>NC_134312.1:92149700-92481275 GCF_964195595.1 Calonectris borealis | reverse complement strand
CAATGTATTTGTAAACATGAACTTCTAAGCCATGTGCATATGGAGTTCAGTCTAAACTGTGGGGCTGATATGAGCACGGGTACAAGACTACAAGTGAGCAAGCAGTATGGGGGCTAAGGAATAAATACTGAAGGACCGGCAAGGACAACATCATGGGCTATGAAGGACAGGATTTGAGCCTACCACTTTTCCTCTCCTATCCTCAAATCACTCCTCTGCTTGCTTCTCCTCTTTCCCTATAGTCTCCTCCTACCTGTCTACTTCTTCTAACTACAGATCATTGCTGCTTTGATTTTGCACAGCAAAAATCATTAGCTCACACAGTTCTAGGGCTAGCAGCAGCATAGTTTCTTAGAAGATGTCATGGCATCTATTCTAAGACAACTGGGACCTACAAATATCACCAGGTGAGAGAGAGAAGAGAAACTCATTTCTCCAGAGCAGATAAGAGGCTAAAACGACGTATACAGCCATGAACACTTTGAGTCAGGCAATTCTATGGCAGTCCCAATAACGCAGTGGTAGTCTTAAGCTGTGCCACATCTGTGCAGAAAGCCCTGAAGTTGTAACTGGGCTGCAGTATAGCATCATGGACACAAAACTTCACACATCAAAGTATGTGATAGCCATTACATTAAGAATGCCCCGTCTTTATGTTTGTAAGCATACTGAACACCTGAATATGAATTGAGGTCTTCAGAAAGGTGGGAACTTCACGTCGCTGGACATTGTAACAAGGCTTTCCCACACTAAACCTGTACTCCACCTGCATGCATCCTTTTCCTGTTGCAAAGGAACACAATTTATTCTGATCAATATATGCTAATTTCTTCCTTTTTTTTTTAAGTGCTATTATATACTACCCTATGCCCTCCATTACCCTCGCATTTGGAAAAGAAATCATTTCTGTAGTAACTGGCCATACAACTATTGTTCAGGTTCCCCTGATATTTCTCCCCTGGGAAGCAAGATCATCAGTGCAGTAGACTGGTATTAGCAAGGCCATGTAACTAGATGGACTCCTTCATGCTGAAAAATACTCTCTTGGGATTTAAAAGAAGCTGTGCACATCTTCCTTCTGACATTTCTGTTTCTAAAGCAAAGGATTAGACTGAGGGCAAAAGTACTGTACAAATAAAGCGTTAGGGCCATCGCTGCTGGTCAAAGCTGGTTCAGACGAGATTCTCTAGAGAGCCTCCTCTGGACAGATCCTGCTGGAACTGAGTCTGCAGACTGTAATGTTTAAATACCATTCAGAAGTTAAAACACTAGTGACAAACCCAGTTAGGTTTAAAGCCAGATTTCCATTGCAAAACACCCTGCATGCCATCCCTGCTGACAGGCACTGCTGTCAGCTAGAGGGTACAAAAGGAAGAGGAAGAAAGTAAATGTATTGCAAGTTTAAGGCACAGACACATACTGCTAGCAACTGCTGTCTAATATTCTTCCTCATCCCCATTCTCTGCCCCAAGACATTGCTCTGATTTTGCAATACAGAAGAGAACTGGTCTTTACACAGAAATCTACCCACAGGCTATAATTCCAGGATACCTAAGAAGTATTCATCTTACCCTGTGCTTGGCCTCTTTAGTCATAGGTGCTGAACAAGCCCATCCTTTGACGAGGAAGCAGCACAGGGATCATCATCAAACTGTGGTCGTGATTCACTATGATAGTCTACCAGGTCATTGTATAAAAACAGATGGATAGAGATGGAAATTACAAGTGCTTTTAGGGGAGAGGAGGTGGGAGAAGAGTGACAGTGCAAGATCTCCATGCTAGAAGGGTGGAATAGAGAGTCAAAAGTGCAACTCAAGTGGTATGGGTTGTACAGAATACATCATGTGAGGAGAAGAAGAAAAAGGAAGATCTGGCTGGAAACAGTCAAAAGATATAAAAGATGCAAAAGGAAAAGCAGAGAACATTGAATGATAAGAAAGTAACAGGAGATAAATCAGGATTTTGGGGGTGATTGGGGGAAGAAAGCCTTAGCATTGAAAAGATGTCAGCAAATTCAACCAGACTTCACCCAACCAGCACAGGATGGAGTGCCCTCCCTAAAAGCTGCAGCTAGGTGAAAACTGTGTTTCCTTTTCTGGTCAGTAGGGTCTATGTCTAGCAATAACATGAGAGCAAACCATTTTTGAGGGCTTTGTCAGCTATTCTTCTTTCCATACCACTACCACAACCTCCCTGGTGGCATGGCCAGAAAAATATCCAAACAAAGCGTGTATTAGAAAATTTGGATCTTCTCACCTCTTGTTAATGATTTGGTTCAGCTGCGGTCAGAGGTGACGGGAAGCGGCTGGTATACAGTGAGCTCTGTGAAACGAGCCTGGAAAAGGTAATGAACTTCTCCAGAATAAAACTCTCCATGGTACATTGAAAAGAAATTTCTGCCAGCGCTCCCTGGTTGCACCCTTAATAAAGGAGGTCAGGGAGAAAGAAGGCCTGACACTGGGAGATCAGGAGCATCCTAAATCCTCCCATTGCTCTCAGTGCCTCCCGTTGCAATGAGATCCCACACAGCTGCAGGAACTGAGCCACACACCTGTGCAAGACACGTTAAGTAATGCGTAAGCCATGGCCTCTTCCTTTGTCTGAAGAAATACTCCCTCCAAATTGTGGCTAATATCTCCTAAGGGGGGTGGGAGGGAACATCTCACACTGTGGCAGCCCCGCTGTCTCTCTCCCATGGGTAGAAGTACGGTTTCTCACACTCACTCGACTCTATCCCTGCACTGGAACCTCTGGTGGAGACACTCCCAGATCAGTTACAGGTTTTAATTATGAGTTGACAGTACCGATGGCTGGCTTGGCTTGAACCGGCATGTGTCACTGAAGCCAGTGGGAAATACGTAAGAAAGAGACCCAGTTTAATTAGCCTGAATATTTTACAATGATTATTTTCCACAAGCAAACCCTCCCACATCTTATTTGTCACCTGTCAAGTTGCTGTTCTTATCCACCATGATCTCTCCTTGCCTCTCTGTGTCATGAAAAACCAATGGTGAAAATGACAGACAGATGCAAACAAGATTTTGGTAATTACAGCACTGTGGCTGGTGGTTGTTTGAACATCGTTTTATTTCTTCCAATCAAACAAGTCCTTGGACTTCACAGCCCTAGAGCTTCAGACAGGGGTGAAGCTGATTATATTATGACATTACAGTGCAGACTGGCAGATCAGACAAAGTGGATTTCTCTCAGTAATTAAACTGCAGTATCTTTCGTCTGAAGTCCAGGGCAGGATTAATCGAAAGGTAGCTCTTTATCATTGCGATTAGTGCTGGGATTTGAAGAGTGAGTCCACAGATTTCTGATTTGATAGCTCGTCCTGGGTACCGGCTTATGGGTGGCTGCACATCTGTCTGACTTGTAAAAATAGCATGAGGTCAAGATATATTTGCCAAGTTGCACCATTTCCTTTATTTTTAGCTGGAGGAAATTCAGATTGATTTAAATATTACAGTGTCCTTTGTCTTTCTGTGGCAATATGAAGATTTCTACTTAAGACCTGTTAACATAACTCTGCCCCCATCCTAAACTGCATTTTATCTATAGGACAGACTCACAATTTTCTCTGTAGCTTTACCTTTATTCTTCAGGGTCCAAAAAAATCCACCTGATCTTGGGAAACAGAACAATACAAATTTAAAAGACAATAGCTTTATAGCTACTACAAAATCACCTAGCAAATCAAGTTTCAAGCTTTCAAAGAGCTCCTAAGATTTACTGGATGAAAATAGAGTCTTAAGATTTTGTTTTTGTGTCAGCATTGTATAAAATCCCTAACAACAAATGCCAGCTGATGCTGCTTTTTTTTTTTTCCCAAGTTTCCAAAAAGCTTTCAATGCTCCTGCTTCTCCTCACAACTTTAATAAACACAGAGCTGGGAAAATTTGCTCTGTACAGCCAGACAGTTTCCTTATGCTGCTGGCTGGGCAAACAGCACTCCTGGCACCTGCCCTGATTTACTCACTGGAGGAGATTATCTACAAGTGGAAGCAAGGCAGGGAAAAGCAATGGATCTCTCTTTTTACTTTCTTCTGCAACTAGTCATCATCTTTAGGAAACAGAAGAATCAAGGAAATAGAAAGAAAAACACTAGTTCTTCCTCCCGTCAGCAAAACAGAGTTAGGATCTTATTTCAATTCCGGAGATACTCTCTACCTAAAATTTGGTGCAGACAATGCTGTTTCTGGTTAGATTCTAGGGGGAATACCCCAGTAAAAATTCCAACTCCCCAAAAGCGTGTCGAGGGTGAAGTCATATACATTTTTAGGTTCCTTTCATTACGTTTTCAAGCCATGGCAGTCACAAAAACCGGTGAGCTACAGGCCACTATTACTAGGTTCCAACTTCTTCCCCAACAAAGGCTGATAAAAAAAGAAATATATTTGTGGAAACTTCAATAAAAAATTATTTGCAGCTGAACAGGGTTTTTGCAAGACAAATGCTTTTACTGAAAATGTTAGGAATTTTTATGGAAAAGTCTCAGCTGAAAATCAAAAGTATTGTCTCTGGAAGTCAATTTTCAACAGTGTCCTTTAAAATTTTTAGCCTTAAAAAAAAAGGCACAATTTACACTGTTTTGTTTCATCCACAGAACACACAGTCCTGTGCCTACTGCATTCTGCATGATTCAAATGTCATTTAGAATAGCTCAGCCCATCTCTACAGCAGGAAAATCTCTAAAACGTCCTTTGACATAGTGCCTATAGCAATGTCTCCTCTCATTTGTATGAATCTCTGATGTAGATTATGAAGATCTAAAGCAGGGGCAATCTCTTAATTTCTACTCAAACATTTACTACAAAAAGACCCTAATTCTGTTTGGGGACTGGGGTAGTACTACAATCCAAATAACAAACTAAACAATTCCCTAGGCAAACAAACTCTTTTATTTGCAGTTTCATTGTTATTGTTATTTTTGTAATGGAATTTATGGAGGGGAAAAAACCCAAATTATTCATAACCATTCATTTTAAGTCTTGAAAGCTATTTCACAGCTCTCAGAGCCATAGAAGACCCTCACTATCATGCAGTCTGATTCCCATACACTAAAGAACTTACAATTCCACCCAGTAATTCCTAAAGCAATCCTAATGACTAGTGTCTGAATGGGCACATACCTTTTACTAACACATACGATCTTAATTTCAGGAGTTAAACCAGCAGAATATCACAAAATAGCTTGGAAATTTATTTTAATAAGTACTTGCACTGCCCAAACACTTATAAGTGGGGAGAGATGAGGAAATCTAGCCAAGCAAACAGGCAGAGGCACAGAAACGTCATACAGATGAATGATGAATAGTGCGTTTCTTGGTCAACTAATAAAGACACAGATAAGTAATACCAGACAGAAGAGTTTCAGTAATCTTTGTTTAAATGGCTAGCAAAACGTGTAATAAAATCTCACTGCTATACTTGTTCTTTGTAGAGGTGTGAAGGTGAGAATTTTATTCCTAGTCCTGCTGCTGATACTGTAGATACGGATGCAACTCACATAGGGATTTCAAAGCTAGTATTCAGACCACTAAACTATTCCTCAGACCAAACTGAAAACAAAATGCAAATGAACTACTGCTGATCCTGATCTCATGCTGTTTCCCTCCTGCCTTTCACCGTTTTTCCTCATTTTTCCTCTGAAAATTCTAACATGTTTTTAAAATATTATTAACCAATCTAATAAGTACCAGCCTTTATATTTATATTTTTTCTCATTTCTGAATCTTTGTATTATGGCTTTGATCATAAATTCAGTGTCTTCCCTCCAATCAAAACGACTAGAAACTTATTTTACAAACAAAAAATCTTGACATTATCTGTTTACTTCAAGAGTAGAATCTTTAAGAAAAACGTCAGACATTATGACACTTTCAGTGTCACTGCAACACTGCAACCACTGCCAGCAAAGTAAAACATTAATCTAGGTGTGCACATCCCTCTGGTTTTCACATCATGTGTAAACACTGAAATTCCACAAAAAGAGCCTTGTAGTTTTGAGTTGCTCCGGAGAAAAGCTGGATAGCGTAACATATCCATGATTTCACAAAGTGGTAAATCAACAAGTGCTTCCTACTACATAGGAACAGACTCTAAAATGCCAAATCGTGGCTTTGGGGACACAGTGGCAAATTTCATATTAATATAAACCGGGGCAAGATTTGTCCCAATGTAAATACAACCAGAATTAATGTTATGTTTTACAGAGTTCCTAAAGAACTACAAATTTCTTCCACCAACCACCTGGAAAATGGGAAAAGACATGTCTTGCAGCATGATGTTGCTTTTTGAAATTAAATCCCAGCTGAAAGCTTGGGTAAGTCCAGCTAAGAGAGGAAGAGAAATTCCCAGCCATCAATACCAAAAGTGACTGCATATGTTCTCCAAACTCCGAAGATGCTGTCAGCATCCAGTTCCTAGGCCATATGTTAGTCAGATGAACTAAAGGAATCCATAAACCTAACCAGGAAGTTATCATGAGGGCTGAAACTGTGATGCACTGATTAAGAATCTGTTTTTCTCAATTAAAGACATAACCATAATTACTTTCAGTTGAGTCACTCACACTCTCGTAATGTACCCATCCTCAAATGGTATTTAACATCATATACTAAGTATGTCAAGCATTCGTTCCATTAATAATACTTTGTACTTCTATTCTGCTTTTTATCCCAGGAGCCCAAAGCACTTTGTGATCATGAATTAATCAATGCTACCACCACCTCTGCATTGGAAATAGCTGGCTGGAGTCCACTCAGTGACCCTGGATGATAGCTGGAGATGTGATCCTCACTCTTCTTATCACCCATCCCAAGTCTTAACCAGAAGATAAATCATCAAGTAATAAAACTGAGTGACAGTGGCTTCCCCATATTCACTGAGTACTGAACACAATCAAAATAAATTTGTCAGAGGAAGCAGAGATCATAAACTTTGCCTTTACCAAGATAGAGCATATGAAAAACAGAAATATCAAAAAATGAAAAAAAAGAAAAAGCACAACTTACAATTTCCTAAATTAACACCAAGTTTGCCAGGGTAACAGTATCTTATTCCACTGCATAATCATTAGGCCGGTTTACAGCGTCTCTCTCCCATGCTACATGCTATGCTTACAGGCAACAAATGAGACTGTCTAGTGTGGAAGATTAACAAATTGGGGAATCAAATAAACAAACTGATCTTGCTAATTTCTATTCTCCAAGTTTGGTTCTAGGTGAAGTTTCATGAAATGAAACCCTTCAGCGCTGATCGTCCACAAAATACAGGTTTCTGCTGAAAGTATCTATAGATTGCTTTCTGGAAAAGGTTTAAACAGGACTGGCAATATTCAAAAGCCCCTCAGATTTCACCACCAAAGAAATTGACCCTTTCAAGTCCCTCTAAATAGAGCACAAAATCCTGAAATACTTCACTAACTTTTGATTTGGTTTTTACTTAGGTAAAATACTTACTGAAGTCAATGGGAGCTTTGCTGGAATAAGGACTGAGAAGAAAGTTTGTAAAAGACATTATTCCTATTTTCATGCTAGAAAATAGCTGCAGGATAGTATCAGTGCATGAAATTTAACAAGAAGGTTCAGACTTCAAAGTGTTGCTTCTAATAAGGATTTCTCAGTGGACCAGACTGATCGTGTCCGATTAGTTGATACCTCACATGATATATAACCTTATGTTACCAGCTTAAAAGAAATAATGCCATTAATGATAGCTGTAGAATAGGACAAGGTCAACACATGCTATACACTATCTAGAATTATAATCCAGCTGTTTAAAACATATGGTATACACCTTGAGTAACTTCAGATAATACACATTTTTCCCTCGTACTCCAGAATTTAACAAACTGCAGATATTTAATACATCCTTCTCTTATCCTGCATAGATTTCAGTAACATGGACATAAATTCTGTTCTTCACTTTTGTTTGATACGTATTGCACTTAATACAGAAGTTAAATACAACAATTGAACTTTTAGTAAATTCTTCTATGATTAGTAGCATGAATACATGGCAGCTTGGGAACTCAAGTCATATTCACACCACTCAGCATATGTGCTGAGGGGACTTTTATACTGTGACAGCTATACGAACAGTTAAACGGTATGCTAATTATTCTCAACTGCCCATCGCACCCTCAGTATATGGTACAATTAGAATGAGCATTTATAGGTAAAAATCTTGGCCTATGGGCTCATCTAAATTGCCAGAGGATCGCTGGTGTAATCAAATCAGCATTAATGAAATCAGCTGGTCTATATCTGGTCTCCCTTCTTTATATGATACACCATTTTAACAGAGAGTCAGAAATTACATCTAATAACTACTAGTAAAAGGACTTCTAAATTACTATATGGTAGGATTATCAGCAGTAAATCATACGCTAGATGTGGTCATAAGTATGTAAAGTTTGGGTTTTAGGGCTCAAGGCACCTGCTTAAACAGAGCTTTCAAGTGCCATCAGAAAAGCCCTGGAGCTTAAGCACATCTAGATGTGCTAGCCATCTCTGCATGGCTAGCAGATATGACCTACCACTTCTGAGATATCTGTCTTTTGGGAAAAGCAGCTGAAGGCCAGGAGGTGTATCCTACAGCATCTCAAATGGTACCAAATACCTGTGTTTGAGCCCTTATTGTACAGACAGTGCATGTGTATACCTTTCCATCTACTCATTGCTTTCAGACCTTCTTATCCTCAGGAAAAATGTAAGAAAATCATATTCCTTCTGTTTCTGGCCAAACACAAAATAAGATATTAACGAAAAACTCTGCTCACAAAACTCCACTTTATGCCCTCCATGTCTTGGCTGAGGAAATTCATACTCTCTCTCTGCAAATTAAACTAGCTGTAACACATGCAAAATTTCCTCTGAGTGAGGGAAAATCTGGAATTCTAAGAAAGCACATCACTTTTATGTTTTATAAATACACTGAGCTCAATCCTGACAGTCACAAAGTCGTGACTGAACAAATTGTGTTGGACTGCATTTCCCCTGACTCTTGAATTTTCCGTTCAAGATTATGAGATTGAATTTTCCAGACTAGATCCAGAGTCTACGCTAGTCTCTTATACCAGCCAACACACTTAACCCACTGCTTTCAAATGTTTGCCCAGATGCTGCAGGACAGTATTATTTGCTCTTGTTCTCACCTTCCTTCTTCATACACTGCAAAAACTACTGGGAAGACAAGCTGACGTGAAAAGACTTCTCTTAAAAAACAGAAATACCTCCCTGTAAAGCTCACCCAATGCGTTGTCAAATTTCAGAAATATGAGTTTAAAAACACAGACACTTATCCATATTTATTCAGGATCTCACAGAGATGGTAAATACTATTAGACAGGGGTTTTAGGATAAATAATATCATCTGCTGTCTCATCTTCACTACTCTAAAAAAAGAAGCCCAACAGTGGCAGAAGCATTCAAACTGCAGCCTATATTCTTATGACACTACAGTTTCCTTTTATTTCACCCATACTTGTTTTTTTCACTGGCAGTGGTGGTGCTTTTCGATGGCTGTATTTTCCCCAATATGTCCATTAAGAACAAGACTTCTGGTTTAGAGCACTGAAAGATTTGGTGGTGCAATGTGCACCCACAAAGGAGACATGGGTTTGGATTGAAAGCAACCTCAGGGACCTCGGTCAGCAGAGCACAGACATATTATAACCACACATTTATTGAAATGGGAGACTCCTCATGCAGAGTGCTACTGTTGAATTCTTGAGTGTTTTTCTTTCAGAGGCAGTATACTGTCTCTGAATTCAACAAGAAATCAAATTAGGACTCTTGGGTTCCATTTCTAGCCTGCCACTTACCCATGATAAGATATTGGGCAAATCATTTAACATAAATATGCTTCAGTTTACAGAGCTGAAATACTGCACATGGGTGTAATAAGACTGATGAAAAGTACTATAATGGTATTATTAAAGTGCTTTCTCCCAGATTTTTAAAATTCCTTATCAAAGGTTCTCTTAACCCTCCTTGCTGAATTTTAAAGCCTACTCATTTTCTTAAGAATCTCCTTTCCAAAGGACAAAATTTTTAAAATGTCTGAAGATTTCCTTCAGACAGGTATTTGTACAAGATTTTAGAATAAGGCTACATATGGTGCCACCAGACTAAAACAATTTAAGAAATTATTGCCTTCAGTTCCCAACAGAGAGGGGCATAACACGCTAGGATCTCTTTCCCTGTCTACCTGACTTTAGCTGATATTTCTGGGTACGTGTGAGAAAGGGCAGCTGTTTCCATCACCTCAGTCCTGCCCAAGAAGCCATTCTGTTTCACTCGGTTTGGTCTGTGCTTGGGCTCTACCAAGCAACTATTGGTTTTTTAACTTTTTCAAACCGATGAAATTATCTTAAATTCAGTCTTTTAATGCACAAATTAATGTTCACCAAAACCCTGAGGATCATATGCAGCAGATTAGAAGTGCTAAGGGGAGTCAGGCTACATCAATTAATATTTAAGAGAGACCAATAATTTCATATACAGCCAAATTTAGCAATAGCGTAAGGTACCCATGCTGAGACTAACAGACATATCCACTCAGTGCTAATCTTTACTCATAGAATATGTGAAACTAAAGAGAGCTCATAAAATGTAAATGCAAACCATTTAAGAGCTAATAAGAAGTCTCATCATTATAATTACGTACCAAGTAAGAGAAGTCCACCTTCTCATAACCTGCAAAGCTGCATAGTGCTCCCATTTTCCACACGGAAACAGAAGAGCGGAGACTAACGCTTCTAGGACAACTCCCTAATTTCAGTTATTCAGCTTGAGGCACCATGCATAGAAGAATCTCAGATAACTTTTAAGCTGCTTACAGTCTTCATCCAGACTTCCTTTATAGTCTGTGAATAGAAGTGAGCCCTTATATGAGGGTCTATTTCAGATGCCTTTCCTTGTGACAGGCTGAATCACACCTCTAAGTGCCTGATACTCTCCAGCTGACTGCAAAGGGAGTCCAAATGAGGATGGAGGTACCTGAACCATATGCAACTAAATGCCAGCGAGATCCTTTGACCCTGCTTTTCAGCAGCTCTGAGCATCTCCGGCACCTAATGAAAACCATAAAAGCTACAAGTGCTTAGCCCTTACTTGAACCAAAGGAACTTTCCAGAATTAGAGCACAATAATTGGGAAATCATGTTGTGAATTCATTAACAGTTTGTTAATTCAAAACATTAACATCATAAGCACAGGGTAGGAGCCTTACTGCTCCTGCAGCTTTTTTTTTTTAAGATGATGTCATCTCTCCAGCTACAAGTAATACAATGTTCAGACTGGCTATGAGGAAGTCTCACATAGGATGGTCCACTAGAGACACCATCACTAACCACAATTGGACCTCTGGCGCCACCCTACCAGGAAGACTTTCCGATTAGCTCTTCTGTTGCAATAGCATACACTGTACCTGCTTTAGAGCAAGACAGCAAATGAGACTGTCACCAAGGGGGTTTCTACAGCTTTTGTGGAAATTGTGCAGTCACCTCTCTTGCTCTTTGCAAGTATTCTTTTTCTTCCTTTCCTCTTCAGTGAAAAAAGAAATCTGATTTTCACAGATGGAAAATTAAGTATCGCCAGGATGGTCAATATACCCAACAGCCATTCAAACTGGTCTGATAAATGAAAGTATTTAAATAGTTCCACCAAAATAAGCAACAGAAGGTGGGAAAAGAAATGCATAATTATGCCAGCTAATAGGGTACTGTTTATGTTATACCAATTGGAACATCACAAAGTACAAAGAACACAAACTGCTACTAGCATTTTTTGCATGCCTTAATATCTGCATACTAAATCACAGGTATGCGTGGTATATAAAATTTAGAAGGGTATCAGTTAGCTTAGTTTCTCCAATTGATGCGTCAGCATTGTCAATTGGTCATTCAAACCCCACTGCCAGGAAGATGGCTCAAAAATATAAAATGGCCAATCCTAATCACAACGCAATGTAATCACTTTAAAATTACTCCATTCCCTACAGCACGTTTCCAGGTTTGCAGGTGGTGCATGTTAGAAATACCAGACATGAGGTAAACAAGATTACATAAATTAACAGAATCACCCTTCTCTTTCACATGGTCACCCTGACCTCCAAGGGCCCAAGTAGTGAAGAAAAGGCCACAAAGTAGGAGTGGAGGGAAGGTCTCCATGGCTGTCCTTTCTTTCCCCTTCACTAAGTGACTTTTCAGGGACTTTCGTGCATGTTAAGCATCTTTTTTGCATTGCTTAATATTGTTATTAATAATTCATATTTTTGTCTTTCTCCTCTCACTCTGACAACTTTTATTTTTAATCAATGGGCATGTGTCAAATTGCTTTGTTATTTATTTATAATGTAAGCTGACAAAAGAATGGGATATGTGGTATAAAGCTGAGAGAGTGTTTCTTTCCTATGGCTGACATCGTCGGTAATAATACTATTCTCATCAGTAGGGCCCAAAAAACTAATTTTGCCACAAATAATGGAGGACATATTTAGTAGGTTTGTACAACTGGATGTGTCTCTTCTGTCCCCATGTTCATGCACTGAAATAAAAGTTGAAAATGTAGGTTTATTTGTACGCATGCACATTATCTTTGAGAAAGAAAAGGAGCAGAGCACACAAAGGTGTTAGTAACAACATACCAAATACTGATGCAGACAAATGTATTACTCAGATCAATGTGCTTGGTCCCCTAATATATCAACAATTTTCACAACCTGTTATGGCAGAATCCCCTACCACTCTTTTCAGCTAACAAAGTCCAAACAGAATCACTAACTTGCCCAAGACTAGAGAGGAATTCAGTAGCACAACGCCTGCTTCAACTTGCCTCATAAAGCTGGGAAAACAATTAAACGTTTCCTCACTGAACACGTGAAAAGTAAGCTGCTGATTACAATTGGCTTCCACATTGGATTTGACTCTTACACCCCTTTTACGCACACATATTTTACCTTGACTGCTACTTGAGAACTCATTTAGTTACTCTCTGGATTTATTTTTTTCAAATAGTAAAAGCATCTCATAGTTCCAGCTGAATGAAATTCAATGTTGTGACTGTCTTGGTGTGTCCTGAGGCAGGAGGCAGCCCTGTCGGACTGTGGGAATGGTTTGGTGGAGCTTAGGATTGTATTCGGCAGCAACGTTTGCGTGCTGGACAGGATGTTGTCATACAGGGTGTGGTCATTGTAAAATAAAATAAAGCACAAAGCTATGAAAAAAAAAGATTAGACACTTTTTTTGGATAACAAGGATACTGTGCCATGCAACTTGTAATTCAAAGGAGGGCATAGACCGAAGTTGTCTACTTAGACTCCTTCTGCCTGAAAAGCTCCTACTTCCCATTTTCCTATAGTCACCACCACGTGTTGAGCACTCGGTGGGGACGTGTTTGAACGTTTTATTTCAAAGCCTAGTGAGAGGGTTGGCACAATAAAGTAGCATCACTTTACATCCTGTGCCAAGCACAATGTAATATCAGCAGATACTAGGTCCAGCAGAGTTATCAGCTCTGAAAGCCAACCAAGTGACACAGCACATCAAAAATATCAGAACAACCATATGGGCTGGCCAGTGAATTTGAGAAGGTACGTCAAAGAAAGGAAGGTGGAGGATTATGTCATTAGAGCATTACGTTGTTAGAGCTATGGTTTGGGGGAGGGAAGAATTTACTTTGATTTTCAGCATAAACTGCCATAGTCTACACACACACATTTGCTTTTATTTTCAAGTTAGCTGGTGCTTCATTCTGTTTTAATTAATCCACCATGGAAGGGAGAATAAAAATTGAAGCATTTTCTTTGATGTTATCCTAGCCTTAATGCTTTCTTTCAATGCCTTCTTCAGCACACACATCATGCTGAGAATAAGCATGGCATTCAGAATGAGGATTGTCCCTCCTGATTTACAATTCAGGGATACAAAGAATGCAAATCTCTATTTCTTATGAGTAAAGACCAGTTGGTAGCCAGATCTCCTCCATCTTAAGCCTGCTTTTGATACAGTTATTAGAGAATCCAGACTCCAATATGGCCATAATAGAAGTGGACAGTTCCCATATTTTTGTCATGAACACCACCAGTAAGTGAATTTCCTCTTTTCTACAAAATAAGGGACCATTCAGATTTTGAGTCCCAGAGGAAACTAAGGCCATTTAACACACTTTGAACAACAGAAATACAGTAAAACGAGGGTAACTCTTAGGTGTCATAACTAACCCCGCCGCATAATCAGGGATCAGGCACATACAGCATCTAGACAACTTGAGAATTGGAGAGCGTTGCCCTTCCCCAGGGAGAGGAACCCAGCAGTCCAAAACTTGTGAAACTGCTGGGGAATTAGTCTGCGATCTCTGACCCCAGAAGGCTAGAGAGTGCTCTCCTCACCTACCTTCCTTTCCCAGAAGAACCTCACAGAAGTAGCTTTTTATTTCTATTTGTGTTGCCAGTTAGGAATGGCATAAGCAAGTCGAAAGAGAAAAGCATTCTTGTCTAGTATACTTAACAACTTTATGAATTTCAAAAGGCCAGAGGAAAACCCTCTGGATGCGCAAATAAGCTGAGCTGCAAGACAATTAAAAAACTAAGCAATTTTGAAATAAGGCTAGTGTGCTGGAAAGCACCAACTCTCCCTGGATATGAAATAATGCCCATTTCTGTTCATTGTCTTCCCTTATCTGATTCAGCAACACAAATGCAAAAGTGGGTATGAGTTATTCAGTTGTTGTTGGGGGTTTGTTTTCTTTGTTTGGGTTTTTTGGTATGAACCTGGTTTTATTTAGGGGTAAGATTTTCACAATATGCAGTACTGGTCTATTTCATCTTAAGTGTATGGTAAACCCCACATTGACTTCCATGGACGTGAAATAAAGTCATTGGTGACTTTTGAAAAACTTACCCTAAAAAACCCCCCACAAATCTAAAATAATCATTTAGTGTCAGTATGTATCTGATGCTTACAGGTGGTCCTGTCTTTTCTCACCATAAATTTTTCATGTCCTACCAGCTGAAGCTTCTCTTTTTTTCTTCTTTTATAATATGCTTGAGTAACAAATGTAGTTACATACCGAACTGATATAAAGGTACAGAAGTCTAATGCGAGAATGTGATTGCCACAGATATTACAGTTACCTATTCAATGCATACTAGTACATACATATCCATATAATTACAATCTGCCAGTAACACCATGTGAATGCAGTTCAAAATGTTCCTTGGTATGTGTTCAGTCTAAAATCTACTAGAGATAAAAAAAAAAGGGAGGCTTGCCCTAGTGGAGAAGTGACACTACCTAGGATTACTGATTTGATGACCTGGGTCTTGGGATGAGAGAGTCAAAACAATTGGATCATCTGAGGTAACACAGAGCCTGCAAGAACAAAAATCAGCTTGAACTGTAAAGGCGTGTGCGTGCTTCCAAGGACTATGGATCTCCCGATTTAAACTGCGAGGAAAAGGTCAGGGCATCTGTTTTTTCTTCTCAATTGCCACTTTATTTGCTGTGTGGCCTGCTTCATTTCTCTGTGTTTCGATTTCCAAATCCTTAAATAGGAAATGCTAATTGTGTACAACACCAATGCCCTGAGATGGTGTGGTGTATTTTGATCTAGTTCTTTTGCCATCGACTGAAGGGGCGTGCTATCTGGGGATTAGGTATTGTTTACCAAAAAACCCTGAGGTTTTCATGTAAAAAGTATCAGTACTATTGCTGATGTGAAAACCAAAGGAAGTTAATCTTTTAATGTAGTCACTTTCTGAAGTACGTACTTCTACTCTACAAGCCTGCCTTATGCAGTATGTGCATTTTGAAATTAAGTATACTAAGAGGCAAGTCTTCTGATTGTATTTATCTGTGCCAAATTTAATTCTGCCTTATACACTAGGCAGACACTTTGACCTTCAAGAGGTGCCAGTCAAGACAGAATTTATCTTGGTACCTTTCTCTGCCAAAGTTTTCCACAATCTTGCTCATGTGTTTTACAGTAATACTTTCTTTTTCCCTGTTCATTAACTATTAAAATAAAATATTCACATGACAGATTTTTGCCTCAGTTTTCCCACAGCAATCATATTTCCTCACCCAAGAGGATGTCAGGAAGCTTCATTAATTGTTTCTGAAACATTTACAACTTTTCATGGAAGAGGTAAAGCATCTGTCTCCTAAAGGAGAAAAATAATTTCCAAATGGATGAAGTATCCGAGCTCCCCTCTGAAGCACACGTATATTTTTATTCTTCTCTCAGAGATAAAGAATGAGACACAGACGTTACAATCAGTTTGTCAAGTTCACATGTGTTATCTAAAGACCAGAACTTGAGTCTTTTTCCCTTCGCTTCCAGTCTTTCATGTCAAAGTAATGCTTCTTTGTTAAAATACCTCTGGATGCAGCGACAGACAAGAGGGTATCTGAATTAAGCAAGTAATTTCACAAGTAACAGCATTGGTGAGGCTTGGCTTCCTTTGGATTTGGGTTCTCCCCTTCTATGACATCCCAGCCAGGATATCCCCAGCCTTCCCAGCTACGGCTGCCCTCTCCCACTCTCCCGCTTCTTCCTCCCACGCTCTCTTGCTCTTCCCTCTGGCCAATGCTCACAGCACCTCCAGCTCCCTCCGCCACGCCAAGCAGCCGGGCAGCCAGAAGTGCTCGGGAGCAAGAAGCACAGGTGCTAACCACCAGCCCAGTCTGGGAGAGCTGACTGGCCCAGCTGGCAGGACAACCCTTGTGTGCGTCTCTGGAGTGCACACTGAGGGCTCCCTCCCACAGTAATTTCTGCCTCTGCCCCATTTCTGGTTTTCAAAAAACTTACAGGAATTCGGTCTCCTTGCAGCCTCCACCCTTCTGCCAAGCTTGCTTAAAACCAGATAGTTTCAAGCTAACAAGGAGGAGGAGAGTCGTCTTCTAGAAATGAGGCATCTTCTCATACCAGTAACTTACCAGTGTGAACACCCCTGTCACCTTTACTCGTATTTTTCTGGATTCATGGACTGTTTTTCAGAGTCGTTGCAGGCCATAATGGTTAGCCCGTGTGAAATACAAAGCCCACTTACAGTACCAAGAAATTACCAGCTGGCAGCAGCTCACTTGAGCTAATCTTACATGAGAGTTGCTTGTTTTCTTTTTTTTTTTTTAATTTTTTAAGATTTATTTTAAAAGCTGAATTAGAGGAATAGAAATTAAAAAAACCCTGTAAGACTTCTAAACAAAGAAATCGAAGGTAAAAGCATCAGCCGTTGACGCAAATAGAGAAACATGCTAAAAAGAAAAATAAAAAGAAAAAAAGACCTTAAACTTCAAAACATATCATCAGGGATACCACCAGGGATGGCTACCACTAATTTAAAGACTGTATTGTCCCTTTCCAGAGGGTGCATTTATTTTCTTTCTTTCTACGTATCAGGACTGTAGCAGTATTTTAACACTAGGTTAAACTATTAATATCAAAATGATAGGTTAGGAATGAGCTCCACAGGTATGCACTGAAAACGTTCTCTGCTGCAAACTGAAAAAGGGGGGATTGACGCTCTGAAGAGATTAGGGATATCTCAGGAGTAGGGAAAGAAAAAGCATGTCAGAAAGCTATGTTTTTAGGATAGGAAGCCACAGGGAGTTTGGGGAGGATATTGAGCCGGTGTTTGCCGAGAACTTGAATTAATGTACTAAGGCTCTGTAACGATCAACTCCAATGAACAATCCAGACTGAGATCCTCTGAAGGAATGATTAGCACCCAGTTAGACTTGAAAGCAAGGTGCCATCAGATGCCTACTATTCTGCCTTCATGCACAATACAGGCCCTAAAGTCCTGCCTCCTACATGCAACCCAGACGAGCCCCATGCGAAATAAAGCTCTATTGGGTTTCACTTGTTCAGGCTGAGATTTCCTCATCCGATTCCAGCCCTGCAGTCACCCACCGCAGCACAGCACCACCTGCGCAGGGGACCGCTTTAGCTTCTCCCCCATCCTGTGATCCCTTGTTCCAGGCACGGCTTGACAGCTTGTCCTCTGGTGCACTAAGCACACGGCACTCATTGCCCATGGCCCTGTCCTGCAATACGACTGCGCTGCCCAAATGTCCCCACGTTCAAAGTCCTTGCAGAAGTAACACACGCTGTATCTGCCTAACACTGCGGCTCCTCTGCCGCCCTGGGGCTGGTCACATGCGGACTCCTTGGCTACCCTGGCTCACGACCTAAATAACGTACGTTCTCCTAACCCCTCTACAATGTGACCCCGATGCACAGCTCTCATGTGCTGGGCCTGAAAGCAAACAGTACATTTGGGGAGCCTTGGATTTATTTCAAAATAGATGAAATCCTTTTCCAAAAGAAACAGAAACATAAAAGCCTTTGCAATGGAAACAGGGAGACATGGGTTTCAGACTGATCAAGCCGAAGCAGTCTTCAAGGCAATCTTTCGTCACAAATGAGCAATATTTTCACACCCCGCCCTGCAGCAGACCCCTGTGATATATTTTATTTCCTTTGCAACTGGCAGCAATTCACTTTCCAAAGTCAAATACATCTACCTTCCTTGCTTCTCTCTCTTGGGACTCTTTGAAAGAGAAGGAAAACATCAAGACTAGACTGTGTGGTGGGATTAAACATGTCAGGAGAGAAACAACAGAGAACACAATTATAGGCATGATACATAATACAAAATAAATTGGGGAAAGGGTGAAAAAAAGAAAAAGCATAGCCAAATCACCTGAGCCATAGCTGCAAACAGCACAAATCCCCCTACAATTTGCCCAATCACAATCGCTTTGTTTAGGATTCTGCTGTACTCCGTTCCACCACTGTCTATCATTCACACACATAAAACCAATGCTGCTTTGAGCTACACTGCTTGATCATAAAAAGCCTTCCTCCTCCCAAATCTGTCCTCCTGCCAGCACAAAAATCCCAGGTAAATCTGCCACGCAGTATCACCTCCTCACAGCACTTAGAGCTTCTGTGTCCAACTGCCTTTTACCCGTCTCACTTCAAGCATTATTTTCTGAGGACTGACTCACACCACCATGTCCTTTACTTCTAAGAGGACTGGGTAATTTGCCCTTTGTAGAAACATCCATTTTGTCTGATTTCCACTCTCTTGGAATTTCATGAGGTCACATCAATTCCGTGTCACAGGAGAGTATGTGAACTGGTGTGAGGGGGGAAATCATCACGGAAAGAACAAATGTCTCCATAAAAGGACACTATTACTGCCTTACGTCTATTTACATTTTAGATGTCATCACAGTTTTGGACAGCAGCCCTCATTCTGTCTCTGACATCTCCCTGTGTGGATGAGTTTGTGGCATTTCTCTGTGTTTCCTGCATCATTTATACAATATGCTGAGTACAATCCTTAATGTATCCATTCTTTTGCTCCCCTTCAAAGCTCCTGCCCTGGTATACTGAAATCTCCATCACTGACCACCTTTCACATCCCAGGTTAAAGAAGCTCTCGGAAACTTCTGTTGGTTTGAATTTTCTACTGCTTCACAATGAAGGGGTTGTATAGTAACCTGAGCGATGCTTTAAATATGCAGAAAAGAAGTAACACCTTTATAATGAAAAGGTGAGCCTTCTAGTGAGAGAGGTCACATTCTAGCAGTAATGTGCAAAGAAATGCTAAAGCCTCATTACTACTTACGGCTATAGGGAGATCTCCTTCAGCTCAGTTGATAATTGTGTGGAACAGAAGGACGAGGACCACTAAGGCAATTTGTCTGAAAATAGGAACTGGAGAGCAATCTTTCCTCTGACGGTATCATATATTCACAGTTGGCTACAGTATTCTCCCATCAAGACTCCATGTTTTAAACAAAAGCAGAAGAAAAATCTCCCCATTACTTTCTTTTCTCCCAACTGCTCAAAAAGTTTTCCATCCTATTCATCTTTTTCATTTTAACTTTTTGAAATGTTTTATAGCTCTTATGACTTGTTTTTCCAATTTTTATAAACTTTGTTCCAACCTGATGACTAATGGAAAAATGTTTTTATGGAAAAATTGAAAGTATGATGTACCAGATTCCATAACTCCTAGAAAAACTTTTGCATAAGATTATTGATCTATACTACCTTCTTATTCCTGTAGTCATTGATTTTAAAAGGTGATTATAGTTATTATGAATTTGTTTTCTAATAGGCCTAAACACACTGGAACACTTTCCTTGCAATCTAGAATTTAAAGACTTTAATATTTAATGCTTGGGCACGAAGAGCCATGTTCATTATCTGCCCTTTCCTAATTTCTCACTACTAGCTAAAATTCTGATTAGTTATCTTCTTGGTTTCCTTTACCTTTATTCTGCCCTGAAATAGAAGACCCTATTCTCCAGTATGCAAATTAGAAGGCTAGAAGTTAGGGTCTCTGTTTTTTCTACCTCCTGCAAGACAGTCGTTTTGTTGCCCTGTATAAATTACTTGCTTCTGCAAGGATAACTCTTCTGATCTCCAGAGAAAGGTTACACCATTTCATAGTCCTCCGATATCCCAAGACCAAATGTGCTTAAGAGCACCTACGCAATGAAGGGCTCCCAGCCCTGCACTACGGCCCTGATTCAGTAAGCACATGCCAAGGACTTCAGTTGGACAGCTCAAGCTTAAGATCACAAAATTAGGGCTTAATGACTTTATTAATAATGAAGCATTTATATTCTTCAACCATTTTCATTCTGTATTGGGAATTACGGTAGTGTGAACAAAACCCTGAATAAATTGCATCTGAAGTTATCGATAGCTCACAGAAGTCAAGCTCTATCAAAACGTGAAGAACTGAAAAAGTGCAGACGTAGCTCCTTAACCACTGGAAGGCTGGCTACATACTTTGACTACCCCATATTAAACCTGTAAGGTAGGACAGATGTGACTAAAAAGAGGAAATGGTAATGATATGATTTTTCTTTCTTTGATAATGACCTACATGTGTTGTTTTGCTTGAGGTATTGAACAATTTACTCTACACACTTCAGAAACATGTTTTGAGAAGCCTCAGTACTTAGCGTTTCAACAGTAACACACTTTTCCTTGTTTAGCTTATCCCATACAGGGTTCACAATGATCTATAGAAGGACATATTGTTATTCCTTTGCTACTGTCCCGCTTTTGTGTGGGAAAGACATAAAGAGAGTTGTGCAAATTACTCGGCTAGTCAATGGCCATAACAGAATTCAGTGCAAGTCTCTATCTTCCAGCACTCTGTTTTAACCATGAAGCTTGCCTTGGTCTTAGCAACGGATGGCTACTTTCAGCATACAAACACTGTCCCTGCATCATCCACCATAAACACAATTCAAAAGTGTATGTATTTGGAATCTTGAAGTCCATCTTTTCGCTGTTTCTCCTTTTTTTTTCTGGTTTGTCTGGGAAACAGGATTTCTTTGCATTGCAGAATCTGAACAGGGAGCTGCACCTGTTAGCTCTGCGATACCTCAGGGCTCTCTAGTGAACCATCTGCTTTTCAAAATCTATTTGTTATCTCTTGGGCAACCAAGAAGGCATAAAGTATGTTCTATCACCTTAATGCTGAAAGTGATCATTCACACTAGAAAAATATATCAGACCAGGCAGAATTTTTACTAAGGAAGAAAGGAAGAAAATTCTTGGTGGAAGGCAGGGAGGGGCAAGAAGAGGAGGCAAAAGCAGGGAGAAGGGGGATGAAGCGAGAGGAAAGGAATGGGAATAAAACTTACTTGCTTCCAGCAAAAGTCAACTCGATATGCTCCACTTGGACCCAGGGACTTCATATTACATATTTCTATAACATGCCTCTATATATCTGCAGTAACAAAATGATAAAATTTGACAATCTGAACTGAAAAAAAGGTTTTTCCAGACATTTTAATGTGACTGCTGGCCTTGAATTAGTGCTTGAAACACGCATCTTTCAAAAGAACAAAGTATCGCAGCGCCACCTGAGGAACAGTCCTGGGCTTTGCCTGTGTTTTCCAGTAATAGTAGACCAATGACTGATTCATACTTCCATTATATCACAATTGTGCTTTTGTTTGGCACCCTCTCATCTCTTGCAAGTCACTTGCAGATGGTCTAGAAGCCACAGAACAAGCTGTACTTCCTTTCCATGTCAGCCATCCCCATCTTATGGAATCCTTCCAGTTTGCTGCACACAAGGTACAAGGATCCTTATCCTCAGATCTCTCTTTTGACTTCAAAAAACTTTCCCTAGGATTCTGTAGTTAGCCTTTCCCACTACCAGAAATAAAGAAATAATTTGCACTGCTTCTATCTCTCAATGCACGGTAAGTTCACGGCACCCAACTCAGGAAAAGGAAACGGAGGGATCTGGTGGGGTTGTTCAGTGCCTCACATGACAGGGGGTCCAAAGGAAATACTTTCGAGAATACTATAATGCGGTTACGTAAGTTGGTGTTACGCTATCATTTCGGATTTTGCAGTCAACTCTGATCACCCTGTCTCAAATAGGATACAGAAGCAGCAAAAAGGGATCCGCAAGTAAAAAAGAGACTCACTAAAGCCCTCAAGAGCTTTCCATATGTGAAAAGTTTAGAAAGCTTCAAACTGACAGAGAAAATTAAAAAGACTGAACGTAGTGGAAGTGATATAAATGTAACTGCACAGAGAAAATAAAATAAATCTGACCTCCCAAGAAAAGAGGGGACAGTCATTAAAACTAAAAGGCAGAACATTAAAACCAATAAAAGGATTATTATTTTTCATCTACATACTATATAATTAACTTGCAGTACTCTGTACCCAAGACATCAGAAGGACCAAGATTTTATGAGTTTAAAAAGGACTAATTATTGCCACAATAATAATAACAATAATAAAAACCATTATAATAATGATAAATATATTATAATTATAGAAATAATTAGCATAGTACTGAATAAACAGAATATCCACAATTATGGTACAATAAAGTATGAGGACTGAAAACTGCCCGTGTTTAAAGACATAAGCCAACTTCAATTTGATACCTATTAAGGAGAAACTACCCCTGTGGGAAAGGTTAAATCACCATTACTCTTTACCGGGAACTTAGCATTTTTTCTAAACGACCTGATACTAGGTTCTGTGATGCTTACCGTGTGGCTTTCTAGAGGGGTGTCTGCAATGCATAAATACCCATCAATCGAGTATTCAGCTTGGATACCCCACCTGACAGGGTCTGTACAACCAAAAGCAAATCCCTATAAAATCAAAAGAACATTTTTGCTCTTCAGGGGTACATGCTATTTTCCTTTACTTGTGAAAAGTGAGATTGTTTTGGCCATTCCTTTTAATACACATGATGAAATGGGGAGCAGAAATGAAGAACAACGTTTTGTAGGTTTCATAAAAAAAGGTAATGTTACTGTTTTGTTATTTGATTATTAATATGTGAGTAAGAGTCATATTTTAAGGCAGAGTATTAACCACCTATACATCTCCACGCCCTACAGGCTTTTTAACTACTAGAAAATGAAGTTCGCACGTGGAATAAACAAAAACAAAATTCTCCATGAATTCGAGCCAGCTCACGGAGATCCAAAGGAGCCTCCTTTCTTATGGATTTCTGTCCACATTTGGTCTCTGATGTGTAAATTTGGGTATAACTGTGAGGCAGCCTCTCCCTCAGCAGGGTCATTAAAAGAGCTTTTCCCCTTTGAACAGCTGCCTACTTCCAAAAAATATGTGGAAGCTTAGGTATCTTGGAGACTTTCACCCATCAAACTTGGCTGAAAGTGGTCAAATTCAAAAAGGAAAGGAATAGGAGACAGGTAGGCAAACTGTATACAGGAGCAAACAGAGTGGGTTCCCAGACACCTCCTTTCCCTTGGGAGCCACACCTAGGGAAGCCCTAGGGATACAGGCAGTCCCTAAGAGTTGCTTAGAAAAAAGTTCCTTCCCTGCAGCATCTCACAAGCATTCCTCCAGTGAAATTAGACTGCCTAGCAATACAAGCACGTAGGGGCAATATGTTCCTGCCCCACATTAAGCTGACGTGTAGCTTTTTAATTAGAGGCACCCCTCTAAAAGCTGGAACCCATCTAAACTAAATAAAACTGGGCCGTATACTTTCTCCCACATCGATACATCTGTGCTGATAGAAAAGCATACAGCCTAGAAGACTCTCTCCACTTCCCCAACTTTTAGACGAAATATAGCTGTGAAACCAAAACATCAGTCCTCTCAGAAACAGAAAAAAGTAGCAGTCCTGTAAACGATGGACAATCTAAAGCTTCAGAAGACATATATGCAGTAATACACATTCTTACCTGCACAAGTCTGTACCATCAGCCTTTGAGAGGTTTTTTTACATCTACTCTGTAACGATGCATTTTTTGAAAATGGTTCTAGTGCTCAGGAATGCCAAGAATTTAGGAAGAGAGCCACAGCTTAAGAGAGCAATTATTTGCCAGTAAATACTCAATTTGCTTGTCCTGTGATTTTTCTTCTCCTAACTCGCCCTCTTCATAATCCGTCTCTTGCTGCGTCATGAACACAAGAAGTCTTTTCTTCATAACATAACAGTTCAGTTTGCTATTTTGTTAGCATTAATTAAGAATTCCCTCTACTGGTCATTTTCTATACTCTTACAAATAGCACCTTGAGCCCCGGACATTAGAAGGCAGTGAGTCAGTGTGTGGGATTCAGCCACCGTTTATAAACACCTTCAACCACATTCACCCAGTTTACAATATTCAGGACATCTCAGCTGAATTACTGCTTTGTGTCCAGTTTGTATTCAGATGGGGGCCATATGCTCCTTCATGTATTAGAGCAGAGCTCATTAGCACTGCTGCAGTCAAGCCACAGCAAACACTTTTTTTCTATCTTGCCTCCATTTTAACCTGATTAAAAACATTTTCTCCAGGGTAGATTTCTGGAAGAGAACTGCTCAAATCAAAAGTACTGTTAAAATGGATATGTGTAAATTTAAAATTACTTTTAAAATTAGCAGCTGCTTTTGCTGCGAAAGAACTCAGTTGTTACTTAGGATTAAACTACTTACTAAAAGCACCTTGTAAAAACATGGAAAAACCTTCACAAAAACTCTGTTGCAGTAACCACAAGGGCTAAATATTCAGTGAGCACACAGACCTAGAAAAACTCCAAGCTCTCTCGTAAGGATTTAGGCACGTAACCTATTTTTAAAGAGGGTATGTATGTATGCATCTGTGCAGGCAGCATCACACAACTAGATTAACACCTTGCAATAATGGGGAGAGTGGGTGTAGTTAGAAATCTGGATGTGCAAATTGTATTTCCTACGAAATTTTGTGTAGGCAAGTTCCATTCTGCTCAATCAACAGTAGGCAGAGAAATACTATATTTGGCAAAAATTAATAAAATGCAGAAGGAGTGACTTGAATCACCCACATTAATTGCTAAATGAAAATCCAGGTTCTGAAATACAAAACAGGAACACCCTTATAGGGAGTAGAAGAAAAAAATGACCCACCTGGGACTGAATGGTACGATAAAGAATCCATTTAAACCCATTTTAGCATAGAAATGCATCATCTGTCAAAATCAGTTTGAGTCTGGCTTCTTCTTACATGAGCGAAAACAACTTGTGGGCCCAAAATTGAAAATCAACATCGCATCACAGACACTTTACTGCATTTAGAGGGACTGTGTGCATTTCATATGATGCAGTGATATTGTAGAAAACCATGCAATTTCCACAAATTCAAACCACAGGATGATAAAATGTAATAATAATTCCTCACATACAAATATGCATTCTAAAATACCATGTTCTGAGCACAAACAGCACCAGAGGCATCAACCATCCCTAACAAAATGCATTTATGTTACGTATATCCTATATATAATCTGTTAAAAAGCAGACAAGTTAGAAACATGCTTAAACCACCTAGTTATCTTTGGGATTCTTGTACACGTATATGTGTACTTACAGTGCCATATGCCCAAATTGATTGTTAGTTCATGTTAGAAATTATTTAACTTTCCTCCCAAAACCCCACTGTCAAACAGCAACGTAACAGAAGGAGATCCATGATCTTTGTAAGGGTACCGACCACCTCCTCCATGCAAGACAGCATTCTCCAAAAGTGAAATAGGATGGGGAAACAAAGAGCACGCGAAAAGTGAAAACCCCACTTTGAGTGCGTTGCTCCCTTCTTCCCTAACACTGATTTTCCTCTGAAAGCTCTAAAAACAGGATAAAAAAATACACCTGATGGCTAATACACCTAGCTATACAAGCGCCTTCAAAACAGGAGAACTTCCAGGTGCCTGGGTGGGGCCCGTCCTGTACCCTTTAATGTAAACAACAGAGCTGTCATGGGTTTCAAGAAGACAGCGGTGGACCTGCTCTCCAATGGCCATCTGTGAGGGAAAGTCTTTGGAAATACACTGAACTTTGGTTAAACAGAGTTACATACCAATTGTATGTAAAATAAACTAATTGTTTTCCCTTAGGCTTTGACTTAAACTGACATAAACAAATTTCAGAATTAAATCTGACTATTGCCTAGTATATGTTATATGTAACTTAAGAAGAGGGCAGAGAAGAGTCGATCAGTCTTAGAGGTACTTTCAGGTCAAATTTTCAATATTTAGATGAGAATCTGGAAATGAAACTTTAAATCAACTTTAAACAAAATTAAAGTACATTAAAGAAAATGAAAGTGACAAGGATAATTCTGTTGTTAAAGCTTAGAAGTGAAAAATAAACAGTATGAACAGAAATACATTTAATTTTTATAAACAACTGTAAGCAAGCAGAGTTTGTTGTAATATTCTGTAATAAATAATTCTTTCTGAAAAAACGGATAAGGGCTTCCTAATTTTTGTTGTCTTAAATTACGTATTTTCACATTAATATACTAATTTGTCTTTGCACAGCAGAGCTTTTGAAAGAAAAGCTGACACATCTAATAGGGACAACTGGGTTAAATGGGAATTTACTGGATAAAGTCAGAACATAACAAATTCTTACTTATCCAGTGTAATTAACGTAAAATTATACTCCTCTCAACAGGGACTGCATGGTAAAAGGGATATCTGGTTTGCTTAGGAGGTGCCCCCATTAACTGGATTTTTTTTTTTTAAACGCTCTAAGCAATCAGCCAGTAGAGCCAGACATTGTCCTCAAGTAACCTCATGCAGCTGCCTTCAGTGCAAAACGCTGTCACTTCTCAGACTTCATACACTGTGATCTGCTTCCTTCCTTCACATTCGTCCCCCGAGGGCCGACAGTCAAGCGCAGCAGTCCCTCCTCTCTGTGCGGCCGGGGAGCGAGTGCTCACGTGGCACGATGTTTTAGCAGCAGCAGGGCTGAACGTGGCCCTGTGTCTTAACGTGCGCGTTTTGGTAGGAATCCTTTCCAAATCCAATTGACAGGAAAACCGGTATGTGGTCACGCTAACTTTTTAATCTCACGTTTGTTTTCTCCCTGCTTGCAGCACCTATTTGCTTTCACTTTCAAAGGTATTTTTATTTTCCAAAGCTGGACGGGCATTCTGCGGTGATTTTTCTAGCAAGAAGAATCTTTTTCTTGCTAGAAAAATCTCTCTCAAAACAACTCAGTGCTTTTTTTCTGTCACAAAGACTCCCAGTACTAATGGAGATACATAGTTGCATGTCTGTCAGTCTGAGCATGGCATATAAACTTATTTTTTATTCACTGAAAATAAATAAATCACTAAATAAATCTTATAATACATTTTCTGCACACGTTCAACAATAGATTATTCCACTACATGACAACATGATAGAACTTAGGTCAGGCGTGGAGGCGTAGTTTGCACAGGCTGTTACTAAGTGACAAAGGAATTTAGGGCATCAGTGAAGAGGTTGCATTTGTTAATTGTTCATTTCCAAACAGTGCTGGCTACAAGGGGGTTAACGTTTGCTTGGCTATTTTTTGATGGGGTTTCCTGCCTACCTCTGCTGAAAGTTGCTGGAGAAGAGCTGGCCAGGTATTTTGGTGGAAGAATCATTCAGAAGAGATTTAACACACAGTCCAGGTGCTAAGCAGACATCACTGATGTACAGTTCCAGGCTCTGGTATTTCTCAAGTATTTTTTTTGTTTTATACATCTCCATTTAGAGTTCACGCAGTGCGCTTATTTCCAACTCGGATTTAAAAACCCACCAGGAAAAAAACGTATAATACCTTCTCCTATCAGACCAGTAAAAAACGTGTATGTGCCATTTAGATCAGAATTGCTTTCCCCTAGTGAACGGTGGATAAAATCGTTCTAGACTGCAGCAGATGGAACTGGAAACTTTGTCTTCCTGTTTGTATCTGGGGCACACATGATCAGCCTACGTGAATAAGGCTTCAGCAAAACATTTAAAAAAGAAGTGTATCGGGAACACTAGCATTTGCAGATAATAAATCGCAGAAGAATCGCTACATTGCAGCTCTAAACCAACCACTTCCACCCTGTAAAGGGGATCAAAAACTCCAGAGTACTGAGGCAGGCTGGGCAAGTTCACTCACTGCGTCCTGCAAGGGCGAGAGGAGCACACAGAAGTCTCCTCTACATCAACAGCCCTGCTCAACAGGGAGGGAGACACGGAGCTTCCCGAAGCAGCTGCTGACACGGTGTGCTCAGGAAGGAGCAGAGGGGCCTGCTGCGATTGCCTTGAAGCGCGGAAGATTTCCTGGTGGATCTCCAGGACTGTGCACTGGGAGGAAGAACACCCCGCTCCAGGCGCAGGCTGGGAACCCGACCTGCACACGCGTTTTCTGGGGCTCACGATCAGTTTCCGAGAGCAGGTTAATCTTCAAAGGGAGCAGGTTAATCTTCAAAGGACCTCTGCAGCAGGGAAATAGCATCCCCCTTCCTTTTACAGCTGGGGAACGTAGGCGCAAATATATTATTGACTTTTCCAAGGTTACCAAGTCAGAGAGCAGAAGAGAAGCCGGATCTCTCTTGGTCTGCTGATCAGAGCCTTAAGAACACCAAGCAATCCTCCCTCCAGCTTCAAGGCCACAAAGTCTGTGGTTTAGTATTTTCACAGAGGGCGTAATCTGGGCATAAATGAGGGTGTGCAAGACAGGAAAAAACCTCGTTTGATCTTCACAGGAAACCTTAGCCCTGAAGTAACCTTGAGGTAACAAGAATAATGAAAAACATGATTTTTACTTGCGAATTTAACACATGAGGTTTGAAGGTCATCAAAAGTGTTTTTGTCTCTGAAGTGAGGACTGGTGTTTTTACACTGTACTTTCAGCACAGTGGTTTTAAAATATCTCTGTAGAAATGGATACAAGCAGTTTGTTTACCAGGAATTAAGGAAATTAAGAAAAACAAAAAAAGAAAACCCCAAAACCCAGATTTAAAACTCTCATTGGCTTAATTACTCTTAACATTTTATTCACCTAATTAGAGGGAAAAAAAACCCAACAGCTTGACTTTTTGACAGCAAAGTCAAACCAACTGGAAAATTCACCTCCTACAAGAAATGTTGAAAGGGAAAACTCTAGATAGCAACATGTTAGTGAAATGCTTTCAGCTGCAGACACAACTGTATTGTAATGAAATCTTTTATTCTCTTTGACCTGCTACCTCTCCTTCCCTCTCAAAGACAGGGAAAACAGTTGGATTTGAGTATTGGTTTTGATCAATTCCTTTCCCATAGGAAGAGGCACGGCATGGGACACAGACATATAAAATCACATGCCTGTGAATTTACTTTGCGGACTACCTGCACGCATAAAAACATAAAAGAAGTTATGTTAAGGTTAGAGAGTATGACTATTTCTTCAACACTTTTTTTTTTCCTTCCTTAATGTATGTTCTTAACTCAGATCAGTATTCTTAAATTCATTTCAGAAATAGGGATTACTGGGGATCACTAATATTTTTTTCCCCCAATTATATAAGAAGTCAGCAGCAATACTGGGAATGGACTGGAGCTGCAAGGTCCTCTTTCCGTGTCTCCCTGGCTCTTCTCTGGGGCCCCAGTGATCTTCTGTAGCCACTGGGAAACACTGATTTTTATATCTAGAGATCAAAGGGGCAGAATCTGTTCTCTGAGGACATGAAGTCCTAATACAAGCTAAAACTAAATGTTCCTAAGTTGTTCACTGTGGGGAACTTGGAAAAGTGACTTTGTTTTGCACCATTTATAGTGCTCTGCAACCAAAAGTTTTTAGAGAATGCAGAAGAAGATATACAGAAGTTTAGGTTTGAGAGAGCTGTTCTGGCCCTCATCCTAACATGATACTTTATAGAAGAATAATAAAATGAACATAGATGATGTTTCACAACAAGCTTCCAGTTTTATTTGGTTCTATTTAATCCATATTTTGCTGTGGCCAACTGCATTCTCTCTGGTCTCTTAGACAGTGGGTTTCATGCGTTCTTGCATATATTTGAACTTTTGATCATTTTCCAAAAATTCACTGTTAGTATCCTAGGCAGCCATCACTGGGTAGTGATACGGGTCATTCTAGTTCAGAATAAAAAAGAGATGACTGTGACTGATCCTTTTTCTCAAGGCCAAATCTCGTAACAAATCATCTGGAGAACTGCCAATGACTTCAATAAGACCAGAAATTGTCCCTACTGTTATCTAAAAAACTTCATCTGCCTTACGAGAAAATCAGGGTGCAAATTCTCTAGCCAGACTAGATTCATTCTCCTACAGCCTAGGAAAAGGAGAATCAGACAAAAGAGCAACGGGAGGGACAGCAGTCTTTCCTGTATGTTATTGCTCATCGAATTCCAAAATAGATGGAGGGAAGGCAGGGAAATGTGAGCAGTGTTGCACCGGTTCTTTCTGAGCAAAAGTGGAAATACTACCTTCTTTTTTTTTTTTAGTACAATTTTAGAACAGGTTTTATTCTATAAATAACATATATAATACATATATATAATAATATATAGATATAATACAGGGCTGTTCTTGTCTTAATCCTTTAGACTCCCAGCAAAGAGTGAATGGAAGAAAATAAAGCTGGAATATAAACTACTTATGAAGTTCCTTTTTGTCAGAAAATGAAAGGACAAGGGAAAAAAAAATACCATGCTTTTGTTCCTTTTTTTTTTAATCTCATGCTTTGGAAAAATGTCAGTATGTCTATATGAGTATGCGTGTGCACGTATGTATGTCGGATTTACTGGAATGGCAAGGAAGAAAATGAGTCGATCTCAAAAGAAGCCAAGAATCTGGGACTTGAATTCTCTGACTTCAATAGTGTTGCAAGGACTTGGAATGTGACAGATACTGGCATATTGTGTCTTGCTGCGAATGAGAGCTCGACTCTGAAGCTTTACAGCGTCTCTGTTCCTAAACAGCAAAACACACTGCTCACAAGGCACATCTGAAGACTTGGGATGTGACTAGCTATTCTTGACCTCTCCCTTTCCAGTGTGCAGCGCTTACCCTGTCGAATGCCTGGCCTGTTACTGACCTTTAATTTCATAACAGGCTCATGTTGACAAATCACTTCAAAATGAGATCAACACAGATACGTAACTCGTACTACGATACAGTTAGAAAGGAGTTTTCAGAAGCTGGCGAGCACAGGAGATAAGCAGTAGTAGCATACATAAGGGGAGCTACATGTTCAACTGTTTGCGTGTTGGGCTAACATCTTCAAGTACTAAAGCATCTTTTTTTTTTTTTCCCTGAAAGCCTATAAAACTGAGGGCTTTTTTGTTTTGGTTTTGGTTTTTGGGGGGGGTTGGTGGGGTTTTTCTTTTTTTTAATTTTTAAACTAATCCTATACTTCCATTCAGTTATATTAAGCAGCTACCTCCAAGGCAAAAGACAAAGGCAGGTATACAAGTGGGACGCAACACTGAACCTCCAAGGCGGTGGAGGGATTTTGAGTTATTCCAAACTCCACCGACCTTCGAAATAACCACAGGTCCTCTTATAGGAAGAAAAAGAGTATACAGAAACTCAAATTCAGGGTGAATTACATGATCATCAATTTAAGTCTCAGAGATACGAAAGATGGAAGGTGGAAGAAGTTTGAGAGGAGTACCCAGAACTAACCAATTTCAGTCTTGAGCTTCAGATCCAATAAGCAGCCCTTTTAGCAAAGTTACCTTGTCTCATTGCTCTTTATGTTAGGGGGTAAATACTTAACGCGATAATTTAACCACAGAATGTTTGTATTAAACAGGGGCCTCCTGCTCTCTAGTTTCTATAATTTACAACAAAGAGTTTATTAAACACAACTCTTTCTGTCTGACATTCAAATTCATCTCTGCAACACACTCTCCTCTGGATTTACGCCACCGAATGAAATGCTTTGGAAAAACAAAATAAACCAAAACCCTGCTGTGGAAACAGGACAAATCTAGTTTCACATCCCCTGCAGAGAGAGAAACAAGACGGAAGTAAAAAGCACCAAATGGAGCTCATAAAGCTTCACTCTGATCTCAGCCTCCACATTCTGGCAGAAAGCACTACCTAAGAGATGTGCTCTGCTTCAAGTGAGAACAGCCTCTGATTGCACCGCGAGCACAAAAATATATTGTCTGTGAACAATTATCCTGAACAAACTCTGAATAAGGGAAATCTGACTACAGAATAAGGGGAAATGTGGTAGGAGGCAGGCTAATCGCCCCCCTCCCTCGCCAAGGCCTTATCTTGCATGCCAGCCATCTGTAGTAGCTGCGCCTGCGACTACAGTTTGTGGGCTCCGCTGAACCTCCTTTCCACAGACTGCCTGCATGGTGCCCCGCGATGAGGTGGCGATCGTCCCACCCATCAGACACCGTCCACCACGGGAGGGAAGTGATCTGAGTCCTGTAACAAAAGCAGTTTCTCGCTTTAGGTCCATTTTACCACAGGTAGTTGCTCATATTCCTTATAACATCCCATATAGCAGCGCATAAGCGGAAGGAAACCCATCCTAACCCACGGGTGCCATGGGGAGTTAATGGGGCTGGCGTTAAAATTCACTAGCTCTTTCTCTTTCAATACATCTACAAATAAAAATAACTTATTTGTTTGGAAGTCACTGCCCAAAATAGGAGCAGGTCCTGAACATTTTGAACCTAACACGACATACCTAGAAAGAGAAAGATGCAGACCTGAGTACAGCCTTTCTCCATTCCTGGATCCTGGGCATCTCCTCTTTAGTTACATCTTTGAGGACAATCAGCAACTTGAAGAGAAAATGCAGGTTAGGGCAGGAGTCCATTTTGGGGTTTTTGTTTTGTTTTTTTACTTTTACACAGCATCCTCGTGCAGTTTGGTACATGTATATGCATATGGTAAAGGAAAGAAAAAGCACACAACCAGATAGAGGGAGGCCACCTTGGGATCAACAAAGCTCTCATCTTGCTGGCAAAACTACTCTTGAATTCAGGTAGCAAACAGCTTTTTCTGCAAGAGAGCACAGCAGAATCTTTGCCCAAATGCGGGAGATTCTGTAACACAATACGTTGCTGACAGCTTTCTTGTGACCCCCAGATCATCACATTTACTTGAACTTCGAGTTTGGTTTATTAGTGTACTGGGCACTCTCTCTATATTCCTCATTGGGCTTTTACAGCAAGAACATCTTCGAATCCCATGTCATAGGATGGTCTCTCTTTTAGACTTTAGTCCTTTATTCCATTAGAAAGACAATGTTCTGCCGTGATTTTTTTTTTGTTGTTAATTAATTCATTTGAGACTATTCCTTAAATTTTCATTTTAATGCGTTTTTGTGTGTGGGTATATTAGTCACTTCTAAAGTTGCGTACAACTGCCACTGATTTAAAGTCTTTGTTAACGTGCATATACAAATCTGTTTGTATTATATATGCATGTGTCTGTATGTGCATGTGTATGCATGTATATATTAAAAAAACAAACCACAAAACCTTTCCAACTGCATCTTCCTCCCTCCTCCCTTCCCCATTCTGAGCAGGTTCCTGCTATCAACTGCTGGAGTGTGCTCACTCTACACCTAGAGCTATAATTATTTTGCTTTAATTTTACAAAACCTTTTGTTCCATTCCCACGAGCCCACCTGATCCTTATATTACACTTGCTCTATTAAAACACTCATGCAGAACAAAGCACAGTTGTACTGATTCATAAGTAACTCACCCCCCACCCCCTTCTCTTTTTCTTTCTACTAGGCTCATGCATCTTACTGCAGTTTCACGACACTGTCCCTGATGCCAGTCCATGGTCCCATTTTTGCCTTTTTTTCCTTTCTTTTAAACCATTATTTTTATGTGCTTAGGGTCCAATTACACTATTGTGTGCTGTTGTTTTGAATTGCTGTTGTTCTCAGTCATTTTATGTTATGCTCTTTGGCACGACAACAGATAAAGTGCAGAGGGCGTTATGGAATTTATTTGTTGTAATCAGACTCTAGGATTGTTTTTTATTATTATTATTCATAGAGTACAAGTGCCAAGGCTAGCCCTACATTTTTCCAAGGCAAGCAGAAGACCATTTGTAGCCCAGCCTCTGACACCAGCATACCCTATCTGCAGTAAAAGGACGCAGCAGCAGCGTAGGTCAAGGTGATTACTATTACTTGGGCATGGCCTGCATGAACCACTAGGCTTTACAGAAGACCAAACACACTGACAATACTTGCAATAGGATCTTCACAGAGGCACTGGGTATTTCAGATTTAGAAAAAGAAAAAAAAAAACAACAGCCTCTCAAAAATTATTGCTGAAAAATGGAAGGACAGAGTACAGCTCATGGGTGAAGATGCGAACAACAGAAGGGCTGTTTCATCTATTTGTCCTGTACAACAACTTCCTTGAGCTGACACAGCCTTCGTTTTCTGGCTTATAAAGCACCAAGCATGTTGTTACGACTAAGTAATGGATAAATAATAATCAGCCAGAACAGTGAGGAGCGGGTGCATATGGAGAAAGTGCTAGCAAAGAGCAAATAAAATTGAGCTCTCGGTAGCCATCTTTCCAAGACGGGGAGCAGGACATTTTGCAGTGCCCTCCTGAACACCACAGGCGGTAGGTGAGTACAGGAGAACAGACCAGGCGAAGGTGTGAGAGAAGGCAAGAAAGGGAAGGAGAATGGGGTGTGTGTATGTTTTTCTGGGTGACGGGTAACAATGGTGAATACTCATGATTTCTAGCAAGGAAAGAGAGTAACAGGGAAAAAGGGGAAATGTGGCAAGGCACAGAACAAACACGGCTGTAAGGGGTACAAATGAAAGTTGCAATTTACCAAAGAATAACCATTCTGCACATTTTATGTAGCATGTCAAATCTATCAGATTTTCTCTTATTAAATCATCATTCTACAGCAACAATCATTCTCTCAATCAATCCCCCGTGTTAACAACTCTTAGTAATGACTAACTTGGCAGGAACTGATGTTTACATATATTTTAAAGTCCTGAGCACTGTTCTGTATTTTTTAGATATTAGATTTCCTTTACGTTTTCTCTCTTATTTTTTAACCTGTTTTTAAAGAATGGATGCATTCAGTTGGAAAATAAAGTTTTGTAACACACGCACTCTCAGATTATGTTAGCTCAGGAAATTGGCAGTGGGATAAGAACAAAACCATTCACCTCCTGATTGCTGATTCAAATCTAGCCCAAGTGAGATAGTCACAGAAGCTATAAGCCTCCCATGGTGGCTTTGTGATTTGAGATTATTTTTTATGAATCTCAATCCACTTCAGGCCAAGAACCAGAATCGCAAATCCACTGCCTCAATGAGCATTAACTGGCATCACTGCACACAGTAACAGAGGAGATGCCGAAAAACAAACTGGTCCTGGAGACAGACTTCCCACCTTATCCTGGGAACTGATCATGAAAAAACAGGGTTGGTTGACGCAAATGTGCAGCACAGGGAAACATATATATGTATCTATCTACCAAACGGAAAACAAACCAACCCACCTGTAGTCACATCAGCTAGGTGCTGCAACATTTACCTGAAATGTGAACTGGTTATCCAAGACTTCAGCAGGCCTACCTTTCCCAAAACCAGAAGGTGTCTTATGCTGTGCCCCTGTATCACTTCAGAGCTGAGAGATAGGGAGGGCAGGAGGAGAGGAGGTCTTCCATCATAACTCCCGAGGAAGAAGCAGCAAGCCTATGCACTCCTTACCACTAAAAATCAAAAGGGCCACAGAGTAACTGCAAGCTTTGGTCATTCTTTGGTCCACTTTTCCTGCCTAGGTAAGAGGAACAAATGAGGCATTTAAATTTGCAGAAGACCAAACCTGAGGAGGGCTGTGTTGCACTTTTTATTTTATTTGGGACACGACTGATTAACAAAGCTATTAGCAAAGCTATTTCACTAAACAAACATCCTATAGCATCCAACAAAATAGTGATGCTCAGGCATATTTCCCATGGCTCCTTTTTTTAGGGAGCATGAATCATTAAAATCACTTGGGAATTAACTACTCCAGCTTCCTCCCTTAGATACGTTTGCTAACCTGAGGGGGGTAAAGGTCTCTGGACCCAAGAGTAGATCTAAGTTTTTCCACCATCTGTGCTGAAGTGCAGCCAATGCAAATTCCACCTTCAGATCTGCACTCCGGTGCCTCCCTCTTATGTTTCATTTCACACTTGTGATCTTTATTCCTTAGAAACAGGAAAAATGCACAGCTGATGAGCCATGTTTGTATGCAACTTGAAATTGTACCTTCAGTGGCTGTTGCTTGGACGTGCACTTGACTATTCAAAGGGAAGTGAGATGAGAAATACAGCTGCATTTTAAATGGCCAAGTATTCCTAATTTTACAAAGGGATTTTTGGAAGCAAATAGTTCTCTTCAAAGTTTTCAGAGACATCACTGAAAGTACTCACGTATAAAGCAAGGAAAAGTTGGCAGGAAGGTCAGACATTTCCCCCTTCCTTTGGTTTTCATTCAATTTTTTCTTCTTTTCCCTTTTGGCCAACAAAAAGAAGAGAAAAGAGAAGACACTAACGAATGAAAAATGAACAAGGATGGGTTTGATGGTCTTCGTCCAAAATAAAAATTTTAAGAAGGGGTAGCCTTTCAAGTTGTAAAGGATACCTGTAAATACATACACACATGTAACTTGTAAATGCTTCTATCACAGCAAGTTCTAGTAAAATGTATAAAAAAAATCTAAATATAGCTAAGTAGATAGAGTAAGTACAGTTAAATTCAGTTGATAAACTGGAAGAAGCAGACAAACAACAGCTAGTAAAACTATTAAGAATCTGGGAAAAAACACATCTTTTATATGAATTTAAACTTTGGATCTGACACAGAGAATGATGATTTAATTTAGGAGTCGTAAGGATAATAATGCTTACCCCACTGGCAGAGACTTCAAATACACATTGCATCTTTCTAAACTTATGAAATTGTTTTAAAGTATGTTTTAGGGAGGCTCCAGAATGAGCCAACTTGCCAAGGGAACCTCTATCTCCGTGGAAGCCAGTGTTCAGCACACATGACTCAAAATCGTAAATTACAAGATGGTCTAGTCCAGCAGAGCAAGGAACCACTACTTCAGAGAAACAGGTATGACTTCACTGAAAATAAAAAGAAATCATTTTCAGAATGCCCAGTAGACAATTTCAGCTCTCATTTAACATGAATTTTTACGGAGATTGACTACACTTCAAAAAACCACTTGTGAACTTGCTCAGTGTTTTTGGGAGAGCTGATAACACCAGGGATCAGAGAGAACTCAAAATCTAACTATGCCTCAATCTGCCTTGCCTATTGCGAGCAAAAAGGTAGCACTAGCCAAGCTTAGATCCAGGAGCTGCACACAGGCCACACCAACGTGCTGTGTACTGTGATGATGTGCTGTGCACTGGTGTGCTTTTCACATTGATGCGATGCTGTTTTCACAGTTTGATCAGTGAATCTGGACTCTTACAATTCTTGGTCTCTGTGGAAGCTCAGATCCTTACTCGTAGCTGGTTTAACTTACTTGATAACTGACACGTTGGGCTTGCAAGCACTGGCATTTAACCATCTTCAGTGACTACACGTACGTTGGAATCCAATCATCATTTTGTATACCGAGTGACCCACAAGCTGAGAGTCTTTACCAAGAGTTGGAGGACACACATGTTTACCATGACATTCCCACGACAAGGTGTTTACCAGTATGGATAGTAACACAGCAGTGAAAAAAACCTGTTCAGATATCTCCTACAGGAGAAAGTCTCAGATGAAGAAAGGGTACCCAAAGTGAAGATGCCATCACATGTACATGCCAGATTTGGCCTTGACATGGTATCTGAACCTAGAGTGGGCTTTGAATTTTACAGTTAGCTTCACATGTCCCAATTAGTTTCTCAAGCTGCACAGAAGTTCACTTTAGACATATAAAAGGAGACAATAGTAAACTTCTGAAAAAACATTACAGGGAATAATTGTGCTCTGGAGGATTTATTTATTTACTAATGCAAACAGTGCACACTGAGATAACATCTGGCAATGTTTATTACAATGAAACCCAATCAATACCTCTGTCTACTACAATATCTGTCCACAAAATAGTCATTCTTCCTGGCACTCACAAGAAATACTCAGCTATCTATTATAGTAGACTTTGTCAGCAAAACGGGAGGTGGTCACCTTAATTCTTCTATTCGAGACCCAAGAAAAGACAAAGAATTAGATGTACCTAGACACAAGAACAATGGTGGAAAACTACAGAGAAAGTTAGAGAGAGAGATGCAGCTTGTAGCATTGCAAAGAGCACACAATTCATCCCCATAGAATTTCAAAAAGGAATAGATCCCAGATCTTTTTTCTTGTGCCTCAAGGAGTTTAAACTTAGGGCAATCCATTACTTTTGCTAGAGAGCTACCAGGCCTTTTGTGGCATTTTAGAGCTACAAGTAAAGGCAGAAATTTTGACTTCTCATTTCATTTCGAAGTCAGAATTCAGAAAGAAGTGATACTGAACCTTCCCACATAACTAAAAAGCCAAAAATAAATTTGTTTTGAAAGTTCTATGTATTAGAATTTCCAAGTAAGCCCTTCCATTCTTTTCTATTTCTATATTTGCATTATTGCATGTCACTGTAGAAAAACTAGCAGTGTTTCGTGCAACGAAAAAAATCACTAAACATTAGCTTAGCACTTACTGAATCTTCACCTTTCCTAAACCTAAGTGCCTCTTGCAGTCTAACAAACAGATTGACGTGCAGTAGGACATGCATTACTACTTACATATCCCAAAATTAAGCAAAAAATAACAAAACCACACAAAACAAAAATCAGTATTGTTATTTTTCCTCCTTACATTTTTAACTACTATAATTTTGTTTTTATTGAAACAGTCATTTCCAAAGAAAAATGATACGTCTGATTAATGTGATTATTCATACAATAAATGTATATTTAATTTCACATGTTGCTGGCTCACTGTTCAAGGCATTTCTATTTGTACAGGGCATAGAGGTAAAATAAGACCTTCTGTGCAACATCAAGTCCTGAGGCATGAGTTATGTTCAGAAGTTATTGCGGTGATAAGTTACCTTTCTCCCATAAAAACTTCTCTTTGACAAGGTAATTGGGATTGTAGTTATGAAGTGGGGAGGGCGGGGAGGCAAGGGGACACAATTTGTTTCCCTCTCTACTGGTCTAGATCTACTGGGCAGAGTAGAGCACATTTTAGTTTGGACTAGTAAACTGAGCAGCCACAGTAAGCACAGCAGGCACCGAGGAAGCCATTATACGCAATGCCAATTCCTGTAATTTGTGTTAGGTAAGATTTGCATTAGGATTTTTTGTTTAGTTTCTCACCGTTTCTTGCCCTCCACACCACCGAAGTCATACTGTAACCTAAAGTTCCTAATGACGTGGCCGTTAGGAATGAATTAGGGAAGAATTTTAACAATAGTGCTATACTCGCAAAGTGATGAAAGACACAAAAGCTGACCTTCCAAGCACGGAAACTGGTGAAAAGCCCACTAAAGTAAATGGAGGCCCTACTTAAAGGGCAACAGTACATCCATCTTTAATATTCATCCATTACTGTCAATTTAGCCACATGAATTAGTGCTAGACTTGCAAATACACAGAATATTTGACCTAGCTTTAAGTGAGAAGACTGGGATTTCAAATGTGCAGAACAAGCTCCGTTATTTTTTTCTATATTTAAACAAATACAGGCCAAATACAGACTCGGTTTTGAAAGCTCTCAACACTGAAAAAGATCAGTGCAGGAGTTTCCATTTGCAGATCAGTGATGCAGAGGAGTAGAAAAGCCAAACTGAGACAGGGACTGGGAATTTTACACCTGGTTTCAGTGCAAGCAAGAGCCCAACCCCAGCCCAGCAGAGGACTAGTTTGTCTGAACCACATGCCGAATTTGCCAGTTCCTCATCGGTTCCACAGAAGAACGAACTGTTATGTAAGCTACTATTAAAACCGAGCCAGATAAAATGGGAGAGGGGAATAATTTCCAACCAATATAGTCTTATGAACTTTCACAAAAGAACGCCAAACCACCTAAAATTAGGAGATTAAAAACAAAATAAACCTTCATTCAACCACTACTGGGCAAAACCATGCATATGACAACTTTTATGTCACTTTGATATTAAAACAGGGTAAATCTAGTTGTTTCAAAAAAACATGAAAAGAAAGCATGAGGTATTTATTTTCCCATCGTAAATCCTTTTCCCCTACATCAGCTAAGGAAAGTCCTGCGCTTCCTCCTGTACCTCGAGGCTGACATGACGGTAGACAGAGCAGTCGGTGTCTGCCCCTCACCTGCTGGAGAGGTGGGAACACATGTATAGATGCATAAATGCATCAGGCATACCATAACCCACGCCATGCAAAGGGGCAGCTCAAGCACACACATTTGCGACACATCCTGTCTCCACTGAAAGCAATGTGGAAGAATCCCACTGACTTTATTGGGGCCAGGATTTCCCTCTTTATCTGTAAAAGAAGTGATCAGAAACTGGCTGCACTCAATACAGAAATGGTGTGCAGAGTTCTGGCAGAGATTGCAGGTGATACCATGTTTGCATAACCTCTCCGGGCATTACAAAGAAAACTTGCTTTGTCACACCGCTTACTTGCAGCCCTGAATTTCACTGAGTTCAATAGCCCTGAGTTGCCAGCTCTAGGAAGCAGCAGGGGGGAGTTACAGGCAAAGTCCTATCCCATTTGGACAGTGGGATGAAGTAGTGGCAGCACAGAGACTCAGTGTTTCACAATATGGGTATTTGGGCTTCCTACCATCTCAACAGAGAAAAAGCAGGAGGAAAAGTCTATTACCCTTTCTAGACTTCCACCAGCACAACCATGATTAATCACAATGTGGCTTTAAGAATTAGTTCAGTATTAAATAAGGAACACCTATTTTGCTATACAACGTATTTCTTTTACAAGGTTTTCTAGGTACAAGGAGGCTTAAAGAATAACTACTGTATGGTATGGATACATTCTAAACATTATGACAGAGACAGTGTAAGAGATTTTTAGAAATTAAATGCTTTTAAATGTAATTAAATCATAATAAAGATACCACATAGAAAGCTGTGCCCCTGACAGTCTGACAATGCAGGGACATCAGAAATGTTTTCCACCATCATAAGGCACGGGAAATCTATGCCTATCTCATGTTGCTGAAAGGCAAATTCCATAGGGGGATAGAAAATGTATTTTAACAGCTGATAATTTCATAAAAAGTAAAATTTACCCAGCACATTTGGAATTCTCTGGGACACTAATGGCTGCAGTGAGGAAAAGATCCTTTCTGTGTTTCTTACTGGTAAGAAATCCTGTCCGTGGAAGAATCACCGAGCTTTAGCCTCTAGAGCTTTCCTTTGGCTGCCTCTAGGTTGCACTCCACCCAGCAAGATTCTTCCCTTTGCCCTTAACACATCCCAAGTACTGGATAAAGACCCTAACTCTGGGGTTTGAATTCCACTCGGAGTCAAGCACCTAAATGTTACTGCATCTAGCTTTAAAGCCCCTAAAATAGATTTGGACCTGGTAGCAAAGTGGCCTTTCATCATTGATTTCTGTATCTGCAACAGTCTAAGACTTCACATATGAGAAGAGAATGAAGTTTTGAGAACCCCAGAAGTTCAGGGACTATCTGAATGCAAAGCTTTGGTTTAGTACCACTCCAAAAACATACACATTAATATAAAAGATTTCATATTTGTTATAGATTATAATCATACATACTAGTTGTGATTACCTTCCTGCATGAAGAATTCTCCAGTACTCTTGCCAGAGGACAGTTCCCTGAACAGGGCAGGAAAACATTTGAGGTGACCGTGACTGGTATCCAGAGGACACTAAATATTTGCCAGATACTCAGGGTTGTACTAATATCTGAAGATTTTCTACAGCGCAGTTCTAGATTCACATATGTCAGCACATAGATGCAAGACCACCGCAGCATAACAAAGACTGGTAAAGTGAACAGGAGTTTGTCATGGCAAACAAATGTCTTCCTGAATGGCAAGCGTGATCAGAATAAGGGCAGATGTAGCTGTAAAGAGCAGTATTTTCTAAACCACACACACACACACACACACACACACACACAAAAAGAGGCTGAGAAGTAGTAACATGTCAATTTGTGACACAGGAAGAAACAGCAAACAGTATCATTTCTGGGGTGATTTTCACATGACCAAGAGGCAACGGAACAAATTCAATAGCACCGAAGCCCTGACAAAGGTAAAAAGCATAATGCTTTCCTTCCTGCAGGATTAAAACAATTATAAGGAATCAAAACTCTTACATTCAGGTGCCATCCATAAGCATCAACACCTATAGCAACCTTGCCTGTTGACTCAGAGATTTCTCACTTCTAATTGTGCTATATTTCCTGTCAGGATGATACACTAATGCAATTCTATACCCTCTTGGTCACCTGATTTCTGGTCCCTCAACACACTCTCTCTGCATTCCTCAGGCTCGTGTGATGCCCGACCGCTGGAATTTCCCTCTAGTTGTTAACTGCATCCAGGCAAAAGCTGTCATTTACACACTAAGCCTGCCCCAAAGGGTGATCATTTTATAGTTGTTTGCTTCAGCAATCCAGTATTACTTGTTCTGGAGAAGTGACAGCCGCTCAGACATAAGAAGGTTAGCTGTGTATTAAAACAGGGCAAGACACATGACAAAACAGATTACCCTTCTTGCTCAAAACCCTAATGAATGGAAAAAGAAACTGAGGAGAGATGAGAATTCATCTGCCTCCGGCTCAGTCTCTGATGTTCGGCAGATTTTCCCATTGATGGTCTGATCTTGCAAACTATACACACAGGAACTGTGCCACTATACCCTACCTAAATGAACTGGGACTGCAGGATCATGACCTAAGCCGGTTCATAGTCAGAGAAGACATGCAGTGATCTGGCGCACAACTGCTATCATTGCTGCTGGGAAATACCTACCTAATTCCTTGAAAAGGTTCTGCTGCTAAGAGACACAGGATTCTCGGTTACTCATTGCCAGTCTTGAAAGAAATGAGATAACACTCTTCCATTTTACAAAAGATTTTCATTATTCAAAATTTCCATGAGAACATTACATGAAGGAGAATGAAACTTCTCAGGAAACATTATGAAGGCAACTAAAAAAAAAAAAAATCTGCCAAGGAAAGCAATGGGTTCAAAAAAATTTGTTAATGCAGGCTCTGACTCAGAGGTGCCTTCAGTTATTACTGACACCAAAACATCTTACAAAGCCAAATACTTTTCCAATGGCCTTTAATGGCACAGACCGATCTGCCAAGTGCTCACTATCTCCAATCCGGCTATCTTGCTGCCAGCTCCTGCAAGCTCCTACAGGAGAGAGGTATAAGAGAAGGAAGCAAGGAACAAGAACTAAGTCCTTTTTGAACCAAAACACTATAAGATGATGACACATATGATGCTGGAGGAATCCTTCTGTCATGAGGAAATACAGGACTGTTAAAATATGTATTTGAAGGACAGCATTCCCTGTCAGACTTCTGAAGGCCCTGCAGAGCGTGTACTGGCACCAAAGCCACAGACATGTCAGCAGTAGATGATTTATTTTTAAAAATAAATAAATAAAACAAATATTCTGATCTCTCTCGTGCCACTGGAAACTGTTGAAAACAACAGACCAATTTTTACACAACTGAGATTAAAATCTCTTCTAATCTATTACCTAGATGTAGGGGCAATGACAGGAAAGAGGGCAATAAGAAGAACCAGATCCTCTATAGTAAAATTCAGAGCTAGACCACTTACACTAATGAAGAAAACAGACCAGAAAGTTTGGGTAACTTACATTCATCAGACTGCCCTACATCAGACTCTGGAATTTGAAATGATTCAGTGAGAGTGTCCTCAGGGACACTGATGTAAATATAGAATAACCACAATGCCTTTCTGTGGAGTCCCTCCCATTATACACTGGTTTAACTGAAGAATTTCATTTTGGATAGGACAAAATAAGACTACCAAGGCTTGGAAAAGGCCAGGTCTATGTTGCCTTTTTTCCTTTTGTAACTTATCTGATGACATCTCTGGTCTAAGATAACTTTCCTTGCTCAATAGTATTTAGTCTTTCTTTTATCTCGAAGTAGACCAGCAAATGCTTTGATAAATGGAGTGAAAGATTTTCCACCTTCACCATAACATCTTCAGGTGCTGAAATGCTGAAGTGTTTTGCAACTTACTAAAGTAGTGCTACTCAGGGAATCAACGCTAATATTCCCATGCCTTTTTAATATGAGTGAATCACAACCCATACTCCTTTATATAGTAAAGCAACCACATGCTGGAGAGCCATTTTCCTATCTTTATCTATTGTGGCCACTATTCTGCAAAAACAAGAGCTATGACCTATGAAAAAAGTTGGGATTCTACCCATTTGTACACTACAACTGATGCCCTTAGCATACAGACCTACAACAACAAACAAACAAAGCCCCACACAACCCCTCCGCCTCCCAGAAAAAAGAAACCTTAAACATTTGCAAGAAAACAAAAAAAGCACAAGGGACTTAATCGTCAATCATCCCCAAATCTTTTTTTGTGCCAAGTTGTGAACGGGACTGATTAAAACCAACCTGAGAACTAACAAAATTTTCAGGCTGGCCAACTGCATTTTGAATTTGCAGTTTCATTGCAGTTTCATCTTTCAAGGATGTTTACAGAAAATTCAGAAAACAGAGACAATCACAAAGCTCCCCATCTCCTGAGACATTTACCTTTTTGTAGCAGGCTTTACTACAGCCCCATTACATATTTGCTCTGATCATCAATCCTATTTGCAACTTTCAACTCTCTCCACGATCTGTGTCAGAGGCCTTTGTATCAGGCAATACCTGGAGTGTCTCCATTCATCCAAATTTTAAAAACCAGTAACTGAAACAAATCAGCATTTGTGCACCGACTGGAAAGAAACCATGCAGACTGACAGCGACTGAAAATTTTCCCTCGGTGTCTATAGGACTCCCTCCCCTGTCCTTCTCTAAAAAAAGAAGGGTCAAAGCAAAATGCTGGCAGCCCAATGAAATCTTTGAAGAGCCAGTATGGTTTCAGTTATGAGAGGATGGAAAAATGAGAACCCTGGGGATCTTTTGGGAACATTAAGCTTTATTAATCAGGAATGTATTAGCCACATACCAACATTCCCAAACGGTACGCTGAATCAGAGAAACACCAGGGAGCAACAGAACGCATCCAGTCTGGTCTTCTGCCTTACGATGAGTTCTAGCACACCCCGAGAGGTGGTTTTCAAAGCCATTTCTTAAAAAAAGAAACCTCCCCTGCTTCCACAGTACCTACAGGTTGTGCGTCCCAGTGCTTTACAATCAATACAGTCAGAACATGGTTCTTAATATGTAACTTGGTAATTTTCACTGCTTGTTGAACGGATTTCTTTAGGTCTTTCTCCCAGTGGATATGAAGAACAATTAACCACTGTGCTCCTGATTATAACTTTTCACTCACTAGAATATTTTTTTTCATATTCTCCTTAACATACAACAAAAGCAACATTTTCAGAAGCATACAATGCCATGTAGGGCTCCTCCGTATCCTCTTGCCCCTGGGCCAGATAACAATCAACCTGTTTCTGCTTTCTCAACAATTTTAACACTAGGACAATTTCTGCCTTGACAAACATTTTTGACCTCTCCACATTTCCACTGGGGTTCCACAGGTAGAAATCAGGGCAGAATTTATCCCCATGAGTTTCTGCATTAATGCCTTGGTATACGAAGGGGAAAAGGCAAAATTAATTCTCTTTGTTAATGCTAACACAATTCCTCAGTGACAGTCAGCCCCAAGACATTGATCTTTGTTCAAAGGAAGCACACATACATACTCATTTCACATTTGTACAAGTCTTCTCCATCGTAGCTTCTACAAGCCAGTAACTTCTGCGTCAAAAAAACCCAGCTTAACAAACTATTGAGGGTTTATACTTTGTTAGAGGAATAGGAACTGGGAATTTGCAGGGCGCAACAAAGCCTATCTTAGACATGAGATCCTAGTTAAAACAGCAAGTTACAAGAGGGAAGGACAGATCCCATATCCATCAGGAACCGCAGGGATTCTTGCACTGTAAAGAACACGGTAGGGTAGCTTGTTTGTTGCTTCAAAACTCTTCCTTCATTTAAAAACACTACTGTGATGGACGAAGTCCTTCTCAGCCCTGACATCCTGACGCTACACAGGCAGCACGCACTCTTGGAATGCCAGCTTACTGTGTCACATTGGCTTGGGTTCTGCCTGCTCCTGTCCTTATGCCTGCAAGCTCAATTGAACTTATGAAAATTCAAACTGTCTTCTGTCTGTTTCATACATCATCAGCAAACAATCACCAGACAAAATGAATTTGCTCTCTGTAATTTGGAGGCTACACAAATGTCTCTGCTGTATAATACAAAAAAGGGGAATAAAGTTTGGTATGCAAGGTTAATTCAGCATGGAGGAAAGTAGCAGAGAAACAGACGGAGAGAGAACACGAACAATAAAATACTCAACAGTGGGGAGAGTGACATGAGAAATACTTCTGTAAATTGGAGTTGGCCTTGATACCTTTGAATGATGGAATTAAACAAAGGCACAAGTGAGTTGTGAAAGATCACCCCCATGAGTGGCTGCATCTCCATCCCTCGTGATTTGTCTACACAATATACTTATTAATAATAACAATGGTTACTATTTCTCCTCCAAGAGCTTTGCAAACACAAACTCAGTAATGTTCACAGAGCTGTATCAGTTTGAACCAGATTGAAAGACTGATCTGCTGAACAAGGCACAGCAAGGTTAAATGACTTGTCCAATGCCACTCAATGAGTCAGCATCCATCAAGATCAGAGCACTGGATCTCTTGGTCAGTAATCAGATCACAAGGCTGCATAAGGCTGAAACCTTGAAAAATCTCTCTTTTTAACAAAAATAAAGCATCGTATACTCCTTACTGGTGTTAGCCGATGGCAATGTAACTAAAACCACTGCTTTGAGAGCACATCCAGTGTGTCTCTTGAATAGGTTTTCAGGTTGTGTGTACAGAATCTTTTTCTTTCATACACAATACGTTGTCATTGTCTCCTTCTAAAATCAAGTAGACGCTGAATGTGAGCAGAGGTAGCTCCTCATAGTAGACTTAATCCTATTTGGGGTTAGTTGCCAACAGCAAAGTACTTAACCACATACTTAAAGTATTTGAGTAGTCCCGTGGACCTCAATGGATCTACTTGCCTATCAATCTACATAACTTTAGTACATAGCAAAACATGGCCAGAGCACCCAACATAGCACGAATCCAGCCCACAGAACTTTTCCATTAAGAGCATGCCTGCACTACATTTAGAAGGCTGTGCTTTTATGCAACTGCCTGCCAGATGTTCACGCGTTGTGAATCTGTGTTTTCTTCTAATGCCATGTATCAAGTCAAGGATATTTTCGTATCAGCTGAAAATCTAGCCCATCTTATATTAATCAGTTGCTTTAGGGACACCCCTACCCTAAAGCAAGTTTTCCACCCTTCAATTAACGAAATCCAGTTCAAAAAAACCAGAAAACTACCAGAACACGGCTTGCCTTTTCTTCTTCCTATTTTCAGGTTAATACAGGAAAGCCATACTGGGAAGTTCACTTTTAAAGATCTTACAATTAGAGACACCTGAACATACATAGGAAACAAATGAAATCCTTAAAGCATACTTCCTATAACGAAGGTGCCCCCATTTTTACTGTGCCAAGTTACTAGTTACATGGGCACAAGATATAGCAAGAATCACATCCTCATTTTACAGTATAGATGTGCATATCTAAACTTCCCCCGCCTTGTGCTTCTGTATTCCAAAGACAGGCTGTATGCCAAGGCTACAGAACTCAGGAGCAGCTAGAAGTTTACAGGTGGGGTATTTTTTTTTTTTTTTTTTTCGAAGAAGCAAATGACACAAGAAACTCAAAGATTAGAAACTTAGACGTTTACTTCATGGAATGGAAAGAAGAACTGGGCAGGGCAGAACAGAACAAACTTGGGAGTCGTGACCCCAGACTCCATTCCCAGTTTGACCACTGATTTACTCTGACCTTGAGCAACCTGCTCAACATCTCTGCCTTGATGTGCTTGCCACCCTCGATGATAAAAAAAAAAAAAAAAAAAAAAAAATTTCCTATACACGAGTTTTACCCTTGTGTATTTCTTTCCCCTCCAAAGCCTAGAGTCTCATATAACTAAAAAAAGCCCATTCCAGCCAGCACCAATCATCAGGCCCATATATTGCTACCTGGTATTTTGCCTTAGGGCTGTCTATGCAGGACTTACTGACCATCTGGATCCTAAGGATTCAAAGAACTTGCCTTAATTCACTCCTCACTCCGCTGCTGCATTTTGGAAGGAGAATTACTTCTACTTTCCCACAAAAGTTCTCCTGATTGTTCACACAAAATTGCAAGACAACTTTGAAATTCTGTACTCACAGATTCAGAAGTGTTCTCCCACTTTTCCTCCAACACCTACCATTAAATTGCTGCTGGGTCCAGCAAATCCATGAGTGTTTTCAACTCGGCTCACCAGTGTAATTGCAAGGTTAACCTCTGGTGGCCAGGGAAGCTGCTCATATTCAGGAATGATGAGCAGAAAATGTTAAATACTATTCACTGGCCACAGCCTGCAGTTAATACACAATATTTAAACAACACAATGGCATGGCCCTTGCCAATAATGTAAAAACACAATGGAGTAGAGCCAGAATGGCACAATCTGCCTGCCTGAGTCATGCTTGGCGCTCCACGCTGGAAGGGGCATGCATTAGCTGCCCACAGTGTACTGTACCCTTCAGCTAGTTTAAAATAAATCATTGAAATACAATTTAAAAAAAAAATTGGGGGAAGACGGGGGAAGGAAGGAAAAATTCCATGTAATAGTTAAAATATTTTAACACTGAAGTACAAAAGTACCACTTTGGAAGAAGGCTCTGGATTTCATTACAGACTGCACAAGAAAACAAACCAAGTTTGCTTTGTAATATTCCACAGCTTTGTACTGTCCAACTAAAATCAATTTTTTCCTACTATCTACAAGCTCCTGGATTTTTATTCATATATTATTCCATTAAATTCAGAGTATCTGAATCTACTATATTTTTCAATCCTCTTTTGCGTGCCTGTTGTTCAGCCACTGAAGTTCCAAATCTTAATTATTGTCCCAAATACATTCAATACACAGATTCTAAATAAGGCTAGATCAGACTGATGTAGAATCTGACTTGCATTTATGGAATAACTATGCTCTTAGAAAGAGACTCCTTTCTTACTGAGACACATAAGACGTTATTTTGACTGTTTTGTTATGTCACAGCACAGTTGAATTAGGCATTTCTGCCTTCGTCTACACCCTAAAGCAGCCGAAGCCCCCTGTGATGTCATCAGAAAGTTGTTCGGTTTTTTTCTTGTGTAAAGAAGAAAAATTTGTTATGACATCACGAAAAGAGAATAAACTATATTTTATGCTATAAGGAATCTTCTGCTACTTTCTGTTATCTCTGCACCGAAGTGCAGAAATCCTCACTGACAAAGCGACAGGAACTGTAAGTCAACAGACAGAGAGATGCATGCTATTCCTAATAATATTCAAAACAAAGCAGGAAAGAATGATCTATTCAAGGGTCTGACATTAAAGATCTGCAAGATGTAAGTTCAGTTTTAATTTTTAACTAAAAGATCCTTTGAACTTCTAAATCCCATTCAAGGGGACTCTGACCTTTATCCAAGACCAGCTACTGTGGTAACACTTTAGATGCATATAGAGGAAAAATACGGACAAAAGATACCGGAAAAGCTTTTACTTACAGGAATGCAGTGCAGCTTAATCTTTTTGTTTTTAAGGTGCAGTGATTTCAGCATCTACAATGTAACTTCAGGCAGTCTGAAAAGAAACAGGTTAAAATCTCTTTCAGTTATAATTGGTATTTCAGATTTAATTAAAAATTAAACTTTCATAATGTTTCACCATCCAAAGCAATGCATTATCAGTCAAGCGTAGCCTTTTTTTTTTTTTTGTTAAAAGAAGCTCTTCCCAGAGTAGTTTGCAATGAAAGAAGAAGGGGAAAAAGGCAATTGAGAGTAGCAAAATATATTTCTTCAGCAAAAGATCTCTGAATAACTTGGAAAGAAGCCTTCTGCCACTTAATTTTAACAATCAACCTTATACTAATTAAAAAAAAATAAGCATCACAATTAAAGAAGAGAAAAACACCATCACATACCAACGACTGTGAGGAGAAAAATGTTAATTTCAGCAAAACAAGGACATTGCTAGGACCAGAACATACGCACCAAAAGGGAAAATATGGTTTTACATAATGCCAGCCAACAACATTTTTTTAAATTCATTCTACAGCATGTAGCACTTTCAGACGGTTGCATGGAGAAGCAGAGAAAGACAGACAAGTTCAAAAAGAGGAAAGCTGTTTTTAAAGTGTACAAGGCAAAAGGTCCCTTGCACCCTTTTGTTAAGGGATATGAAATAGCTACCCTATAAAACTGCAAGGTTTCTTATCATGTAAAATAAATGTCGTTTTACTGTGCAAAAGAGATGATTAAGAAGTGGTAGCTGTAGACATAGCATTTGAACAGATGCAAAAAAAAAAAAAATTTTTTTTTCCAAAATGCAGTTGGAATGACAATAAAACTCCAGGGGTTGCACCATAAATATGACTTTAAATGTTAGACTGGAGTTTAAAACCTGTGGTTTTAATTATAACTAATTATAAAGGCTCGAAAACCAGGAGAAATGAGAAAAACAAAAAATATTAATAATAAATTAGAACAATTTTGCAATAAGTTGTCAGGATTTGGCCTCATAACAACAAACCATACAGCAATACACACAGCCATATACAATGCACCAATGATTCATTAAAGAAACAAATCAAATCTTGATTAAATTTTATTTTTAAAAGGTGACAGCAGAACTTGCCTAATTTACCCCATTCAAAGTCAGAGCTATTCTCTTCACCAGCAGCACACTGACAGAGATCTGCAAATAAATCCTGGATGCGAATCTAATACCGATTTTGAATGTCCCACAGGCTGGGGGCAATTCCTAAGTGAAATTTTTTCTTTGTTCTCCCATGAGTAAAAACCCAGTTATTCCGACTTCAGTGTTATATGAGCCTTCCCAATCTGTCCCCAGAGATGTTTAAAAAGAAATGCACTGGATCAGATGATATACTGTCACACAAACATGTTCATACACACATGTATACCACAAACGGGAATGAGCTCAGGAACTTATTTTTAGGTTTAACTTTTCCACTCTGTCAAGATCAAGACGTATTAAAAAGCAGGAGGCAAAGCAGAGAGCGTGGAAGGGGACAGCACAGCAAGAATTATCAGATCTTATGCAGAACCAATTCTTGAGCATCCAAATGAAGGAACAAGAGCCCCCAGACAGAGGCAGCAGGACGATGCTGCCACAGAACAACCTTTATAGGCTTCGATGAAATTTTTCGTGAAGGAATCATTTGAGAAACATGTTCCTCGTCCTTTAGACAATCTTTACATCAAATAACTATCCTTCTTTCTCCTGATTGGCGTCTAGTAAGATAGGCAGAGGAACAGTGGAGAAATCCACACAAAAAAGCCCTGAAGTCCATCAGAAGTAGGCCACAGCACAACTGTCAGATAAGTGGTAACAGCTTCAGCCTCTGAACTTCCCTTCCCTTCCCTTCCTTCCCCTTCCAATTTTACCCTTTTCTAACATCTTCAGGACTGGAATGCTGGCTTGCTGGCAGGGAAGGAGAGGGGCAGTAGTACTTTCAATCCAAAGCTATTTCTTTTAATGAATGCAATGAAAAACTGACCTCAACTGAGAAAACAAAGAGCATTCACTGAGGGTGAAATGTATCCCTGCATAGAGAGCCAGCATACAGACTGCGCCTCTGAAGCCCTATTCTGATGACCTAAATAGGAATAAATTGGTGCACGGACTTCATCACGGTGAATTTTGTCCAAAATACCCATTTTCTGGTAGAGAACGAGGAAGCATTTAGCCCTCTCCTATCAAAGCACAAAGGTACAGCACCCCCTTCCCATGCCGGGCACCATCCTAACGACTGCTCTTCAGTGTATTTTCCTAGAAGTTTTAACCTTCCTGCTCCGTGCACATTCTTCCGATTGGAAAGGAAAAGAAGGACGTGCAACATCTGGCGTTACTTTGCAAGTTAAGCAGCGGGGCATAGTGCCTGCAGATAAAGCGGCCCCTTTCCTCAAGGCAGGCCTAACCGGCACACGCTACGATCTACCCATTAGAAGAAATAGAGCCTCGGAAACAGCTCGCTGTGAGAGCATGTTCACTGCCATCTTGAAAAACTTCAATTAAATAACCGTAGTTAACAGAACACCTGACATACAACACACACAGGCAGAGCATCTCGAAGAGCTATTTTAGCGACAGGTTGGAGTTAAACCCGGAGCAAAACCTACAGAAAACCTCATTAAGCTCAGAATACCAATCGTTGCCACTTTAGTAATCTCTTTCATTTTACAAACTGAGAAACCTGTGATCTCGAGATGAAATGATTTAGGCAGGTATGTATGAGCGAGAGGTAGAAATGGAGGCAGCTTCTTAAGCAGGAGGCCTGCATTCCTGTGCACGGGTGAGCGTGCTTAGCACTGCGGGGCAGGAGACCATTGTCTGAAAGGAGTGCCCTAATCTCTTTCTGAAAAGCAAGGGACGCGGCTCAAGAACAGCCGGTGAACTTCTGCTTGAGAGGCCCAAGCGCTGGAATTGCAAGAATGAGGAGTATGGCAGGTCAGGAATGAGGTACGCTAACAGAGTGTTAACAAGGAGAACAAGTGTTAGCTCTCCGTAAAGGCTTTAAAAACAAATATCAGAAGGTAAACACATTTCTCTTTGCTTTCTCATGATTCTTGCTTGCCATAAAGTTAATGCAGAGCCTGAAAACTGTGAGAGCAAAGCTATTGATTGTACAACGACCGAAGTTCATTAGCAATATTCCACGACTTGTATGGCACCTGACTGTACTGTGCCTGATTCGTGTTTATAGTCTAGTCCCCCACTTTCATAAGAACCACATTCATTCCATCTAAAAATTAAAGAGAAGGAAAAAAGTATCGTTTGTTATCGGAAAATATTTCAGAAGATGTCAGCCTTCTGCAACCTCTTACCAATAAGGAAGTTCCGTATCTGTAACGGTTTGATTTTCCTTGAATACGTGAAGTCAGCTGGAGCAGGTCAATGAGAATCATAGACAGTTGATTAGTTATGGGGAGAGGGAAGGCTAGGAGAGAATATAGCACTACACTTATTGATATCTTTTGAATTTTCTACATAGAATTTACAACATCAGTCAATTGATCTTTTTCAAAGTACTTGCTCATATCATTGCTCTTACTTCTGGAACTGCAAATCAATGATGAAGCAACTGCCACAAGTAACTATTCAGAGAAAGTAAAATACTGATGTCCTTACTCAGGAAAAAAAACTCACTGATTATTAAGAAAGCTCTCTTCAACAACCAGGGAAAGGGGCGGGGGAGGGAAAACACCAACAAAAAAAGTCAAGCCCATTACTTTCAAGAGAATTTTCAAATAAGCTCAGGGGCCAAATAAGTCAAGAGACCTCATTCCAACTTCAGAATCCAAACAATTACTTAGGATATAGCCCAGATTACTTTCTGGCATTTTAGGTTTGAAAACACAAGGAGGGCCATGGACTAATTGTGTCACAGAAATCAGAGAGGGAGGTCGATGCTGCACCTCCTCATCTAGTTAGGCTCCTCATCTAACAAAAAATAAGCAAACCTTGAAATTGGAACTAGTATAGACACACCAGCACAATGCTCATCAGTAGTGCAAAAGAACAAATCTTATTAACACAGATATAGCATTACACTACTGCTTTTTTAAGGTGAATGCACTTTAGCTGGTACTAGTTCTCTATAAACAGGTTTATTTTGTGTCACCATTCTCTTGTCTTGAGGGGATAGAATAAAAAAGAGGGGGGGGAAAAAAAAACACCAGTAACAACTGTGCTTAAAGAATCCTCCCAAAAAGGAATGTTTTCCTGAATTGGAGCCCTTTGTACACTTTCAAAAGTACACAGGAGTTTTGCTCATTTCCAGTTCTGTCTTTGAACTCATGGCCATTTGTATGGTATAGCAGCACTGAACTGGGCTTCTTCCTAACCCTAGGACCGTGGCTCAAACCAGGGTCGCAGGGCTGCATATGGGAGAAACCTGGGTTTTTTTGTGATTCAGTAGAACAGAAGCAGAAGACAATCTACGGCATTGTGCTGGGATAGAGGGTTCCTGCCACTGCAGTAACGGACAAGAGGAGACCAAAGGTTTCTTTGTCAAAATGGTAAATCTCCATCTGTTACTAGTTCACTGCAAACCTGTGTGCCCACAGAGATTTCGTTTTCTTTATGGCATTCATCTTTTGAGTTTACTTTCCCAGTGAAGACTGTATACATTACAAATTTTAATTTCCAAACCATGGCTGTTTCAGCTAGAAAAGCATTTTAATCAGGAGGAAGGTGTATTTTTGGCTACTTTTCACACACCCCGCCCCCCCAATAGTGTTTGAACTATTTTCATTCAAGTATGAAAAATACTGCCTTTAGGCAAAGACTAACACTCCTTGAAATTCAGGTTTCAGAAAGTTAGAGACACTCAACCGAATCAAAGTTGCGATGCATAATCAACCCTGATGGTCACTCCGAAAAAGGTGCTGGATGCAATTTTTCCACAAGGGCCCTCATACCTGTTAAACGTGTTGGAACCCTTGATAGGACAGTCCACGCCTCTCATTTATTCCTACTGCTAAGAGAATAAGCAACGGCACTTGCGAAGCTCAGCTGTGAAAGCACATTAGAAGCTGAACTCCTCAACCCACTGAAGAGTTAGTCTCTTTATAACTGCACTTAAGACCTGACCTGGACTCCTAAAGTGCAGTTTAACTGGTAGTTCTGCTATAGCCAGGTGGGACGCAGCATCCTTCTAAATACCTCTTGAAGCTTTCCTCCTACGCGGGGGCGATGATGGTAATCAAGTTGGCTGCTGAAAACCACGATATTCCCTATTCCAACTGTTTTCTTGCACAAGCTGTCCCTAGATCCTGTTTATGTTCCCAAGGAACAGGAACAGTGACAGCATGCAGCTTTAACGAGGCCTTGCCCAAACAATTCTTTCTCTGAAGATACAGTTTTTTGTGAAGCAGCTCTGAAGCTGATATTCTCTGAGCATCTCCTGGAATACAGCTTGAGGACTTCGCTTATGCCCTTTACAAGTTATTGTAGCATATAAGCTTCTCCCACTTCTTTTCAAGGTTCGTAATGCTTTGATCTTCACAGCCTCACCACTCGTTGAATGGTATCATCTCCCATGGCTCAAATTATCTTTAGTGCATAAAATGATAATACCTGTTAAGAAGCAGGCGCTATCATATAATCACAGCAGAACCTTCACACTTATTCTGGTTTAACACAGAAACTTACATCAATAAATGTTTCATTGTGATGGGTATTTCAGTGCAGTGACAAACTGGGCGGATAAAGGAAATGTGGCGGATATAATTTGTTTGGATTTTAGCAAGGCCTTTGACACAGTACCACACAGGAAGCTCATAGAGAGACTAGAGAATTATGGTCTGGATAATAATACAATAAAGTGGATAAAAACTGTCTGACAGATAGGAAGCAATGAGTTATTAATCAATGGTATTAGATAAGAATAGAAAGAAGAATCTACTCCGATGCCGAGCAATAGGTGCTAGGACTATTATCATTAAACAGATTCATTAAGGATGAGAAAAAGAATGTAAATATTGACAGCATCCAAAACTAATGATTCAGAAATAAGGAACGTATCAAATGCAAAAGGAATCAAAAACTGTAAGATCTAAATAATGGAGATGTGCATGAGCCACACATATAATATATCTCAAAAAGTAAAAAATGTTATCAAATACTGATACAGAATTTGGTTTTGAACTCAGAAATACAAGGTTTTCACTGTTTGACTATATGACTTTGTCATGTTACTCTGCACCAATATGGTCTAGTTATGAAACCGGCTCCCTTGCAAAGCAAACTATAATAAAAATTGCAGCCACTGTGGTCAGGGAAGATCATCTGGCTTCTTTTCTTAGAGTAAGGATATTAATTCTAATGATTAAAATTTTAAAGTTTAAAGTAATCACATATAACGTCCTTACATTCTTCTTTGGAAACAGGGTCCTCCTTTAGTTGTAATCCTGAATTTCCACTGCCCTGGACAGTTAAAGCCTTTTTGTTGCTGATTTCTGGTACAGGAGATGACATTGAGTTGTCCCCACAGAGACACTGTGTACACGTAATACTTGCAGTTTAATGGCTACTCCCTCTCCACTTTCTTCACAGATCTGCCCCGAAGAAGTTCAGACTGACCCTTATCTAGAAAGGGCAAGATCTTGGATGAAAGGCAATACACTGAGGTGAAACGAAAAACCACATGGCAATGCACATACATTTCATGGGACATATGGTAGAGAAGATCAAAGTGATAAATCTTTATTTGGAATTCTAAATATCCCTAAGTGTTGAGCAATTAAACATGGCAGTTGAATATTGCCAGGATAAACTCAGCAGTATCAGCAAGACACGAAGTTCACTATATCCTGCCTCTTTCTCTCTTACTAATGCTGGAACTTTCCTTTTCCTTGTATGGAGAACACAACCCAGCACCACAGCCTCAGCTTACTTGTGCGGCTCCAAGAATAAGGAGAAAATAACTTTTATTGCCCTCTTTCTTGAGAGAGCAAAAGCAAACTGAATAAGTGAGTAAAGGCTGCAGGTTTTCAACTGTAAGAAACTTTGGAAAGTTGTCACAACTCTTACTCTTGACTTATCGTTAATGTCCATTGCCTTGCAATCTGACATCAGGAGACTGTACCTAGTAACCCAGCTCCTTTTTGAGACCCGTCATCTATGTTTTTGGCACCTCTGATCTTCTGCCAGGACGTACAATACTCTTTCTACCTTCACGCAGCAGCCTAACCCCATCTCCCTGACAAGCACCTTCTTCCCTCTGCCTGCACTGTGAGAATCCACCTTCCCTTGTTCACACGCAGAACTTCCATTCCCCGTCCTTCGCTGCACAGAGAGAAAGTATTAGGATGAAGATGTGATACTCCTCTCACAGGAGAAAAAGACAAGGAGGGAAGTGGTGTCAGCACAGAGGCATGAATTTGTAGTTCTACTTGATGCCAAAGGAGTGGAACGAACGAGGGGTGGCAATACTCCCTTGCAGCTCTCCAGAGCAGCAACAGCAAGTGTGGCTTCTGGGGCCCTGGAACACAGATGGACAGGAGGTCCATCACCATTTCGCTACCCTAAGCAGCCGCCGACTTTGTCCATGTAAAGTAGTTTTTAAAAGGGCCTTCTGCCCACTTGCTTCAGAACTTACCTCGACAAGTCTACCAAGGACCTTGGGAGGAACTTGGGATTTTGATGTGTAAGAAGGGACATGCTACCTTTTAATAGAAAGTATAGACAATAGAAAGTGAAGTTAGGGCTATAGGCTAAGTTTGGACTTCATATAAGCAGGTGCACCTCAAGTGGTATCAGAACTCTTCCGGATTATGCATGGACTGAGTTCATCCCACCACATGCAGAAGCACAAATCAATGCACACGTTTACTTTGGCACATTATTTATTCTTTTGCCAGTAGGCCATTAACCTGAAGTCCAAAACCAGCTCCATCTTGCACAATGTCATGCACAAGCCATGCCCAGAAGTTTCACATTATTTCAGTTTATGTAACTGCCATATTAAGCTCAAGGCCCAAGGAGGATACTGAACAATATCTTATTGTACAGGCTATTGAGATTCAATATTACAGGGACAATGCTACCAAACCCCCCCAATTTCATTCATCTCAAAAATCTTTGGAAATTTAATACCAGAGGACTTTGAGACCTTTGGACTGTATTGTAAATCCGCTGCTTAAAATTTTAATGTAACACCAATGTGAGTTCTCAAATATTTCCCGGTAAAGTCCATATATACAATTCTTGTTTAATTAGACATCATCCTACAAGAAGTGAAATTCAGACCAAGCTGGAACTAGACAAAAGTTCAGGGAAGTTCAGAGTCTGCATTATGATCTGGCAAAGCTCTATTGTATTTTTTTCCCCCCTGGAAACAATACAGAAAAAGAGAATATATCAGCAATGACTTGAACTGATCACTCTGTCAGAACAGGAAATAATATTTGGAAAAAAAAGGAGAAAAAAAATCTTCCATTTACTTTTAATATTAGTAAAAACAAACAAAAAGGTTTTTATGCTGCCAGCCACATCCTGCAAAATCTAGCTAATAAAGCAACAGCATAATTACTAGATAAGTTTAAAATGGATTTTTTAAAAGAATGGCTACTTCTGCTGGAGGCAAAGTATATCTAAATATGTTGCAGGACTGGATTCAGAGACCTCAGCCTCCGGCAGCCTGGTCCAATACAAATTATGTTTGTAGTTATTCCAGGGACCTTGAGCTATAGTGTGTACACACTTAAATCTATGCAATACTTATCTCCGCTTCAAATACATAAGTTGAAGAGTACACGCTAGGTATGAGCTCAGACTAGTAGGGCTTCTGCAATGACTGAATTATTCAAAGTGCCAAGACTAAAATTTACTCTGGCTCCATTTGCACTACAAAAATCAAAACACCCCTAAATAGGCAATAAAATATTATTATTATTAGAAAAGTAAGGTTGGGTATTCAACCTGTTCCATAATCTATGTTTAAACAAAACAGATGAGATCAAATGCACCCCCCTGGTGGTCAACCAAACTGCAGAATTGAAACTGGTATGTAATTTTTTAACAGTAAAAAAATTCTAACAAAAAACTGCGTATAGCAAAATACAAAATTAAGTTCCATCATGTTAACACTAATACTGGGGAAAGGACTACAAGGCCATATGCTAATTATGTTCCAGGTAAAGAAGAAAAGTTCAGATATGCAATTGGTAACTAGATTTCTAATAAAATAACAACTTCAATCTTTTTCAAGTCTTTTCCAAAATACCAGAAGTGATTAGAACACATTATGGACCAGTCACTTGCCAAGTTTCATGTTTGAAATCAAAGCTGTTTTAAAATTTCCTGAACAACAAAAAAGCATTTTAAAACTGGTAACATTCAGTCATGGTGATATAAGCAAATACCAGCCAATCTGAATCTTGGAACGTTCTTGATCTAATGCCTTTGTGTTGCCACTAAGCCCAGAAAAATATTTCAGGCCCAATTGCTAAGACAGTGAAAATAATATTCACAAATTAAAAAAGGATCATTTACATATTATACAACTAAACTTCTTATTTCTTCAATATACCTTGATGGAATTAAAAGCAGAGATCCTTCAAGATTTTTTGTCATCATAACTGAGATGCATCTACATTTACCAAAGATGAACCTGCCTGTAATTTGCATGGAAGATCTAAAACCCTCCTCCTTCCCTCCTCTGCACCTCCCCCAGAAAGAGCTCAGCACTCTTGAAGTATGTTCTCTACAAATACTATACAAAGAAAGCGGGTCTATCATGGAGAAACTGCTTAGTTTCTCTTCATATGCCGAGGAACTCTTTTTGAAATAATGCAGGCCAGCACCATCTCACTCTTCTTCTTCTTTCCCCCCCCCAATACTAAGCAATGCATAAGGAACAAAATTTGAACCTGCATCTTCCACAGTAAAGGTACTTCAAAATACACTAAGCCTGCCAGAAAATAAAACACCAACTGCTATTCCACTCTGTGGCTACCTTTTTTAAGATTGTTGCTAATGTATGCAAGCAGAAAAAAGAAATATGATAAGAAGCCAAACTTTAGGGCAATAATTTACAAGAGAAAGTACAAGATCCTAGGAGTTATATACACCTATAAATTCTCATTATGCATCTGTGTGTACTAATAGAGACTATTAGTACACACACATAGAGACTATTACATAAAATATCATATTATTTCATGTCAATTGAATGGAGGTTTGCTTGTAGTCAAATGTCCCTATAACCAGTTGGTACAGTACCTGGGCAGAAATTGCCAAACATATTCAGCCTTTCCTCCTTGAATCTCAAAATTATTTGGAAACGCGCTTTCTTTCCCATGAAGAGATACAGTGATGCCAACAAAAGCTACATTATTCCCCCAGCAGATCTGGAGATGTTGGAGCAGAACTGAGAAGTCCAGCCACCAGATCCTCTGCTGTAACCATATGACGCAAGACACTCTCTCATGCATTTCTCTCTTTTAGCTTAAGATTTTACTCTTTAACAATGCCCTATGACTTTAATGGCTTTATGTTTTCTAACTGACTGAACCTCATATTTGAGCAAAAGAGGAACTTTCCATCTCCTGAGCTATAACTCAAACCAGCCCAGAATTTCATGTAGTCAATGATCTCCTTTCTGTCCTCGTTGACTGGAAGTCTGCATTAATAAAAAATAACCAGTACAGCAGGGCACTGATGTTCACAGAGACAAAAAAAAGATCTCTCTAACGTATTTTAAAATGCTTCTTTCACTGTGAATTACAGGAGAAAAGTTGTTTTTTCTTTGTTCTAAGCAACATTAAGTCCAAAAGAAGGAAGTCCTACACAGTAAATGTGTACAGAACTATTTCCTACCTCTGCAGGCTGCAAAAAATCCCACTGTTTTAAGTAAGATGGTACCAAGGCCACTTAAACATATTAGCCTATTAAATCTGCATTCCCTTATTGTTCTTAAAATGCTACCGAAACGTTCCAGGCCAGTGTTTATTTTAGGACTTCTGAAGAGTCATGCACTACCACCATTTCTTTTAAAGCCGCATGACAGTCCAGGTACCAGTGGTGAAGCTCTTGCTGATGGCCTGCAGAAAACTCGTTAGTCATATTGCTCTGGCTCACCTGATTCCCAGCTGCTAAACTGCATTTAAAAAAAAAAAAAGACACCTAAAAATACATTCAACATTTAACTTTGCACTGGAAGCAACCACAGTTAGCTCTCAAATAGAAAACTAAACAATTCCAACCTGGAGGGGAGAGAAGCCTCACAGCTATGAATAAGAGGAGGATTGTCTCAGATTTCCTAAGATACCTCCCACATTAAGACGTGTCCATATCAGGAAAAAATTAAGAACCCTATCTTTAAGTTCCCACAAGTACAGTTCCAATTAGGAAGGGTTCTTAGCTTTGAGCTATCACTGTGCTAAAAATAGAGATGTTCAGGAAACACATTACTCTCAAAAGTGATTTCACATACAATCTGTAAACACGTTGCCCTTTTAGGTAAAATGGCAATTGTTTGAAAGCCAAAAATATTAAAATGGAAGGGATCTTTAAAGATAGTTTGCAACCCTAAAAATTTATATCTGTGCCTTTTTTTGTTTTCTGTAAAAAAGAGGCTGAAAGGACTAAGTACAGTAGGGATGGGGGAGGAAGGAGAGTGAAAAGAAACTTCTGCATTTTTGCTTTTTAAGTTTTTTGTTTATACACACATAGATGTATATACATATATAAAAGAAATGCAGGCATTCTTTTCTTTTCATAACCTTGTATGCATCTCCAAGGGACATGACTTGTACCAATCCCAAATTTTGTCACGTTTTATGCAAATTTCACATTTTCATTTTATCAGATATGGCTTATAAAAGACAACTTAAAATTCACACAGTTCAGGTTATAAGAACAATGCTGTCATGGTTTCCTTTACTAAAAACAACTGTTTTTTTTTTTTAGGATTCCTTATTTTTCTTTTCTGTTGTACCTTTCCTTTGCACTTTGAATGGTACAATGCTATTTTCTTGAAAGGTATGGTGAACAACTTCGAGGTTGGCAGGTGCAGAATATTGGATGATTATATTTAATACTAAAGTTGGAGGCATTAAGTAGGAAAGTGATTTTTATTCCTCCAGGTGTTCAAAATACCGTTTGTTAAGTTTCTTAATACAAGTTCTTAAGCAATACTTGGAAAAATACATCTTGCTAAAAGAACCAACAGAACTTTCAACATAGAATTGAAACTGTGTGTAATGTCATCTAAGGATTTCAAGAAGTCCTCTAGTAAAGTAAAGAAAAATAATTTCTGTCATTGTCGTTACCTGAAGGAAAGAGACACAGACAGATAAGCCAGATTAGACAAGAATTTTGAGGAGAACGATAATCTGTTCCTTCTTTTCTGATCATACTGAATTCTCTCAAAAGGAGACTGAAGTGCAGAGATCCAAAATTGAGCTTGTATCTATCCAAGAAGAATTAAACGAGTGCTACTGCCAGTGGAACTCCTACAGATAACTCTGTTAGTATCACTCACCCTAGAATATTAACGCCATTAGTGGAAGATTAAAAGCTAAAACAATACACAGCATAGTTAGAGCCAAGGGAGAAGGAAAGCAATAAAACGATGAAGTGAATCATCATTGCAGATGCCTTCTTGCAACAATGTAAGTTGAACCATGCAAGTACCATGCTTCTTCATAATGTCACGCCATGCCATGCCAACTGGGTTGTACATTGAGAACTAAAACAGCAGTCCTTTCTGCTTGGCGTAAACAAAATAACTATGCAAGGACATCAGAGAAGGTCTAGGATCCTCCCTTCCAAACTAGAACATCTGTAGTTTTTAACCACCTCTTCATAGTCAGTACTTCATTCTGTATTTAAGAAAGGTGACATGCTACACTGACACTGTATAAGCAATGCCACAGGAACCGCATAGTGATGAACTCATCTGTTACACCACCACCCTCCCTGGCCCTGTCTACAGAGATGCCCAGAAGCGGCCTTCTATTTTTCTCCACTATAGATAAGGGCTACATAGCTCAAGACTTCACACCTCATTTGTAGAGACATCCTAATGTGGTCTTTGTCACACACAGTTTCCCATCATCTTCTGACAACTGGGACAAGTTGGCCCTCTGTTAATAACTGTTGGTAAAAATAAAGCAAGGTCCTGAGTCGAAAAAAATGCATTAAATATAATTTGGCATAGTCTAATGTAACTTCTGACTGATGACCCCTCAGATTTCTTGCATTATGCCTGCTGGCTGATATTCACTGAAGACTCCCCACAGAATAGAAAAAAAGACTTGGAGACCAGAGAGTACAGAAAACCATATGTGGCAGTAGTAACTATGGAAAATTTGGTAGCATCACAGACCCCTGTAGAGGAAGCATCTTCATCTCGACTTTCCATACCACAGAACAAAAAAAACCACCCAAAACCATAAACCAACACAAAACACCCTCTCCCTTTTATGAAGTGCTACAACAAATTCTGAAAACACCAACCGTTTCATTAGACAATCAAGAAGTGTGAAATTTATGACATATCAAATGGTCAGCCTCATGCCTGACAGACAGCTCAAACTCTGTGCATGCAAAGTAATCAAAGTTCAAGGACCACAGGGATAATAAACCCAGTTAATGGTTAAGAACCATTTTGGGCTCTTGGAGGTCACACAATAGCCAACTAAAAGCCAGGAACAATAAGCCATCTTCTATGCAGAGCTGTACCTGTTATTCTCACTATCCTTCCAACCTAGGCAGCATCGTAGAAGATTCCCACACCACCAGAGAGAAATCAAACAAAATCTGTGAAAGAGCTTGACACAAGCAGAAAGTTCCTTCTTTTGGAAAACCCATGGTGTAGCCAAGGCAGAGGCTGTTCCACACCTAAAGCAGAAGTACGCTAGGCTGGATATAATTGATATTTGCTTGCCTTGAATCGAAAAATAAGTACACTGCAATCGGCCACTGACATGAGTATATAATATTGTCTAAGACCATAATACTAAGAGCATAACTGGACAAAACACATAAACATTTTGTAATACAGCTAAGCACCAGTACGTAAGTAAAATATAATCACAAAGGGGCAAATGGATACTTGTGTTACTGCTGCAGAAAAGGAGGTACAGGAAAATATGTGAGAAGTACTAAAGTCTGCAGGATAAGAAAAAGGACACAGAACAGGCAGGAAAGGTCTCTGCTGGAACCAGAATAATCCTGAAGATTAAGCTGGAAAAATGTCTGGCAGAAATAGAGCAAGCGCTTTTCTTAAAAAATAAGATAACATTGGGAGCAGATGAGATTACCCCCCTTTTGGTGGGGGGGAAGAGGGATGAGAAGTATAACAACCTCAAAGAAGAGCAAATGAAAAAATGAGGAATAAAGAAGTCACTTCCCTCATGAAAAAGCTCTTGACTGATAACCTCCACCTTGGCGACTAAGACCACCTGGGACTGTAGGACAACCACAGCGCATCAACTCTGTGGTACTGTACACTCGCAGCTAATGTAGAATGGAATTGTTAAGATCCAACTGTTTGAATATGCAGTGATAATAACTAATAATGATTAAGAACTATTGGCTATATGTATTGTTAATGAATGCCAGTCTAGTAAAGATTTGCTTTTAAGTGTTAAGCTGGCCTGACTTACCAGTCTTCCAAACACTCGTTCGTTGTAACTGATGCCAATACCCAGCTTCCCACTGCACGGCACACATGTCACACCACATGATCAAATAAGAAAAGAAGGGGGGATTGGCTTTAGCATACATTACAGACAGGTGAGAGGAATGAAAAAGGAGGAAAAGAATCAAACAGATTTGACAGTGTACGACCAAAAAAACCCAAGCAAGTAAACTTATGTAGTATGTTTCTCTTGCGGCAAGTTTCAAATGGCAATAAATCAGAGACAGTACATGAAGAGTTAAACTAATCTCTCCTAATTTCTGGGAGATCTTTTTATTAACGATAAGCTAATGTTCAGGTAAACCTCTCAAACCCATAAATGCTCTTAGGTCCCCTTTCTTCAGGCTGCACAGTCCATACCCAAACTGTCCTCAATTCAGAGAGACATTTTCACCTGCATTATTCAATCAGCAGAACCTGCTCAAACCTTTCGGTATGAATCATTATCAAGACATACATCAGCATATCTTAAGAAAAAAGTGACAGCCTGTTTACCATTACCTTCTACCTTCTCAGTATTTGGCAGTAAAGAACCCTGAGATCCTCAGTCAGGAATCTGAAAATGGCCCTCATCCCACGTGGAGATCAATTCAATCAATCAATATTTTCTTACTGCATAAAGAGACAAGTGGTTTGCCAAAGGTCATAGAGCAAATCATTTGTTAAACCTGGAATAAGTAAGGATATCCTATCTCTGGATACCAGCTTTTTGTCTTGGTCTCCTTAAGGTTAAAATTGTGCTGCCTGGACACATCCTCTCCCTAATACTCTTTTAATTTACCAATTTCAACCAAAGTTGCTAGATGGGTATAACCATGAATAAAAAAGCCAATTCCTACAAGCTTCATGAAGAAAGGCAGGGGTAAAGAAAGACACTATTTATTCCTCCCAGACCGAACCAACAGTACAAGTTCATACCTTAAGCACCACAGAATTGGATTTATAAACATCTCAAAAAACAGAATACAATTCAGTGAGAGGTCACCCCTTCTTAGGCAGCAAGTCAATCAACCATAACACTAATCCGTGGAAAATCTCGATTCATGAAGTCCCGTGCTCACTGTTTCTTGAAAATTACTGGAAGTGCATTCTTCTCCTCTACTACCTTCAGCAGTCCTGATAAAAATGAACCCTATCACAAGAAGTCTTCTCATTAACTTCTTCAGGAGGAAGAAAGACAACATATCATCAAGAAGCACCATTTTGACAAAAAAAAAAAAAAGAAAAAAAAGAAGAAAAAAGTCTTCTGCTTTTAGTTTACAGCTAATGAAGTCCAAAGACTAGACCTGCATTTCAGATCTATTAAGCACTTAGTATCTGATTTTGGCTAAGATGGACAATTTGTATGCCCTATGGAGATACGAGGTTTAACAAACATTGCTAAAGAAAATTAGGATCTCAAACAAAACTCTAAAATATGTTATTAGAGGAATCTCCTAATACTTTGGATACCTGGTATCTTTATCTGCTAATGTCTTAAAATGTCTAGAACATTCTTCTGAATCCAGAGAAAGGGGAAAAGTTGGTTTCTACTTTATTTCAGTTTCTGCAGCTTCAAACTCGTTAGCTTCTGGCTTCAGAAAACAAGTAACTGTGTTAATGGCACAAGGCACGTTTAGACACGACCATCACATGTGAAAGGTTACATAAAAGACTTCAAGACTACATAAACAATCTGAAGTTGCTAAACCATCATTCATTAGTACGTGCTTCAATTGCTTGAGGTGGGAGAAAGATTTGGCAAAGCGTTAATGAACTGGTTAGCAACGGGCTGGATATGGACAAATGAGTATTTCCATCAGCTCATCATTTTTCCCAAGGAGAAGGCAGCATAGAACAGAGATTCTCCTGCAACCACCACAGACGGTCACAAAAACCTAAGCTACGGCTCCTGCAGCGAAGAGTTATTGCTGCTGAGAGGTGGAAGGAGGGATGATGCAAGAGAATGGATAGGGTACAACACAACATGACCTGCAACACAGGGGATGGCCCCAGGATTGAAATGCAGCCCTGGTAGCTACCATGCTGGGGGTGGGGGTCTAGAAGAGTAGACTGGGAGTCAATCTGCAGTGTCCTTTCCACATTTCATGAGATTTTTGCTTCTTCCTGTTTGAAAAACAGGCAATATGAAGTAACAGTTTGACCTCTATGTTGTCCCTTTTAGGCATCATCAACCATTTCAGGGTGTTGTTATAAAAGACAAGTATAAAAATAAATTTTTCTTCTCTGACAAGTAGTACGATTGCTCCATTAGCCAATACCATCACTTTTCCAGAACCTGTCAGTAAAACGGCAACTGATACCTACATGGGAAATAATTGCAATACCTCAGGTCACACAGTGTGACAGCGATGTGTAAATGCTGACTACTGTGTACACTGAACTTCATTTTCCACTCGCACCTTTCTTTTTTTTTCCTTCCCAATCATGTGACTCCAAGAATTTCAATATAGCAACTCCCAACTTGACCTCCATTTATACCTTAATCAAACCTACAGCATGTGCTGCAAGCTGCTTAAAGAGCTGGAAAATAAAAAGAAATAACCAGTCATTTTCAGGGCTTCTGCCTTTTCCACTTACACTCTGGAAGAGTACTGTGTGGACATCCCTTATGTTTGAAGTACCTGCAGACAGTTTTCCTCTCTGCTTATTTCGTTATTGAGGCCAAAATTCCAGCACGTAATCACATAGTTCCTGTTTATAGCAAATACTGCTGCAGGGCTTAAGCGCTACATCAAGGAGCAAACTGGTGGCCCTCCCATGCATCCTTCAAGCATGGAAGTGGTACAGAGATTCTGAAAAGAGTAAGCGCAGAAAGAGCAACGTATTCCAATCGCACTGGAGAACACGCGCAGCTCTTGAGAAGGCCCTTGATTACCTGGACAGTTCCTTTCTGCCTTTTCCGAGTTAGAGTATGACCACCACCTTCGGATTAACTCTTAACAACATGTCCTTTCCCTGGGAGGCAGTGTTTCTGGAAAGCATCTCGCTGTGCTAGAAATCTTAACAGGCTCATCACACAGGAGGCCATGACACACTCTCTTACTGTGATTTTAGTTTCCCGTAATTAAGCTCCAGAATAATAATTTGCGTGGCACTGGTAAGGGAATGAAGGAAAAAATAATATACTACCTCCTGCACTGGCAGGATAACATAATTTAATCATCAGGTCAAATGAAAAAACTCTGCATCTGAATACCTCCACCTAGTACGCAAGTCTGGTATTTTATCTGAGCGTGAAGTTGGTGGCCCAGGTCCCTCTGTTTTCATTTTCTCCTGTGTTCTACTTTATATCCCAACTATGACTGTGTTCAGCAGCACACATAAGTGATTTCCAAATCATCTGCTCATATTTAGTCCCTATTTTCAACTGCACACTAGAGACCTGCACCTATTCCACAAATAGAAAGAATCCAAATGCTTTCCCCTAGGCTCCTGCTTAGGATTTCATTATTAATTATATTTGAAGGTTATACAGTTAAAATACTAACTTTTTATTTGAACATTTATATTAAGCTGCTGAGATTTCTAGCAGCTTAGCAGCATTATTTCTGTGTAAGAGAATAAGCCTCTTAAATTCTGCACGCAGGTCTCTCATCTAAAATGAAAGATTTTAGAAAGGCACTGAAAGGTAACTGAGTTAATGATGCTTTTTAAACTGAGACCTCCAAGACTGATCACACAGAATGCTATCAGTTATGCACCCCCTTCACCTCAAGCCCTTTCACATGCTCTGCCAACAGTGCCTGAATTCATATAAAGTTTAGCAAAAAGTTAGTACTAGAAGATGCACCTCAGACTCATTGCTAGTTGCAATTCCATGGATTTACTATTTCCAATGCAATTAGACATTTAAATATTTGGTAGCAAATCCCAGAAGACTGTATTTAACTATTTTCTCCAGAGATAATCAAGGTTAGGTACAAGAGTCATCCATCAAGAATGGTGGATATTAAGATAATGAGATTTTTTTCGCAGGCGCGGATGTTGGCGGACAGACAGATGACCTCAGCAAAAGGAGATCTATGCCAACCAACTGCTACCTCACAACACAAACTGAAACTCCCAAATTTTAGATAGTTCACCAAATTTTGATTTTAGATATATGCTACTGTAAATCCAGAACACTGACACCTATACTAAAACCCAGGGTTACTTCTGATTTATGACTGCATAAGAGAAGAGAATTTGTTTCACCGGGCCAATTTCCTTTCTAGTGCTGTTCTTTAATCAACGGATGTAAGCCAAGAATTAGATCCTTAATGGGTCAAGTGCTGAAAAAAATCTAAACAAAATTGTATGTGCAAAGTATGGACACATTCGTTTCAAATACATATTTTATATTTGTTAATGATAACAAGACAAGCACCATCTTTCCCTATATGTCAGAGGCTGATTTTTAACCCACTGATTTTTTTTACCCTTCGCCTGTTGATGCACCTCAACTAGACCTTCTCTCTTGTAATTTTTACCCATGCTTTTGATTCTGATGTACAGAAAGGTTCTTTTTCCCAAGTCAACTTCAGATTTCACAGCTGGACCTATCTACTTATAAATCTGTATGATTACATGAAGAGTTACCACTATTCACTTCCTTCGTTTAAAGGATTCTTGCCAGTCTGCAGCACCGAAGGTACTCCCTGCTCACCATGACCAGCTAGAAAATCAAAAGTAACCTGACGGCATTCCTTTCAAGATGACAACCCCATAAAAGCATTCAACTGGTTTGAAGAACGAACAACCCTTCAAAAAAAAGCATTGATCCTCATACCTTGATGAACTAAAGCATACAAATACACCAAACCACGTTCTCTTCACATGATTACAGCATGCCTTGTACCAGATGACATTGGGCAAGAGCAAAGGTTGCATCATTGTAACTATCCAGCAGTTACAACCGTATTACGGCCTGGAAATCCATCTCCTGGAAAATACTAGTGGAAGTATTAAACAACAGTATACTTCATACACTTAGAGCATGTTATATCACCCAAACTCTATACAAATATTAACTAATTAATGGCAGCTATTTAAATGGAAATGTTAAATGGTGTTTAAACCTTAAAACATAGCAAAACAACAGTGCATTTAATCCCCCTTTAAATAAACGCATACAAAGGACTTGATGGATTTTTCTCCATGTAAAACTAACAAGGAAGAGAACAGACAAGTTACGTAAAATTTAAATAAAAGTCTTTCCAAATTCAAGACATGTGCAAGAATACTGAGGGGCATCGGGGTGCTCCTTCTAAGCAAGCCAGAATCCAACCACAGCGTCATTTCTAATGAAAGGCACAAAATGCTGGGCCCTTGTCCTTGCTCCCTCCTCTTTTGAAAGGAGCTGTACACACTCCTCGTGTCTTTTAACACTGTCAGGAAGCTGCCTGAGGACAGCCTAAGTTTCAGCATAACTTGCAGAGACTTCATCTCATGTGCCAAGTTTCAGCCTGGAGTGAATTTTTAACAGTCGAGTTATAAACCTGTGAAAATAGGGGCTTAGAGTTGAACTGCTGACAAACCCTTAACTATAGCAGTGCACACGGCGCCGATAATAGACAAAACTGCCCCATTTTATAGCACGCAGGAAGGCTGGAATTCAGCTGTTATCACGGATAATAATAAACTTCTGCTGGTGACTCAGGCTCTCAGCCTCAGATTTACATTCCCTCTGTCACTAAGAGTTTTTAAGTTAAACAATTTTATGTGAAAATGCAATAAACAACATTTATATTACCGATGGCGTTTGTTCTGATTGCTCTCACGCTAAAATACCGCACAGCCTTCCTCCTGCTCTCCATCTCCTCCTCCCTGCCCTGCGCTGCTGGAACCAGGCACGGACCCACTCACTCCTTGGACCCTTGGGCAGCCGGGATGAAGCCCAGGACGGCCCGTGGCACCCAGCCCAGCCCCACGCCAGCCGCCGGATCGCACCGAGGGGAGAGGCTTGCACACTGAGCACTGCCTGCCTCCGTTCCCCCTGCGCTGCAGGGCAGCTCTCCGTTCTCTTTCTCCAGAACGCAGTGGAAAAGCAGCGCACAGCACCATTAACAGACTTCTGCCCCCCGCCTCCAGAATACCTCTTGCAGCACTCATCAAGCCACCTCAAGGAAAAAAAAAGCTGTAGCTTGACACTGCATCCTAGCTCTTCAGTGTTTCCCCCTGCTAAAGAGCTGAGGTCAGACATGGAAAAACTAGACAAAAAAGGAGGCTTGCTTCTCACGCAACAGACACTTGAGGGAAAAAAAATCTGGTGTAGAGGATGCAAAAGGTCTTGCGGAGTTGTCACCCAAGTTGTCCCCAGTCACTGGCACACACAAACCAGCTATTCAGAGAACTTCTTATGCACAACTTACCACTCCTCTGAAGTTTCCTTTCCTCCAGAAAACTACCCTTCACTCCCCTAAGGAGTAGAATTACATCAGTGACCACCAAGTTTAAATTTATCTGCCCAACATCTATACTTTATTTTTTAATCCATCTCTCAGGAACAGCTTTTAACGCATTTGGATTTTTTTTCTGTCATAAAATATTCTATTTATTTCCCAGCAGCTGGTGTCAAAAAAGTTGTTGTTTTCTTTAAATATTACTCTTAAATAAATAAAATCTGTTTTCATATCATGTAAAATTAGTTTTGCCTGCTGTGAGTTTGTGGCATTATGAAGTGATCATTTTTCCCATGAATTATTGAAAATGAGGATAAAAAAAGGAAAAGAAAAAGATGACGGACAATAGCATGCCATTCAATTTGTATAAATGCAGCAGTCGCACTAATAGTTCACTATGTGCAGCACAGATGAAACACTTTTTCTTTGTCAAATGTAGCCAGTAACCTTAATTTAGTATTTCAGAGAGAGGTAGTGAAAGAGATTTATTTCATTCCTCTGTGTCCCCCTGTGACTTATCTAGTGGGGCAGATAATAGACGTGTCTTTTTTTGCTAGCAAGACATCAATATTTTAGACAACAAGTTTTTGGTTGCTCATCCTCAGTATTAGGGCTCAACTGGCCCTTGATGGCCTTTAAGTCTTTCTTTCTTTTTTATTTTAACCTATTCTTTGTTTAAACCTCCGGTTTGACAGTGTCTCTCTGTCTTGTATGAAAAACTATTAGAATTGTTAACATTTCCTCTGGAGTCTTCATATTACCCTGTCTTTCAGAACTGCCGTAACTGCATAGCTGTAATTATTCTCACTTTGAATTCTGACTGTCGTATTTGGAAGGGGATGAAGGGTGGGGATTGTAATAAATCATTCAGGCTCCCCAAGGCACATAGTATCTCACCCAATCTACGATGAACTTTTAAGGTGGAGGGGCTTATGGACTGAATGTATAGACAAACTGCTAAGACATAAAATGCCATTTTCATCAAGAAGAATGAGAAGATCATAATAAATCTGTGGGTGAAAAAAACTACAATAACTTAAAAACTGCTATTTCAAATGGTTTATCACTAATAACTTCCTTGTAAAGGAATCTTCTCTTGAAAACAGAATGCTTTCATTAACTTTCAGAATAAGGCTACTAAGTAAAGTAACAGTCTAGTTTAAAGAGTGGGTTTGAGACTCATGAATTCTGTCTGGCATTACAACACTGAAATCACTTAAATTCTGTTTCAACTTCTCCAACCCATACATTATGGTAATTAAAATATTTGTATCACAGTGATGCCCGCAGAGCCAGATCAGAAACAACAATCCTTTGCACCATGTAGAAAGAGTTCCTACCTCAACTATTTTCAACAGGAATAGCATTAACCTGCCACACAACATTCATCGGAAAACACTGGCCTTCACTATGTCATCCTTTGAACAGGAAGAAGTTTAAGTATTTCAAAAGAAAGCGGGGATTTTTTGAGGGAGAAAAAGACTGGGTGGGTTTTGTTTTTGTTTGTTTGTTTTTCAATTATGAGAGTGAATTTCCCTCAGAATACAGTGCAGACGGATTCAAGTGAAAATCCTGGACCTGGGCATTGCAATCCTGCACTATTTGCTCTGAACAGCATCATAAAAAGGATGAGTGTTTCATGCAGCAAAGGTATGTTGATCACAAAGTCCTTCTGTAATAAAGCACAAACACGTCTGTTGTCAATTAAAAGCAAGATTAGGATGAAGTGTAGTCACCAGTGTCCCATATTCCATTATCCCATAGCTACAAGCCATTACTCTTTTCCAATTTAATTTTTTTTAAGTAGGTCATTCTTGTATACTCTAATTCTTTTTTTTTTTGCCATCCGTGCCAGCCCAATTTTGGCCAAGTCTCCATGCCCTAGAGACAAAATAAAATCCACACATTTATTCTATACAAGATTAAAATATTTCTATACACAAAACTCTCATCCACATCTTGCAAATTTCTATACACTAGACAGAGTCAAATGCAGTAGTCCATGAATCTTACTTGCAGAGCCCTTCAACATTTTTCATTTGGAGACTACTGTAAATGATAAATATTTCAGGCTTACTAGACAAAATAGGGTGTTTAAAGCGCAAAACATCTCAAGACCTGATAGGAAAGAAAATGAAGTCTCAAGCTATCTGAAAGGAACACCAAGATGTTTACAGAAGTCATCAACCTCCTGCCTCCACAGCAGCACAGCTGCTTCATAGCCATCTCATCAGCACCTACAACTCTGCGGTACTTTGAGGATTTCCCCTCTAGATTCCCGTTGTGAACTTTAGAAAATGAAAGAAGAGACCAGCTGAGGAAAACCAAGCTTTACTTCGAGCTTTAGTACAAACAAGAGACGATTGTGGGAGTACTGTGTCGATGCCCACAGAGCATATACATACGCTTTATGTAAGATAAAAGAAGGATTCAGATCCAACATTAACTTTTGTAAGAAATCCCACAAGCACTTTGATGGATTAAAATTCCAGTTAGAGACCTTCCCCACTGTCCGCTCTGCCTATGGTCACTGGGACTACCAGTGCATTCCATCCATACCCATGCAAAGAAGTTACAGGCTGGCTCTCCAAATATTTATTAAAATACTCTTGCTTATATTGCTGTACCCTGAGCATTGATTTTTGCTTGATTTCTTTTTTTTTTTTCTTTTTAAAATAATACACGCTCATTAAAAAACACCATAAGCAAGCAAAATGTACAATTCTACTGACACCGGTAAAGTTGCACCCATTTATGCCAAGACTGAATTTATTGATAAAGAACTAAAGGATAAGAATATAATTAATGCTAGTCAACATGGTTTTATGGAAAGTAAGTCTTGTCAAACAAACGTGATTTCACTCTTTGGTAAGTATGTAAATTTTCTAAGCATAAGAGCATATACACTTACAGTTTTATAAGCATTTGACTTAGTACTACTACACAGTGTTCCAGTTCTATCAATGAAAGCATGTGTTGAACAGCTAACTAATGGAAGACCCTCACAAAAATGTTACCTAGGGGGGTCTTCAAACACAAGTGTTTTTAGCAAGATATATGTAAAAATTAGTAATAACCCCAACACTATTCAGCATTTTGATCAATCACTCCAAGTTATAAAATCACTGCTGATAAAAATTTCTGGGTGACGCAAAGACTGATAAAAGATTAGAAGAACAGAGTATCAACAGATGGGGAGAATCAGGCATTTGCAAAGGTTCTGTTCTTTCAAGTCAAACTTTTTAGTATGGCATACCTTTAAGAAAAAGGAACATATGCTGTATCCACAGGATTGGACACAGAGGCATGTGGGGTGTGCTACACCCTGGAAAACAGTGATTCTGAAAAGGATTTAGAGGCCACAACAAATAAACAACTGAACACGAACACCCAGTGCAATGTGGCAAAGACGGCTAATGCAATCCCTGGAGGCATAAACAGGAGGTAGTGGGTAGGCTCGGGAAGGCATTTTTACTTTTCTTCATTGCATTGTTTTCTAAAGCGATCTTCAAATGGGTGAAGAAAGGCATAACAAGAACCAAAGTCTGGAACGTGAAGCCAAGAAAGAAAGAAAGAAAGAAAAGTCAAATCGAACCAGAAACGAATCCCACATTTTTCAACAGCAAGGGAATTAACCATTGGAACAAAACTATCAATGGAAGGGAGAAGCTTTAACCTCCTGATGGTTTCAAGATGGAGAGATGCTCTCTGTGCATAACTGGGTTCAAAACAGGGATGACTGGAGAAATCTAATAGCTGGTGACACACAGAAGGTCAAACTAGATGATCTAATGGTCCTTTCTGACCTCAAATGATACGAAAGGAAATTTCTGATGTTACAGTTTATGTGACCTGCAGAATTAAATAGAACGTTCTTCTTTTTGAGTGACTGTAACAAGCAGTCCTCCCACAAAAGATGCACATATGCCCAGCACAGCGCAACAGGTTTTGCTGCTTCTGAAGATTTCTGAGAAGAATTCTGAAGTCTGGAGACAGCTTGGAAAGACATTGCTCATGTCCTCTGAAAAAAAATAAAAGCATTGCTTTGTTTGTTAGTTAAGTTACTGTATTTCACCAGAGCATAGCTCAGTGGAGAGCCTTCACCGAGAGCTCACATTCAAGCACCTCCCAGCACTGGAATGTTTGCAGTCCTCTCTGGGTCTGCTTCTGGATTCAACTTCACCTTGTGCTGGAAACCAAGTTTGATGCTACCTGGAGGAATGCTATCCATCCAGCGAGGAAAAATCTGCCCATTTGTTGCCACAGGGCAGGGGCTTCCAGTTATGACTCCTGGAATTCACAGATCCTGAAATTTGCTTCAAGTCTTGGGTTCAAATATATATGACATGACTCTGAAACGATCATCTTTTATCCTCTACTATATTTCCTGCTCCCATGCTTCTAAAAGTTCAAATATGTATCTACGAATACCGCTACAGCTGACAAAAAACATTAACAAGATTTTTATGGCAACAAATAGCTAGATTTCAGGTCCTACCTGAAAGCTACAGCTGTAGAAATAAATACCCCCTAAATATCCCACTGGGCACAAGCATCAGAGCCGGCTTCAAGGGAACAGCACCACCTACTGAATCGCTCCCACAGCTCCCTGCAGTTCTTCCTGGTGATTTTTTTGACCAACTACTGACCAGGCAACTCTCTTTGCTAAACAAATCACACCCCAAGATGGCACAGCTGCAGGCTCTGAAAGAAATAAGAGATGTTCCATTGCTAACTCTTGCTTTGAATCCTTCTACGTGCTGTAAATGGTTCAGCTTATAAATGCAATAATTTTTTTGATGTCACTAAAACTATGTTTTAGTTACAGTTACAAGCAAATGTCACTCATCTACACACTCTACCTACTGCCTGAAAACAATATGATTTAAGGAGTATGTCAGCAGTAAGAAAAGACTCTTCCCACTGGATTAAAAATGTGCATTTTAAGAAAGGAAACACTTTTAGAAAGAAGGAGAGGGAGTCTTCTGTTTCTGTAGTTTATTTTTCTGCTTAATGACACACGGTTTCCAGCTTCTACAATAGCAGCTGCAAAGGCACTTCATTAATCTCCTGAGTGCACTGCCTCTCCCTGCATACCTGTAGCTGCCCTGTTCTAGCCTCCTGAAAATTATCTGTTGGCATCGCTTCAACATTCTTAAGAAATAAAAAAAAAAAAGGACGTATTAAACTATGTAAATTCTACACCTTTCAGAAAGAACACGCAAACCAGAAAGTTCATCTTCTGATACGTCTCCCATATTTTGAAGACCTTCAGAAGCACTGAACTCCAACTTGTTCCCATTAAGAATAAATCAAAAGACCGTCTGTAGAGATCTACTCAAGTAAACGACAAACAGGGGGAGAAGTCATTGCTGCAGTCTCAACACAGACTGCGTCAAATGCCAGATGCTTGTTCAGGCCAAAGCCTTCAGGGATGATTAAAAAAACACACAAGAATTTTCAGAAGTGCTCAAGTATGCTAGGAAAACAAATGCCACGGGAAGCAAAAAGTGCTGGTCTCCTAACGTCATCTAGATACTCTGAAAATCCCATATCATGAGATTTGGCCCAAGGATTTAGACAAACTCAAGTTTTCCCACCTCATTCTGGAGTATTTAACTTGACTCACTTATTGAAAATTGATAGATATACATATATTACGCAATCTATTTTAAGAGGAAACAGCATCAGTGAGCCTCAGACTTCACCATCTTGTATTTCTTAGTTCAAACACTAAACACTAATTATGCGAGGGCTTTAAGGGGTTCTCAGACCTGTAACAGCAAAGCTGCATAGAGGAAATACTAGTAGGGAAAGCTAGTGACAGGGCAATGCTCCTAGGTCTGATTACTAATTACATTTGCTTCCTTGTATTTGCACCTGCCATAATTATAATAAAGAGTGGAGTTTCAAGAGGAGTTGATAGGAAATTTTACAATAGAATTCCTCCCAGAATCCTGGAAAACACCACAATTTTTATAGTGCAGTATTTGTTGAAAACACGAAGATTTTTCTTAGCATCCATGCCATCGTTAACCCACAGATCAGGAAATTCCCTCACAGATGAACAAAAATGGTCTATACTGTGCAGAGTTTAGTTGACTCCAAATATAGGACCTTTTAATTGTATGGAATGGAAAAAAACTTTGTTTAAAATTCATTTCATGTATGGGTTTAAAAAAAAAAAATCATTATCCCACCAAGTGAAAATTCTGGCTTGTGTTCCACTCAAGGTTTTAGATAACGAAAGGGAAATTAATATGTACACTACAGTCTATTCATGCAGTTACATTTTAACTCTGCAGTATAATCTCTTCTTCTTCACAATATCAAAATATTTTTACTAACTTACCTCCAAGCTCTTGAACTTCACTTCTGCATAAAACAGGACATACTGTTTTCCACGTGTGTACACGAAAACTACAGAAGTGGCCAAAATGGAGGTAAGAATGGAGGCTTATTTGCTGCAGTATTTTTTCCCCACTGGTGGAGTGACTACCATAATGGAGTCCCTTCATTCACTAAAAAAATTGCTCTTCATTCTAATGCCCATTCTAACCATAAACTACACAAAAAAGGCTTGGTAATACTTTTGAATGCAAGAAAACAATAAATACCATTCTGCCACCAGGAGAACAAGCCAGTTAAACAGGTTACTTTATTTTTTAATTCACAGGAAAAACGAGCTGATTAAGAAGGAACCAGTCCCTCCCAGCAGCTACCCCCCACCCCCAAAAAAAGGGGGGGGAAGGAAAAGAAGACCTTAAAGAACAGGCAGATGAACAGAGGAAAAAATATCCCATGCATTAGGCAAAAGTCTGTAATATTATCTGGAACGACAGCACAGCCATTGTTAGTGCTGCCAAAGCACTGCATGTTTGCTATATCACCCCAGGTCCTAGGAGAATAATAAACTAAGCAGATTAGACAGAGACTGATGTCTCTGTGCTGCCTCTACCTCCACCGAACACGGGCGCTGGTCTGTGCTTTAGAGCACAGGCGGGCAGGTAAACCCAGAAAATGGGTACTCCATGTTGGCAGGGGGGGAGGCAGGGAGCTGCTGCCAACAACCAGGGCCTGTTTATTATTTAACAGTTGGTATTGCTAGAGGCCTGGCACTGCAATAGAGCAATCTCTGTTTCAGCGCGAGTAAGCCCGATTACGAGAGCATGGGAGCCAAATCATGTTTACCATCGTCAGCGAGAACCTCAATGCCCCTAACAGGCATGGAAATCCTTACTGCAGCGTCTGTCTGTCCATCCATCTGCAGGCTGCCTCCTGAGGCAGGAGTAAAGAAGGGATGGCGATCCCCATGCAGGACGGGGAAGGAAGGTTTCGGACAGGACGATCCTCAAAGCTGTAGGCTACCACCCTACTGGCACTGGCCACTCCATGCCCTCCTCTCCATTTTTATGAGCCAATACACCAGTCTCAATTCACCACCTCAAGCACCCGATGTCACCCAGGGCTAAAATCAGTTTCCAGCTCTGGGGAGGGCAGGGGACAATGATGGTCTTGTGCGTATAATCTACTTGCCCCCCCCAGCAAGGACAGTGTGCCATAGAGAAAGCACTTCCCATGTAACTCCCATGATTTGCTGAAAGATATCACTGACAAAGAACTTGGCATTAAAAGTTTTCTTAGCTTCTGCTGGAAGTCATCCCTGTACACAAGAAAAATCTGGAACACCTCCCTACATACACATAAACTTCAACTAATCCAATTTTAAAAATTTATTTACAGGAATGCTCACAAAGATTCAGTCACACTCTAAAACAGAATTTGTAAAGTATGGAATCAATTGAGTAAATGCAATTATCAAGTGCCATGAATAAACAACACTGGGTCAAGCCTCAACAGCCTATTGCTATGAAAATCATAACGAAGGAAGATCAGACCATCCTGGTGATATGAAGCCTTCAGTTTTAGCTCGTTGGTTTAAATGCTAGCTCATTCTGCTAACCACAGGAAGATAGTCACATCTTATAGCTGCTTCTCAGTCTACATAAAACAAGCTCAATGAACCACCTTCAACTTCCCAGTGAACAGGACTCATCACCTTTGGCATTTCTCCAATTCTGGTGAGGTTCAGTGCAAGGATGGGCTGTTGGAAGACACGTAGTCTACTTGAATCTCCACCACTGGCATGCTACATGACTCTGAGAGCTGGTGGAAAGTGACTTTTCCCACATCCCCTTCTTAAAAAGAGGATAATGAAAAGCAATGCATGTAAAAACTAACAACTGATTCTTTAATATTGATGAGGAGCTTAGCAGTACTGACATGGTACATGTGCTTAGAAACACAAAGTTTTATTACATTCTGCATCACTACAACAGACCCTGACTGGTCTCATCAGCAGAGGGACAGCAAATGGAAAAGCTATTGGAAACTAAGGTTTGATTGTAAGTTGAAGTCACTCCCAAGTTAGGACAGCCGGATCCTTGAATCCACTGGTTATGGTCTCACCATGGGGAGGGCCCTGAGCATCCCATACCCAGGGAGGGATCCCATACCCAGGGAAAACTGGAGCCTGCCATAGCTTCTGGGCAGTGCAGGAAAGCATTACTCAGACAGGTGGTTAGAAGCACAAACCACCACCTGCTCCTGGATCTCTCCTCACTGTTTTCCCCAGCTGACTCTGGCCCTAACTGCTTTCAGCTGGCCAACGGCAGCTGCCCTGTACCGCTGCGAGCGAGATGGCTGCAGGCTGCTAGCAGGCAGAGGGGGGGAGCAGCAGCTGCGCACCCCTTCTCTGCTGCCTACCGCACGCAGTCCTTTCCTCTACTGGCCACTCATCCCCTAAGAGGGGGATGGACTTGGGCTTCTATTTAAATTCCCTAGTTTAGTCAAAAATCCCTTGGCTGCAGCACAGATGACCTGCAGGAGAAGAGGGCACAACAAGCAGCGGTCTTGCCTGCAACTAGCAAAAATAAGAGAGTACGCAGTAGATCCTGCAACGCCAGCAGGACCGATGGCTGTGCATGACTCCGGGGTGCAGGGGAAGGCGGGCAGAGCATACTCAGCCGAGGTACCTACGCTATGGATACATACAGCAGACTTCAGTCTCCAGAGCTGCCAATTTGGCACCAACGTGTAATTTGTACTAAATAACAGTTCAAGAATTCAACACAAATAATGTAATAATAGCAATTAGACCCTTTACCAAGCAAGCTGTATCAGACATGCAGTCCAGTCATTTCGCAGAAGGTAAAAAGCACTTGACGAAGGAATCCGCACCTTCACAGACACTAGAGGTATGCAGGTATATGTAATAATTGCATTCCTTGTGTATTAATGTTTGCATATAAGAAATGCATGCTGAGCTAGCATAACACCTCCTTCCTCAAATAATACCTAAGTTTCATACTGTGCCTGAAGTGCTCTTTATATAGTACACAGAAATGGGTTATGTAAAGATTAGAGCTGTGACAGTTGTTCACACCATAACTGAAAATCTAGTAACAAATCCAATTCTCGCATAGGTTTCCCCAACACAAAACTCAGGCCAGCTTTACAGAAAGGTCTGTGAATTTTTGATGGTTTTGATGCTGAAATCATACCAATCTTGCACCCAGAAAGGGAAAGGAGAGTAGGAGAATAAGAAAAGAATAAAATGTCATGGGAAGAGGCTGGAAAAGAAAAAGGGAAAAAAAGCAGGAGCAGTAAGGTTGCTTCCCTTCTTCTTATGCTACTGCCCTTCTTTCCCATGGTGGAAAGGGGAGAAACAGCCCCCAGCTTTTAGGGAATGCATCTTGTTATACTGGTGCCACGATGCAATGCGTGGAGTTAGGGGTGCTCAGATACTTTTGTATGTATGTGCATCGTTACTAGGAGATGACTAGATTTGGTACTGGGATAATATTCCACCATTGTGTGGTGTGTTCCCATCTGATGTTGCCTTTTCCCCAGTTTAAAAAAAAAAAAAACTAATAAAAAAGAAAATTAAAAAAGATACAATAATTGTTACTGCACACTCTAATGAATTATTGTGTTCAAGGTTCCTACAAAAAAAGTAATATTATACTCGGCTTATGTTTTAATTGATTTATTAATATTTTATCACAGGAATGTAATTTAAGCTCCTCATGATTTAGATCTCATAAACCTTTAGCATTTTGCAAATTCAAATTCCAATTTAAAGCCAGGGCGAGCAATTAACTTTTCTATCATCTTGTCAGGGGAGAAGGTTCGTGTTTAATTTGAGACAAAGTGACAGAAATATATATACACTGTATGCATTACTCCAATTTAATTTATGAGTCAGCACCATCCACCTTCCAAATGTAGATTTAATGGAAGGGGAGGAGGGAGTGGGGGGAAGACCGCACTATCGTGACACTTGCTGCGATATCTGCCCCAAATTCACTATGAAAAAACGTCCCTGGTTTATTGAGATACTGGGCTAGATTGATTACAGCTCTATTTTCAACTCTTTTGTTTTAACTTCCATTCACTCATCACTTTCTCATATAAAGCATGTTCTCTCAAATGTCAACTAGCAGTTCCCAGCCAGCGATGGACAGTTGATGCCACGGCCGGCTCTCCCATGGCCTGTGCCAACCACTCTGCTTCCTGCCCCCATCAGTCCCCCTAAAAGGCAGATAGCAGGCAAAGAAAGCTCCCCATAGCATTGACACGAGTTAATACCTGTGGGGCCAAATCCTGTAGTCCTCATTGATGCAGCAGTCTCGCTTAAGTCTGTGTGATGCTCGTTTGATTAAGGAGAAAACAGAAAAAAGATGGTGCTACTAAACTACCCTTGTTATTATTTCTCTCTCAAAAGGACATTCCAACCTCTCTATGTGTAACGAAGGAAACCTGCAGCCTAAATTTGCATGGGCAAAAATCTGCATGAACAAAATAAACAGTTGGTTAGCATTTGCATGTGCTGTTTCAAGAAAGGAAGGCAAGGGCTAGTTTATGGCTACCTGCCAGAGATTTTCCAGATCTGCTGTCCCCACAACACAGCTAAGCATTGCATAGGAGTTAGCTCATGAGATGAAAAGGCGGCCACTCAGAAGTTGCCCCACACACTACCTATTCGTCTTTACTGTGTCCCTAAATACTGACATAAAGCAAGCTGTACTTCAGCTTTATAGAGGAGGAGAGGTTTTTTTGATGTGTGAGAACTTTACCATTATTGTCAATACTTCTGATAGTCCTATCATATCAGAGCAGATTGTTCCAGAAAGGGATTAGGGCCTCAATTCCAACACTTCTACACACAACCAATGAATCTCAAGACTCCCAAAATCTTGATGCTGCAGACTTAGGCCCAGACATTTCAAGATATCGGAATAATCAGATCTTGTTCTGTTTTACAGAGCTGTGACACACACTGCAAACGTAGATCCAGCTCTATATCCAAACCTAGCTAGGTACAATTGTAACTTCCAGTGTTCAACAAGCGTGTTGGATGGAGCCAAGTCAGAAACATTCGTCCTCCTCACGAATTCAAAGTTTCAGCCTTCATCTTCAAAACATTTGAAAATCAAAACTTATTTGAAATAAACAAAAAATCTCCACCAGTTTAAATTAAATGAAATATTTTGTTTCAATAATTTCAGGCCATTTCATTGGAATTCTTAGGCATCTTTAGTATAGTTTTCTTTCCTTAAAAATAAAAAAAGAAGGCTCTTGTATTGAAAAACCACAATTTCTTTAAACAAACAAACAAAATAATGTGTGGGTATATATGTATGTACACAGATGAAAAGTTTGTCCAAAGCTTTTCTCCAAAACTCCCTATGCAGCCTTATATCAGCTTACAGTTAAAATTTATGTAGCAGAAACCAGACTCAAGATACAGTCATGATACAAAATCCACGATGCAGATGATCTTTGATATCCAGCCATACTTCACTCTCAATACACACTAGACTTAGAGCCAAACTTGAAAATCTTGTTTCATGCCCGATTCATTTATGAAGCTTCACTGTTATTCAGAGCCTTATCACTTCCTAAACTCAGGTAAAAAAGCTTTGCTGTCATGCATATTTTTAGACAAATTGGAGCAGAGTGTCTTGCAATTTCCATTACTTTGTGGTGTCTGCACTGCTGATAGACACCAGCCCACATTGGCATCACTGCTGAGGTGTCCTAATACTTGTCTGAAAAATACTATTAACTGCACATCACAGGCATTTGAAGTGCATAAGAAAACCATAAACTTAATTACACTGGAGGACTAGTGTGATCTCACATGAAATTTGAGCTGCTGTTATTAAAAATAGAGATATTGCATTTACTTAATGCTTCTTACAGTAAACCAGTCAATTTTAAACTTTCAAGGTTGTATAATCAGACAAAACAATACTGGGGGGGAAGAAGCTGTCTGTGGAATTTACTCGTACAAGCATTTCACGTGTCAAGCAGTAAAAATTTGTTTATTCTGCTAAAAAGAATATTCCTTGAATTACTATTGTACATGAGATAGGATAGCTATTCAGACTGCACAGCATAAAGACTTAGACTAAAATAATTTGCAGAAAAGATTGGTTGCCATACAGCATTCTTCCTCGCCCCACCCCCAAAAACCCCAGCCCGTTCTGGATTCCAACCAGCTTTTAAATTTGCAGATCTGTCCTTAATGCTGTATAGCCATTACATCTTCTCATCATACCAGGAACATTGCCTCCCTCTTCCATGCACTACCTAGTCTTAGAGGGGGGTTTTCTTAGAGGGTTGTTTTCTTCGCTTTTCTTCTGTTATCCGAGATTTACCTATCTGAGCCTATGGAGTTTACCTGGGGGGGAAAAAAAGTGAGCAACCCTTCCACCTCCAAAACCACAGCCAGGGAAAAAATGGATTGTGCTTAAACTAGCAACATGAATCCATGGCACTTAGCAACACACAGATTTTAGATACTGAGCTCAAGAGATGCTCCTTGGAATGAGTCACATTCAGAGACACCCACTTCCCTATGGATACCCTTGCACTTGCCAGGTCTCCATTAAGAGGGAGAGGTGTTCTCCAGCAATGGCTGTGGGAGAACGGGGGGTGGCAGGGAAATTTAAAAATTACCCAATCTCTTCTTTGCCCTCAGAGTGGCAGAAGAGCTATATTACACAATGCCATTAAACCATCCTTTCGATTGGAGAAAAGCAAAACCATTCCCCTTCATTTCTCTTCCCATGCCCACCAACCCTACCCCAGCCTCTTCAGTCTCAGGGACTTTGGTAAGTGAGTGAGTGTACAAAGCAAACTGCTTGCCAAGTAAATGCTTGCCAAACATGCCTATCTCATAAAAATCCACAAATTAAAAAACTTTTCCAAGGGAAGAGTCTTAAATCTGCTCATGACATGAACCTGCCTTGGAATCACACCGGCTGGACTCTGAAGACAGGATGTTGAATCTTACTTCTGAAAATTACAATTTGCTTATTTAGATTAGAAAAAAAGTTTAATCTTTACATGTTTTATCATCAAAGATATCTCCCAAGAGTAGTGGCTTCTACAGGAGTCTCAAATCTTATAATCTGTGTTGTCAGAGATTTTATGCAGGAATGTTTACTGTTCATGCTGCATTATTTCAGACCTCCACGACTGACTTTGACTTAGGAAAAAAAATAATCCTATCGTCCCCATTTTTGGGGAATCATCCATGCGTAAGGTATCATAACAATTTGCAAAACACAATTTTTCAGATTAAACTGACTCGTACCTGATTTTAACTACAGCTCCTCCTAAATACAGGAAGTGATACGCAGCCACTCCAGCTGGATAAAAGCACTACAGCTTGTAACATGAAAGGTAAAATTGTCTACTGATGAATGCATTGCTGTAGTAGTATCCTACCTAGGACCAAGTTCCCCTCAGTTCTGTCCTAGCCTGTGTTATGCTCATTTGAAAAGGAGAGATGAACCATTAGGGTGGAGAAGAAATAATCTTCCAGTCTTCTTGAAAGTCTGCATGCAAGAATGATGTTGCCACATAATCTTGCAAAACGTATGCCTGAAAATCAGTATGGTTTTGACTCAAAAAACAAACAAACAAAAACAACAACAAAAACCAACCCAACACCAACAACACCAAAAAACGACCCACAAAATCCCCCACAACACCACCTTTCCCAAATTGGTAACTTAAGTGGATAATAAAAGAGATTAAAAACAGAAGGAGCAGAATAACCCTAGAGGCAGGGCCACTCTTCCTGAAAAGGCACTCTTCAAAAAGTAGCTTCAGAAGCACACCTACACAATTCATACACCACTTTATTTAACGTTCCTTTTCATGTTTGCCTGGGTTCACAACAAGAGTACAGCAACCCAAGGTGTTTCCACAGCAAACTTTCATGTCCGCTGCAATTTTCCCTTTCAAATTCAATACAGTAAAATGAAATGAAGCAAAATGAAACAATCTTTATATACCAGTTCAGCTAGCATTCCCTAGCCCTCATTGTGCGGCATCTCTCATCAGCTCTCATTTACTCAGGCAAGACAGAAAAGATTTGCAGATCCTATTACATTTTCCCACCCTATTCCCTATCCTGTGTGTAATTTTTTCCCTGAAATAATACTGATTGTGTCAACTGAAGGGAAAAAAAAAGAGAGAGAGAGAAAGAAACAAGCACTCTTTGTGTTCTCTTCGTAGTAATAAAATATGAAAAGAAGGATTCACAAGAAAACAGCTGAATTCCCAGTGCTTAGAAAACGGACTTGGCTACAGACAGACACATTCTACTTAGAGCAGCATCTCCAACTAAACTGTCAAAGTGTCAGGAAGAGTTGTGTGCACTTTTGTCAGTGAATAATGTGGGACATAGTGCACTTCCTACCACCTGAAAGTCAAAATCCTTTGGAAATTGCTATGTTATGGGGGGAAAGGGGGAAGAGGAAAAAAAAAAAGTCTTTTGTATACCAGCGAAGTGATGAGAAAGAAGGTAAGAGCAGGGCAAGCTGTTACTACTGGTATTGACTTTTTTTTCCCCCTCTTTAAAGGAAAATTAACAGAATGTTTTAAAAGGATAGAAACAGTAAAGGGTTAAAAGGAGTAAGTGAACTGGTAAGAGAAAGCAGAAATACTAGCTTTCTTTGTAACCCACCTAAAGATGTCTGATTTTACAAGCAACTCAATTCAAGCACATTTTTTGCTTTAAGCACATGCATGCTCTCACCGTAATCTTGAGAATAAGAGCACCCTTTCTTTTTCTGATATCTCCTGCCTCATTTATTAAACATTTTTCAGTATTTGCAGTAAGTGAGGCAATTGATCTTATAGAAAACAGCCTCTTACTAAGAAACCTCTATTCAACCTCAGACCAGGTCCATTAGATGTATTGCAAGAAGACTGGTTCCCACAGAAAACAGTATGTGATCACATAATTAAAAACTGGAAAAGCACAGGGAGGTTGAATTAAGGCTGCTCTGTCAACTTTAATTCTAGTATTCAGAGATTTGACTTTAGATAAGCGAAATATTCTTTCACCTTTTTTAGTGTATTTAACTCCCTGAATTTTCAAATAGCCAAGTGAAAAAGAGAATCTGCCACACACCAACATATCAGTGCTTTGTGGTCATCAGCAGTATGGCAACCTTCAAGCCCACCAGACGTACCTCTGCCTCTTGAGTTAATTAAGAAGCTAGTAATGGTAGCAAGTCCTCCTTATTTTCACGGAACAGCTATTGTCAGGGTGGTGAGATGCACAAGTGTCAAGAAGAAAAGAACAAAGTATCTCCTTGCCACAAAGGTCATTCAGTTGATTTTTTTCAAAGCATCATTCCAAACCATGAGGGCATAAGAGCTCTTAGAAAATGTTATCAGAATATTTTAGCATGGGCAAACCCAAATATTTTCCTCTAGCATCAGATTTGTAAACAGCACACTCATAGCAGAAGAAATTAAATTTAAAGCTAATAAAACTAACTGCAAATGGTTAAAATTCAGTAAAACTTATAAGCAAATGAGAGAAGTTGTAACAGCAACAGCAAGACAGTGAAACCTGCCTCTAATAAATGGAGATAATGTGCATGAGACAGAGCAAAAAGGAAAACGCTAGGCAGGCTTTAAACAATTCAGAACATCAGAAACACGTAATTTTAACTTGCACAAACACGACAGAAGCACAGGCTCAAGGAAAATTCCACCTAATAGGAAAAATGGTGACTGATTAAGCTGAACTCTTCCTACATGTAACGTTATGTTTAGGAAGCTATGCCCATTCAGTTTGGTGGACGAAGAAGTGCCTGCATCAGTTCCCAGAATCTTCTGCACACTCCCACTGTCCTAGAGACTGAGATGCTGACAGAGGCAGTAAGTAAAAAAGGGAAGATTTTTTTTAAAGACAAGGGAGAGAACTGTGAGACAGGAACAGAGGGGCAAGAGGGGTCTCTGCCTTCAAGAATTTTGTCTTCTGTAACAACTTCAGTCACTTCCTCCTGAGAGGAAACACATCATCCTCATCATCACCGAACAAACTGAGAGCCCAACAGACTTGTTTCTTAATTAGATGAAAAGCTAAACTAACTTGATTCCTACCAGACAAATCCTACATGGCTTTCCTCACGCACCTACCTGCACTAATATTAGCACAGAAGGTCCTGCTTAACTAAAGCTCCTGCCACTGCAGCCCTCCCTTTCACTGGGAGCACAAAGACTAATTCACTACTGTGGAAGGAGGAAAAAAACCCACCCACTATTCATCTGGTTGTGTTCGTAAAAAGCACTACCCTGACCATACGCCCAAAACTGCAGCGCTCCTGCAAATGTATACATTACAAACATACAGGTCTGGAATTTACAGTCAACAAACAGCAATACAAACAACCACCAGAGAATGTATAAACACTGGTAGGAGCAAAAATACTCAGCCTGGCTGCACCACACACAGTGTTTATTTATCTCCCTTGCAGAAGATCAATGGGAGAAGACATTCAAAACAACTTTTTAAACAAAGTGTCACTTTGTGTTAGTTTATGTCAGTGGGGCTTCTTCCAAGTACTTGTGTCACAGTAAGATATGGATGTGTTTAGATAGTTTTCTTGTTCCTTTACTCCAGTCATGGCAGCTGGGCACGAGCGAACAGAGAGGAGAAGGGCTGCTAGTCTGATCGAGTTACTGATTTAACATTTAGAGCCTTTGCAGCTCAAGAGAAAATTGCTGTGTATTTGTAACCTGAATGCAGGTCAGTAACTTTAAAAGGTCAGGCTGAACGTTTAAATCTTTTTGTTATTAATTCCCTACCAGCTCCAGTTCTGTGAATGCCAATGAGCAGACTCGGCTAGCCTGCACCTCTGAAGACCAGGTCCTCAAGATGATGCAAAAGGAGTTTTACAGCAACGAGCTTCTGCCATACAAGCAAATGAATTCTCAGTTCACTTAAGACCTGCTGCTTAAACCACAGGAGGCACAGATTTCTTTATGGGGGTTTCTTCATCTATTGCTAACCCATTACCCTAAAGCCAAGGTAACTGAGTTTTCTCCATCCACTTATTTCACATTTTAGGAATACACAAGCTATTTTGGTACTATCTTGCACTAATTTACAGAAGATCATAAGATTTGTTGATGCTCCTTAATAACACAGAAAACTCCCCATAATACACTGGACTTCTATAACCCCTTTAATCCAGAGATATCAAAGCACTTCGTGAACAATACATTGGCCTTACACCCCTTCCCCCACCCCCACATTAGGTCCATATCATTATCCATAATTCACCGTCAAAAAAAGTAAGGCAGAGCAAGATAATGCAATTTAGCAGGGTTACAAAGAAAGGAGTAGGAACAGGACCAAAATGTGAAGTTTTTTGACTTTCTAGCTCCCCGATTCATCAGAAGGCCAGCCATCTGAGACGGTGAAATTCAACAGAGGTTATGATTATGCCTCAGGTAGATTCACATTTGTAACGTGCAAATACTATGCTCTGTAGCTTATGCTATTGGCCTTTCAAGGGTCCTCAAACTGAACAACAGCTTTTAAATTGGCAGGGGATAGGGGACTAGGGGAAATACTCACACTAACACAAAAACTTTGGAGTTTTCTTTCCAAAGGATGAAAGTCCAGTTTGAAAAGATTTCAGTGATAGCAAAGAACATAAAGCATCACAACAACTTTAAAACTAATTCCCTTCTGATATAATATGCCCAGTCTCCAAAAGATAGAGAAATAATCCAGAAGATGTGTGACTGCCGCTCTTCTGTCAGTACAGCAATCTAAGCAAGCATCTGCTTCCTGCAAGGCTGGGTGATGCCAAAGCATCACACAAAGAAGTCAGTTTTCCCCCGTTTTTGTAGATCATACACACTCTCCTATTGTGTCTCATCAAAGAGCTGATAAGGGAGGCGTGGAGTGCACTGCAAGAGCAAACAGGCACTGGAGCCACTGACAATAAATGAAAGCAAAATAGTAAATCTATGGAAATAGTCTGCTTATGGAATGGACTACTTCAAGTCAAATTCAGATCTGAAGCAAACAGACAGAGTTCTTCTGGAGCAGCACCTAGAGGTAGCAGCGACCTGATTCACCATCAATTTATGAGAAGCTGCGCATTAACTTCAGAGGATTCTGATTGGACAAGAAAGTCTCAGGACCCTGGTGTATCTCCCTCTCGCTTAGAGTATTTGCATCACATACTCCCCTCCTCCAGCTCAACTAGACTTGATGCTGCTTGGTATGTTTAGGTTTCTAACACCAGAATGAATTTATGAGAACAGGTAAGTGCGACCGCACATCTGGTAGCAAACTTGTTTTGAGGGTCACCATCTTGTGGAGTAGTCACAAAGCCAAGAAGACAATACTATTAATTTTCAGGCTCTGGTTTAAGCCATAAATTACTGTTGCTTTGCTTTCATTCCTACCTTAAATATACTTGAAAATTTGTCACGACTCCCTGTAAGTAACCACCTTCAATGATTAATTTTTTCAAGAAAAATTTCTCTTGCATTGTTGGTGCCGTAACCTTCTAGTACTGATGGCCTTATATAGGAACAGTCTTTTGTTTTAATGACTTGAAAAACCTCTTAAGATCCTTTACCCAAGACTTTTACGAGCAAGTAGCTCTCTGCTCTGGGAATGTCATCTCCATTACTAACTGAAAAAAGTAATGCTTATGTATCCCACACCAACACTGAAACATAATCAAATAAGGAATACTGCTTAGATATTAGACACTGAACACAGTAAGAGAGACACTCTGAATCTTCAGTAATTGTCAGAAGAACATAACTTAGTGAAAACAGATCCTGTTTCACAGGAACACAAAATTCTAGTTTATAATTTAGCCCTAAAGAGGAAGAGGAAACGCAGCCTAACGTACATTCCACTGATAAGGCACCCTACGTTCTTACAGCTTGCAAGGGCTTTACACTGAAAGAAACACGTTTTGTATGCTCATGCAGTACCTTCAACCATACAAACATATGATCAACTGCCATTCATGTTACATTATCAGTATCCTACTTACCAGTGCCTAAAAGGTGACTGTACGTTAGATTGAACACACTCCCTTAAATTGTGATTTTATAGTTATGCATCCCGACTTATCAAGTGGGGGCAACTTGTACCCCACCCATTACTGCAATGTATTTGCCCAAATCAGTGCACTCAAATTCCTACAGAAATTATCCAACAGCATGAGCTGGCTTGGGAAAAAAGTCTGCCTTGCTGTGAAAGAAGACATTACCCCACCAGAACTATCACCCTCATGGCTTGCTTTCTTTTTTTTATTTACTTTTTAATGGAAGCAAAAACTCCTGTCATCTCACCTACTCCTCTTTTAATAAAGAATGACTGCCGTGACTACCCCCATCTAGAACCACCATTCACTGCCAGCACCTCTGCTCTCCTCGTGTGCTTAGAGAACAACTGATTAGCACTTTGCATAATTAACCTGATTAGCACTGTGCATAATCAAACTGATTAGCACTTTGCATAATTAAAAAGAAATAATAATAATAACAATAATAAGCAGTAGGTAATAGCAAAAGCTGCTAGTCCCAATGCCTGTTCGTTAGGTCTAGGATTAGTTTAGTGTGGCATATTTTATTTCTTAAAACTATTTTTTTTTAAAGATGCACAAGCTCCCGAGAAATACAAGTTAAAAAATTCTCATTTACTTTCAAGATCACTAGTGAAAATATTGGTTGTTCCACTATTACAACTTAGGACATTTTGTGCCTCCCTCTGCTGCAGCTGAACACATTTAACAGGACAATGCCTGACCAGATGGACCACTGGTCTGATACCCACCCACTGGTCTACAGTACTGCTTTTGGATTCATTGTCACACAACCTTTAATGCATATATCCTCGCAATGTACTTTGAGGGTGGGAAAGCTGTATTATTGTTATTGTCAAGATGGGCAAGGTAGTAAGACACATATCCTCAAAAGTACGTAGGCACTGAATTCTCTTCTGCCCTGAACAATTACTCCAGGCCACAGGAAGTCTAGAGAACAACATGGAATTAATCAGATTCCTGCCCCTAAGCCAGCAACACTCTTCCCCCATTTGAGCGTCATTCTTGTCTGTATCTATGTTTTGCATCCTGCTCAAGAATGTGAGCAACAGAAGGTACTTCCTTTGACTGCTAGCCTGTCCCATCTCCAGCGTAAATCTCCCAATTAGAGTTTCAGGATTAACAACCACCTCCCAAAATCTGAAGAACCTGTGTAGCTACACCTAGCTAGATTGCAAACTGTGTGAAAACATCAATGTTAAATGTCTGCATCACTAGTGACTCAGTTCTCCTAGGACATTCAGTGCCAGACAGCCTAGAAGAGCGGTGCCCCAAGTGAGTGGGTAAACCACTAACATTTTCTGTTTACTAATGTGGCCTCATCCCTCCTAGTCACCACTATACCCTGTGTTTCTCCTCATTTTATTAACCTCATCTCTCTCTAGCATCCTTATATTGTAGCTCAGATTTTCCTTGCATTCCCTGCAGAGCAATCTTCACCTTACATCATCTATTATACCTTCAAGAGCACCTGAAATAGTCACTGCCAACCCTCCACCATCTCCCTACAATGACCCTGCCTACATTTCCCACTGGGTTGCAGACACACGTTATGGCTTCTCTGCTGACTGATCAGCCAGTATGGCTGGGACACTGGGAACTGAGGAGTCAGTTTGTTCCGAGTGATCAGTCCGCCTGCCCTGCAGGAATTGCTGCCCCCGGACTGCACGCGGCCCAGATGCAGCACATTGCATGGACCTGTCCTAGAACAATGACAAAAATATTCCCACTGTGCTGGAGTTTCTCTCATAAACGCTCTCTCATAAAATAAGCCAATGAGAAACCATAGGGGGTAAAGAGCAATAAAAAAGAATCTTATCATAATTAACAGGAAATGTATTAACCACGCACAGAGGCCTCTCCATCACCCCAAGCAAAAGAACCCATACAAACAGCAAAGGGTGCAGAGCTAGTCACTCATTTCACAAGTTGTTTAGTTTCAGAAGAAAACTGTTGCTGTAGAGATTTTTCAAGTCCAAATGTTCCTGGGGAAGGTAGTTCCAGTAATTCTGGGAAGGAAGCCAATCCCTTGGCTTTATATGTAAATATTTAAACAACATTGTTTTTATATACATATATTTTATACACATATACATATATGTCTTTAGACTTCCAGACTTGCAAAACTGCAACAGAAAAAATATGCCAGTTGACGTACAGCTATTAGCTCACCTGCCTGAACCATGATAACTGACCATCAGAAACAACCTACAACAATGACTTCAAAATAATTGAGCCATGTCATCTATGTATACTAATCCACCCAAACAGAAGAGCTGAAAGAGCAGGACTAAAGGTTCGAAAGTAGGGAGATTAAAGTCTTAAATTTTATCTCCTTAGAAGTGGCGAGAACCTAAGGTTCATCAATTTTGAATCTTGCAGAGCCTAGGCGGATGCCGAGTGCTCCATCCACAGGTGTGGAATCTCTGTTTTGGACGACACAAAGCTTCACTTTCCTAGCATCTTAGCGTGAGGACACCTGACAGTAAAGCTGTGACTTCGTCGTGTTTAGAAAGGTCACTGCTGCTTCAGGCTTAAATCAGGTACATACCTCAAAAGGGATTACTTGGTAGAAAACGCAAGCAAAAGAATGGAAACATATCTGGCACTGAGATTTAGTGAATAAATAAAATGGGAAGAAAAAAAAAGAGCTTTAAAATTGTTGAGGAGGGGGTTGATAAAATGGAGGAAGATGATTTAGTGAGCAGAAGGTATCCTGGATATGTTTGATGAATAAATCAATCCACGATAAATAAAATTTACCACACGGATTCCACCTGTATATACTCAGTAAACAAAAAACATACCCTAATACAAGGTACATGTGTGTAAATTCATAGCTATATGATTTAAAGAAACCAAATATTTATGAATACAATATTTACATGTCTGTTCAAGTATGTATATATAGCACAGCCAGTGTGAGTTTTAAGAAAAGACCACAGAAGTGTACATACATATACATAAAAAAACATGCAAAAAAAGGACCAAGAGTAGGGCAAGACTTTCAGAAAATATTTTAATGGCTTTATAAAAAGCCCTCCCCCAAAGTTTGAGGGGTTTTTGCAATTTTACATTTTTCTATTGCAAAATACACCTGCTTTCTTTTCTTTCTTTTTTTTTTTCCCCCTAAACTAAATATTTCTTCCATCTAATGACTCTCTTTATTAGACAGCATCTAATTTGCATACATTTACATACAATTTAACTGCTAGCTTGTGAGAACAAAGAAATGGCTCTGTATTGTACTGAAGGACAATACTCAGAAAAGGAAGGTATAAAAACCAGCTAGCTCGGTGGCTGTGTATTCTCTTTGTTTCAAAAATGCCAGGATTTTTAAACACACCACTTAAAGGGTGAAACAGATTATTTCATCAAACAATGAAAAAAGATACAGTGCAGCTCCCTTTTAACACATTTTCTCTCTGGCCTGGTTAATGGGATTTAAGGGTCCAAGATTTCTTTGCTTTCTTCTGTTTCCTTTATTAGAACTGATGGATTTAATTCTGTCACATATTTTACTTCATATTTTATTCCTATAACAATCTATGCTGAAGTTCAGCTCCAATGCTAATTCAATACTATCTTCCTTTCCTTGCAGTGAGCCTGAAACACAACTGAATGATCTTTGATGGCCATGAAGTACTCTGCCCTCAATGCCCAGTGCTAATGGATTTTAGAGGGAGTCTGCCAGATTTTTACCTTGTGGCAACACGTCTAGAGGTAATGAAAACTTACCATGTAGCTGACCGGGAATCAACAGGAAGGGAAGCAGGGCTGAGCTCCGCTTGTGAGAACAGGGAGGGACTGCGGTCAGAGTAAACGCAGGATGTAAAGGATGTGTCAAGCTCTCTAGTTCCCTAAAAGAAGAGAAGAAAAGGATCTTTAAGATCTCACATGAAGCAAAAACCTTTAGAAACAGTTGGCAAAAACTCCAATATAGGCCCTACAAAAAGCATGATACAGCAGCAAAGGGTTTTTCTCCAAAGGCTTTGCAGCAGGAGTACCAATTGCAGAGGACAGCTGCAAGTCTAATCCACATGGACTTGACATAAAAATTTTGCAGGAAAAGAAAGCACTATTTCAGGCTGCATGCTGCACATCCCCATGTCCCCTCAAATGTGCAAAACCCAGCGAAGCAGAATGGTCTGCCATTTGTTAATGCCTGCATAGCATTGCTGCTAGCTTCACTTCCGAACTCTCCCCTTCCCAGCGTCATACTCAATGACTTGTGCTTAGTGGAGCAGACCAAGTAATGCCTATTTTTAAAAAAGCAAAGTACCAACATTCAATGGATCAAGAATCGGGGAAAGAAGGCCCAATCACTCTGGCAGCATGTTATAAGGGCCTGTCCTACAGAAACGTAACAAGTGAAACCTTTTCTAGTGTAAGCAGACCTATTGCAACCTAATGGAACGGGACTATACATAGTAAAAATCATCAGGCCAAGTTAGCTTGTGTACAAAGCAGGCGTAGTATTTAGGGTCCAGCAATCATCTGCTCCATTCAGTTTGCTCCAGCCAGCCACATGGTATGTGGTACACTGGCTTCATATGATCAGCAGGAGGCCAAGGGTTAATTTGATGGGCATTCTCACACCAGCACGTGTGGCACAGTAACACTAGGACAGAAGACACAGGAGCCACATCACAAGCTGTACATGAAGAAAATTGTGCTGATACAGCCCTGACATGCCTCACTGGCACTCAAAATACATTATAGATTATTTTCAGACGCAAATTTTAATTTAAAGTTGGCTGAAATGTTAATGAAGTTTTAGCTCTTTTTCAAAGGGGAAAACTCCCTACTGCTTACAAAAATGTTTTCTTTTTTTCTTTCCCTGCCTGATTTGCTTCTAATGACATATAGCAACAAAACCTCATAAAAGAAATTAATCAAGCTTTCTTATAATTTTCCCTTTTCAAAGATGGAAAGGTTGAGGTGTGTGATCTTCACAGTTTCTGATGAGTACCAAAACGCAGGTTTTAGCAAACCATGGAGAAAGTCAATTCTAAAGCCAAAGTTCCTTTAACTATCACATCCTATGCTCACAGCTATATCTTGCTGAAACCACGGGGTTGTTACTTCCAGAATCTTAAGAGTGTGGCTGCACTACAATGTAAGCTGATTTTAATTGGAGCTGCCACAATCCCACCCTTCCCTCACCTCCTTTCTCTCCTGGACACATGTCCCTGAGCCCGTCCTTGGGCCAGGACTGGATAACTGTCTGGTTCAGGGAGCTTTCAGCTAAATGAAAATTTCTTTTCCGTCCGTTTTCAGCCAAATCAACCCCCAATCACAGCTCAATATCCAGGCATGGAACTCGGGGGTTAGAGCTAAGGAGGCAGCAGAACTGTACAAATGAAGGGACAGCAACAGAGCGGCCTCAACATCCAGCTGCTGTGGACCTGCATCTTGAGATGTCTAGTGCTCCTTTGGTATATGACACAGAAGAAAGGCTCCTATCACTATCACTATAGCTGTAAGCCAAACCAATCATGATGTTGTGGTTTAACCAGCAGAGCCATTCGCTCACTCCCCCCCAGTGGGATGGGGGAGAAGGTAAAACTCGTGGGTTGAGACAAAGACAATTTAATAGGACAGAAAAGAAAGGGAAAATAATAATAATGATAAAAGAATATACAAAACAAGTGATGCACAATGCAATTGCTCACCACCCGCTGATCGATGCCCAGCCAGTTCCCGAGCAGCGGACCCCTGAGCAGCGAGCCCCTGGCCAGCTTTTCCCCCAGCTTTTTATACTGAGCATGACATCATATGGTATGGACTATCCCTTTCATCAGCTGGCGTCAGCTGTCCCGGCTCTGTCCCCTCCCAAGTCCTTGTGCACCCCCAGCCTGCTCACTGGTGGGGTGGGGTGAGAAACAGAAAAGGCCTTGACTCTGTGTAAGCACTGCTCAGCAGTAACGAAGACATCCCTCTGTTATCAACATTATTTTCATCCTCAATCCAAACCACAGCACTATACCAACTACTGGAAAGAAAACTAGCTCTATCCCAGACGAAACCAGGACTTCACAGGTAAAAAAAGCCACCACCTCACACACTAACCTAAAATAACCTGGCAGGCTATGCAGATCATACAGAACAGATGCAGTCTGCTTCTGATGAAAAATAGCTTGAGATAATGGCGCACTGCTACAATCTGCACCAGGGGCAATTTCCAAGTGGCAGGTTGAATTAGCCTCAAGTGACATGCATTACAGTAATGCTTCCCTGAGGCAATAAGGCAAGGTCCCACATTCAAAAGGAAAGAATTGAGCTTTCTTGCCAAAGGCAAACGATAAAGTGTATGATTAAGAACCACTGTTACCAGGACATCCAGAAGCTCCTGAAAAAACCTTTCAAAGACTTCAGAAAATACATTTGGAAATAAAGAGCAGGAATTTTCTTTTACATCTCTACAGTTACAGTACTAAGCATCTCTTCTGCTACTTTCCTGGAGCACAAGCATTAATTTTGTCCTGACTGGAAACTAAGCTTTCTAACCATCAGTATTTCTAAAGTCACTCTGCCCAAACAGCTGTAAAGGAGGTTGTGGGATGTGTATCTGGATTTCAGCTGAATACGGAAGACACTGCAGTCCAAATCTCTTCCTTTAGCTTGCCTGCTCTACGGGTAACAAAAATTGGAACGTTTCAAACCCTACGTGAGAGAGATCCTATGGCAGTAAGGAATCACCCAACACCATTATCTACAATTTCTTCAGGAGAAGGAGTCACTAAGAAACAGCTTCACCAGCCAGTTAGCATCCACAGATGATTCATCATCTTTGGAAATTACAGTAACTGAGAGAACTAAAAGAATCAGTGCGGACACCTGATCTTCATCCATTTTCACCACCTCAACAACCAATACCAGGCTTTCCAGTATTGCAGTCAGAACTTTTATACCCATGTTACAACCAGACCTCGAAGGCACAATACCGGATCAGACATAAGAGTTGGTGGCTTTTTTCCTTCAACAATAACGAAATAATGCTTTCATATGTTGCATTACATACCAGCATACATGATTCTGAAGCAATGGCATCCACACAACTACTTGTTTTCATTCCAGTCTTACATACACTCTAAAGATGGCTACAGCTATTCTACCAACCATGGGCAGCTGCACAGGTTGTTACACAAATCTATATGTGTTCACGTTATGTGACCCCTATACAATAGGCTTGGCTGGTTTCCCCAACAGGCGACTCTCATTTTCCTTCAACTGCCGTTAAGATACGGCCATTATCAATACAACCCACTCATGCATATATTCTTGCTGTAGTGTCACTGAATACTTTTCTCTGTAAAAGAACTGTCCATTGGAAAACATGCATACATACGTACCTACACACTAACATATATCTGTACATACACATATAAAATACTCTGGCAAATACCTGTTATTAATATCAAATTATGCCAGTATCATTGGCTTATCATCACAATTGTTTGATTAAATTAATTTTATTCTTTCCAGGTTGCAACAGGTGCCTACATCAGTTTTGATGGTCTTTAAAATGAGAAGGATGATAGAATTTTAAATTATGCCAATATTTGAATACTTTCTATTCAAGTGCTCTTGATTGGTTTAAAGTGTATTACCACAACACCAGCCTCAAATGTTATCTTCACTTTAACTTCTAGCTCCAAGAAGCTAGTGGAAACTAGTTTCTTGGAGCTAAAAGCAGGTTAAGCAAATTGTTCATCAGATTTTTCCCTTTCTTTTCTTTTGTTGTTATATACTCCATTGAAGCTGAGCTATGAAAATGTAAAAGTTGGTGTGAGCAGAAGAATAATTCAGTGGAAAGTAGCTCCTCTTGCACCTAATTACATTTTGGCATTTATGAAGTTCCACTTCTTGTACATAGCTGTCTCATTACATTTTGTATTAGACATTATGGGGTGGGACTATCCAAAGGAACACGGGTGCGATTCTCCATCCACTCAAATCATGGTGAAGTAGTTCAAGTTGAATCCACCAGCAGCACATTCAGGCCAGCTTCAAATGCTTTTGAAAATCCTCCCCCTTTCCAACCTGCTCAGAAAGTGGGCAGAAACAAATAAAATTCCACCACCTTGTGTCTGGGAAGCAACATCTGAAAGTTGCGCTTGTGCAGTTCTGTCAAGGTAAAGATGCTGAGAATTCCCTTTTAAATACAAACGATATTTCTGAAGCTAGTAAATTCTTTCAAATATTCAGTTTGATTTGATAAATTATATGAAATACAATAATAAATAATAAATGCTCAGCAGCATTTTAAAGCATGACAGCTGGAGCACGAGTAGGTCATTTCACACACAAAAGTAAAATCTACCCAGTTGTGCATACAGCCTAGATTAGGTATGCAGGCCCACACTCCTCGAGATAACAAAATTACCCGGCTTGCACTCCAAGCCAGTCAGAAACTGTGTAGTTGCAGATAGCAAAGTCAAGCCTGAGCCAATCAGTCCTGCTAAGCAGCTGCTATCTCAGTTGCTTATTAGTTCATCAGTACACTAGCCACAACCATAGGCTTCAGATGGGCTTACGGTATGCACAGAACAAAATTCCTCTGCTTTCAGAATACCGCAGAAATGCAACCACGTATGAATACTATCAAAGGGTGGAGGTAGGAGAGAAATCTATTTTAAATTTTCTCAAAACATTATTTTTTAACACTGAAGAGAAAATCCTTAATTTTGAATACCATATAATAACAGAATCATGCTGTTTGTTGGCAGAATGCTAAGTTTCATTTTCAGCAGAAAAAAACCTGTATAATAATTTTTCCTGATTTAGATGGGTTTTAGGTCAACCTTAGCTACATACAAATGAATGTTTTGTTCAAATTACAGGGTAATTTTAATTAGGACACCCTGTTAGACATCCTGTTGTTCTATTTAATGGACTTTCTCAATTATGAGAACAAACACCTCCCCACCCGCCCGCGACTTAAAAGTTAAAGTAAAAATTATGCTGAATAAATATACAAAGATAAAATTTATTTATTCTGCATTAGATCTTTTTATTTCTGTTAATCTTTATTTGGCAACTTCTGTATGAAAAGGGCAGAGTTCAGAATTCCACACCCATTAAACACCTGTTTAAAAACCATTTGAACCACTGGAACCAGCCAAATATGTCCCAATTAAGCAGAAACGTTGGCACTGCTGTCCCGAGTAAGGAACACCCATTGCCATTTGCTCTCATTAGGTTAAACAGGTTTCTTGGGACATAGCTGAATTCCTGATTATATGCATTGCAAATGGATGGAGAACACCAGAACAATAAAATTTAATTCAGCATAGCCTTCTGACCAGTTGTCGAGCACGGAATTTTGGGAAAAGTGAAGCTTCAGGAAGTGGCCGGGAGTTATGTGCACCACACCAGACAAGTTACACTTGTTTCAAGAAATTGCCTGGCTGACTTAACGGAAAGAACTGGTCTGGGATTTCTTCTTGAAAACACTCCGAGATTAAGAGCTGATTCCCTTTTTCTTAGCATCTCCTCCTCTGTACTTTGTATTAGTTTGATCCCCTTATAACTAACAAATAAAAATGTGTAAGCACGATACGGTATCTTTTATATTCACTTCAGTGTTAAATCAGTCACTGATTTCTTGATTTTGTACATTTATGAATTCAGTGATGGAATGAAAAGCCCAGAAAAATAAAAGCTCTGTTCATAGAACAGACATAGTACTGCAAGTTTTTCAAATATTTTTGTCTACTTATTTAAAGGCTCTTCTAGAGAGACCAACTGCGTGGCAAACAGAAGAATCTCGTCTCTATTATTCATTTAACCTTTTGACCTCTGTCAAGGATGCGGACATGCTTGCCAATGAGTGGCAAAGTCAAGTGGTCTTTTTCCAAACACCCAACAATACATTTCAGGGTGGTGCCACCAGAAAGCTACTAGACAGAATCAGAGCAGAGTGGTAGTGATTAAAAAGTATGTCTGAAATGGTTCTAATATCCATGCTCAATCCTCTATAATCCCACTTCATTATCAATTTATTAACTTCCTTTGTTGTCCTTTCTGTCACCCTTCTGTGCTAGTCACTAATATATCTTAGTTTGGAAAGTGCTCCACTCCATGCTCAGAAAAAGCTAGCGTACTTCCCATAAAATGGATCAGTTAACTGTATCCAAGTAAAAGATGTACAGAGTCTCTAAACTGATACCTTAAAATTAAATGTATAAAAGGGATGGTTCAGCACTATGAACACTACTTAATTCACAACTCATATAGCCAGGATGCTAGCCGACTGAAAAGAACATCTATATATTTTTCTCTTCACTTATGCCACATAGACTTCTTCAGAACATAAATCCTGTTGGTTTTCTACTACCTCTTGTACTTAGAGTAGAATTCACAATTATTTAGTGCCTACATTTCTAAAGTAAACTTTAGTACAAGCAAAAAGCATTCTAGGAATAAAAGATGTCAGCTAGCAGTTGCTGCTGACCTAAAACTATATTTATTTTCAAGACAACCATAAGAGTGGCAGATGCTTTCTTGTTCTGGCTGGCTACAAATGGCACCAAGAAATCCTAAGATAGACACTCGCATACTTACTCTTTGCTTGTTCCCCACCACCACCAATAACAAGTATTTTTGCATACAAACAACACTTTCTGATTTGCTATTGCTCTTTATTTAGATATCCACGGGTGCTACATTCACTGTGGTCTCAAGAACAGTTTCCCTTCCATATTCCTACTGATCTCAACATGAATGCTGGGTACCCAGAACATCTGAAAAAGATAAATATTCTGTATTTATTCTCCATTATTTAATTCATAACAAGCGTTGCTGCTTATAGCAAAAACAATTTACAACAATATCTCCAAAAATTGAGAGCCGCAGTCCTTAGCCATTTCTTCATTTAAGCCTTAGTAACTTCCCCTTTTAGAATTGGTGGCTGACATTTTATTCTGTAGATGATATCTGTAGCTGCAGCACTTCCAGACTACAAAGAGCTGCAAATGCTATCATTACAAATGGATGTTTTTATTGGTAGACGTTTTGAGAGACTAACCAGAAAGGAGTAGGAAAGCAGGAGCATGGGTGGAAAGAAAACAAAACAAGCACACAAACAAACAAAACACTACAGATCACAACAGGACAAGAAAAAAATCAAGTGGTGACATCACCTTACTGGATTAGTAAAAACAATTCTGGCTTGATTGGAATTCCAGTTTTCATCTTCCTTTGTATTTCCACTAGACAACTTAAAAATGTTTAGCTGCATCACTTCAACAGACGCCCTGATAAACTACCTTGTATTACTTGTATCTAAGCACACTTAATCAACTTAAAGGTAAAAACAATAGTCTTCTGCACTGTAAAAACAACTAAATAAAGGGAAGCATCTGCTCTACACTGCACTCCTTGAAAAAGCAGAAACAATTCATTCTATACATTTCAATTGGCATTTTACTTCCACTGAATCGAAAGTGTATTTTGGACCCTCCCTAGAAAAGTTGCCTTCAACAACACCCTTCAAACACCTGAGCTCAACAAAATGCAGAGAGCTGCAGACTGGCACATTGGCTGGAGAAGCGATGGAATATTCCATGGGAGGAGAGACTTTGCTTACACCACAAATATCTACAGGCAAATCACAATCTTTTTATATGTGATATAAATAAGAGATATAGGTTAAAAGGAGAGAAAGAAACAGCTTCAGAATTGCCTGGAACACTTTGTGGAACTGACTTTTAATTACCTACAACAGCAGTTTGTGAAGCTTTTGCAGGGGGCAAGTAAGTCCCTGTACATCAGCTGAGGACAAGGCCCTCTCTGCCCTAGGAATCTGTGGTACCACCCAACAAATGAGGGGAAAGAGAAAAAAAAAGAAAAGAGGCACTGGAATAGGCTAATACAGGAATTTCTGCAATACAGAAGCCTACCCAAATATTTAAAGCCAAAGGAAAAAAATAAAGAGATCATAATTACTCTCATGTCAGGAAATACACTCTTCCCCACCATCAGGATCTCACAGCGGAGTGGCATCTTTCAAGACAAAGCTGAAAACTGTGGTCCATGAAACGGAAACTAAAGTAGCAAAAGAAAAGTGGAAGAAGTGAGGTGTGTGGCAAACACCGAAGATTAAAACGTCTGGAATTAAGAATCTAGATACAGCCTTTGCCTCTGGGGTAGGGAGAGACAAAAAAGAGAGGCACATAAACTTTATGCACAAATTAAGGGGAAGTCAGTGGAGGGATATATTTAAAAAAAAAAAGCTTCATTATGCCATCTCGTAATATCACATTGAAAAAACCACACCACTGTGTGTTGTTACAGTATTTGGCCAAGTGCACCACTGTGTTTAATTTGAACTTTGATTACGATAAATCACACGATACAGGGAGGCAACCAAGTGACTCTCAGTCCCTTCTGAAGTCTTATCCTATTAAAACTTAGACTGGAGTAGCCAAAATCTATGTACATGACACCAGAGGAAGGGATCAGAAGTATTGAACAGAACATCCCAGGATTGCTTGGTCATTTGTTAGACATGAACAGTAACTTTGCTGTGCCAGCAGTTAGACTATTAGAGCAATAGATAAATTTGGTGCACACATCAGATACAGCAAACCATGGGCTGCCCAATTTTCTAAGGAGGGCACAGACGCTCTGCACACCTGAGCACGATTAAGTCTTACTGCTTATGAAGAAGAGAGTCGGTATTGGCAGTGCACTGGCTTGAAGGGGAGGGAGGCAGTTGGAGGAGAAGCATAAACCTGTTTCTGCTCACTAGCAACAACATTATAGCAGGCACCAGTAATGAGGTGGCTAGGCTAGAAGGGGAAAGGGATATAGGATCTGGAGTGCTTTATCAGCTCCAAGACCAATGCTGGTTTTGGCACTATTTTCACTCTAGTGAGTTACAAACAAAAAAAAAACCCAACCAAGCAGGTGCTAGCAATCTGAGAGACCACATGCCAGCTACAGCTGCTTCAAACTGATTCAATTACCTCTGCCTGAATAGTCCCAGGACGTTGAAGCCACTGAAGGGAACCACAGGTCGAAGGGAGACCCAGTACTTTGGGATTTTAACACTCCATTAAATTAAGGTAGAAGTCCCTCAGCTGAAATTGGGGGAGGATATTCAGGCAGGGTCTGAAGCATGTGACCACCCGCAGCCTAGGATAAGATGGAAGCTGGGAGACAGCATATGCCTGACACCAGGATACACAGTAAAAGCCCTTTGGAAATAATGCCTCAAAAATTTCCTGAAGCAGCCTGACAGCACTGCCTTGTTTCCCAATACACTGGGTGCAGTACATTTGCTTGAACATGCTCTTGGGATTGGGACTTCACTCCAAACCTTGTTTGTACAAAAAGGGGCCAAGCAGCTGGGAAATTCTGGAGTGTAGTGTGTCCTCATTAGCTCCCATCTGCCATCAGAACTCAGCTCATGGCAAGTTTGGCTAAGTCCTGGTGTTCTCAGGTCCAAATCTGGGTCAGTTTTAATTACACTATACAGAATTCAGTGTGCAGTTTTTAAATCCTTATTATACAGCGCAGAAGAACGGGCAGCTCTCCAACTAATCAATTTTTTAAAAGTACATATATAAAAATTTTAAACCAGGCTAGACAGACAGTGGGTGGAAGAGGGAAAAAAAAAAGTATAAGCGAGTACAGGGGTTAGTTAAGAGAACTGTTAGCAAAAGTGGGTCACCAGCAAGTTCTGCTTTAAAACTTCAAAGGAAGGGGAAAAAGAAAAAAAACTTTTCATTTTTTGAGACAGTGAAACTGATGTGCAAGATGTACACAATTCATACTGCTTTTAGCATCAGCATGGGTTACACACAACAATACTGCAGCCAGATTGCTATGAAGGGAAAGATAGATTGTCTTGTGGTTACAGGACCATAGCAGGCACTGGCTGCCTTATTCCCCTACCTTTTAACAGTCTTACTTGCCTGGCTTGGGAAAGTCTTTTTCCCTGCAAACAGAAATGAAGATTGCAGCCTTTACCCCACAGGTATAGAAAAGGTGTAGTGGCTAAAAGTACAGTTCAATGGGATTCTTGAAGGTGACAGTGAACTGCAGGATGTTAGTCTAAATCCTTACCCAATTAATGTTTTTTGGACTACTGTAACTGCTATTTATTTTCCCTTTTTCTATGCCGTCAAATAGCCATCAGCCAGGTCAGGACTTGAAAAGAGTTTTGCTTGCCAGGTTGCTGGCAAACACAATGATAGGAGGCACAGAGAACTGCATGTTTTTCACTGAACAGACACTTGGGATAGGATAGCACGCCAAATCTTATCTATGTAAATTGGGCTAAAATCTACTCTCGAAATCAACAATCAGAATCTGCCCTGTTTAGAATCTTTGTCACATGCAAGGGAGCAAGTGGAAGTCTTCAGTGACAGCTACCGACATAAAGGTAGCTCAGAAATGGAGAAGGATGATCAAGAAGCAGTGTAAATAGTGATGAAATGATAGATGTTTGTTAGAAGAGCATAATATTCTGCTATCCCCTACACAAAAACTTCACCTTCAAAGATTTCCAAATTTGCTTTAACCATTTCCATGAAAAACTCCGTTAAAAAAAGATTTGCCTTCGTGCACCTTGTTAGTATTATCATAGCTTTCATTTTAGAGCTACAGCACGGCAGAAACATGACACAATCTTGCACACTCCCTTCACTTGGTAGCTAATCCATACATCTGCAGCTGCTAGGTGAACCTAGTACATCCTGACACAGTAAGAATACACTACTGACTATTTCAGGATCAACAAAAGCTACAAGGCTAGAGTAACCAGACAATGCTTTTTCTTTGAAAGGAAGCTTTTTCTTTAATGTAACCCCCCTCCCTCATACACCACCTCTAATACATGAAAATCCATACATCAAACATACATTACACAACAATCCAAGCAGAAATCAAAGAAATAAAACCTACCACAAGAGCATTACAATCTTAGGTACCACCAGTTTCTCCATTATGGTACTAGTTCTCAGATGTCGGAGGGCTTTTTGCCCATACCACCTGATTGGTCTCAAGCTCTAACTATCCCCACCTGGGCCCACTTGTATTAATTAGGACAATTAGCCTCACCATCTCTGGGATAACTGTCAATTTAGTTGAGCTGACACCAAAAAGAATTTGGATAAAAAAAGCAAGCTGAAGCCACAAACAGACTGGGCAAGGTAATCTCTAATTATTGAAGAAGAAAATTACCCCATGCAAATCTGTTTTCTAAGGGTCTGGTTTCTTAGCAGAACTTCTCACTATGAAGTTTCTGTGCAGATCAGTAATAGAACAACAATGTGCAGGAGAACAGTAACAGCAAATGCTAGTAAATTTAGCCCAGATATTATCATCGTATCATTCCTGTAACAGAAATTTCAGTGCCCAGATGTTTCTTCAGACTATGCTTTCTTTTAAAGCACTGTTAGTGCAGTTAGGCATGTTTGATGGACTCTCAAAGACATGACCCACCAGTGACTAGGCAGAACAGACAACCTAAAACTCATACACAATGAAGAGTGGAGTAATAACGCTATCTAGTGCTGTACGTCCTCTGGAACACTGCAAGGAAGTTCAATGGTGAAACAAGGTGGCTACTTGGGAAGCCCCGGAAGCGACGACTGTGCAGTTCAGAAGGGAAGTTCAGCTTCTAGTTGATTCCTTAGTTTTTTATCATCTATCAATGTAGCTTTATTAAATAATTTTACATACCTCTTACTTTGGCCTCTCTGCTTTGCCTCTTCCTCCATTTGACATGTATTCCATTAACAAACCATTCCAAAAGGTAAAAGTCAAAGATGATTAGCATTGTATCCAAGTGCTAAGGTGGACTTTTACTAGGCTCAGGTGTCACTCACTACCTGCTGCAATGGTGGAACTATAGAGTAGAAGGAATACTAGCGTCTGAAGTGTCTTTACGTTCCGCTGTCTAGACATGTGGAAGCTGCAGTGCGGAAAACAAGGCCCCCCCCAGCAAAAAAAAAAAAAAAAAGAAAGACGGGAGACACCAGGGTGGAAGGACAGGCTCTGCCCATGCTCATGTCCTTAGAGACAGACTTCTTTTTCCTGCCTCCCCTTCCTCTAAAATGGTGTTTGGATATGACCCAAGTTAAAGTCACTAAAACTCTTCAGGTTCTTCAGCTGATAATGCAGCCACTTCAGAGTTCTCTGTTTCACACTAACTTGTTCAAAGTGTATCTGGTAGCCCTGAATTCTGACCAGGGAGCCTATGGGAAAGGAGACTGGCTGATATTTCTGAATAATCCATACTGTTCTTGCATAACAAGGCTCCCACAGAAGCACATTTTCCTTTTACAATTCTATTCATTGGGAAACGGTGAAAGATCTGGCATGGCATATGAATGCAGATATACTCTACAGTAACAAAGCAAGTATGCCATTCTGAGATAGGGGACATTTTAGTTTGCAGACTGTCAGCACCTGGGGATGTTAAAAACGTGAGAGTAATTTACAGAATGAATTAAACCATGGGGGTCCCAAGTTAGAAATTAAAGACAGACTCTTGTCAAACGTATCTCCACTAAAATTTGATGCTACTGTATTCATCTTACTGTACCTACATGTAGTAACTCACATAATCCTCTTAGTGGGGTCTGTCCTTTCAACTACATGAGCTGGAATACCTGAGACAACAGTATGATTTATAAACAGAATGAGTCTCTCAATTTTATTGTCCTTGGTTGCAAGAGTTTAAGTCATACCCTTAACATTTGAATGCCATTTTTCTGTTGCACTTTATTTGTAAGTGGGTGTTTTTGGTGCTATACAATCTACATAAAATGAATCAGTACAAAAAAATGCAACACCTATTATCATGTGTTTCATAAACATTCAGCCATGGCTTGTGTGTGTTGTGCAGCACAGTTGTTATTACCAGCTAACAACATGTTCTAAACTAACAGAAAAGGTCCTACAAATCTCAATTTTGTGAATTTTAAAAACAGTGGAGCAGGATTAAGAGGAATTTGTCAAACTTCTGTATTCCCTGTAACTGCAGAGGAGGACGAAACCTGCAATTCTCTCACTGCAATGAGGAGATGGCATCAAGAATAGCACTCAACAAGGCCAACCAAAGGGATCACTTTGGTACTTTCCTAAAGAGTAATACCTTATGTATATTGTTCTCAAAAAAACCCCGGAAGTCCTGACTAAAGTGATGTCAACTTGCAAGTTGTGTGGTCCAGTTTCCAGCCTGCATGACAAAAGACAGCAAAAAAGCACAAAGACATACATACATATCTCAGTTTATTCCCTTCTATTATTTGATAGCCAAACTAATGTCAGATAATTAACTCAGAAGGCCCTCCATGGTGAGATAGAGTATAACCCAAGTTTAAGACAGAAAAGGAAGTGACAACAGATAAACAGGACAACAACTCATGCTGAACATACAAGATTATGTCACACTCTTGTTTCTATTCATTTTATCACAGTTACCCTCAGTACCTGACAACCAATGCTTTCTTTTATTCAGCTTAAGAAGTCAACAACAACAAATAAGCACAGGAGCATGTTCAACTGAAAATTTACCATGTCCACATCATGTCCCATTGCAGACCATACAGACAGCTGCACAGGCTCAACAGCATGTCCCTGACACTAGCCAGGGCAGTTACTTACTGAATCTGTGGGCAGGGCAAATCAGAAGTCTTGTTGCCCTCCATTAAACCTTTCCAGTTGCTGGCAAATCACTGGCTAGGGATTTCCTGAGCAAGTGGTTATATTCATATCTTTGTGTTAAACAGCCCTTGATGGACTTTTCTTTCATGAGTGTATCTAATTTGCTTAGTAGGCAGATTTCCTTCTGCCTTTTCTTCATCTTGGGTTAATGACTTCTACTGTCAATATTTGCATTGTGTGTCTAAAGAAGATTTTCTGGAGCTGCAGAAAAGAGATTTCTGATACAAATACAAGGAAGAGACTGGTCTATAGACCACTCCTCCTGGGCTAAACCAGTGTAGAGTGTAAACAGATCTTAAGACAATGGCAGATCTGTTCCTGTCTCATGATGAAAATTTCAACAGATCATAACAATGCTGTAGATTTGCAGTTTGTTTAAATAGATTTATAACATACTAACTCCCTTTTAGAAGAGCCAAGAGATGCTTAATCTGAGCCAGGAGGCACAAACTGAGTAGATATGAAGGTGAAATGGTCTGAATTTGCCAGTCAGACTTGCAGTGTGACTGCATCTGCCGCTTGGATGCTGCCTAAATCAAGGTTGCAAAGACTGATCAAGGCCAAGATCAAGGTTGCAAAGACTGATTTGATTCTGATCCTCAAAGTAAACAAGACCCACAAATCAAAGCTCATAATAAAATTTAAAATTATCCCATGAAGACATCTTATATTTCCACACTGCAATGCACAGATCATGTGTGCATGTGTGTGCGTGCACACATACACACACATTCACACGTAAATCCATGTTATTCCCTGCATTTGTATGTTGCACCATTGCAAATATACTCTGAAAGAACGTAATTGCTAGAGGAAGATAGCACCCATTGGTGCAAAGAGCCTATGCTACCATTCCCCTTTTCTCATCAGAAAACATTGATTCACATCTACTTGCCTCACCGCCCTGCCCCTTTACCAATGACGAACTCACCTTACATCTCTATAATGCTTTCCTTGGCCAAGTCTGCAACCCCAGGCAACCCAGCCTCGATTGTAGGCAGCAAAGGCAGAGAGCTCAGCTCAGAGTTTGCCATGCTCAGTGCATGTCACATAACACAAGCAACCTGGTAAGGAGCTGCTGCGTGCTCTCTCAAAGTCACAGCTGCCAGCAACAATTGAGCAAGTGCAGCCTAGCTTTTCAGGATTCCTGCCTGTTGCCCAGGAACCACACAAAGCACTGGTGATTTTAAACAGGTGCAAACGGTGCTTTTCTCCCATGCCTTGTCCTCCAGCACATCAGACTGCACAGCTTCTGCAACGGCAACGCAAGAAGAACCAGAAAGCAGCAAATGAACTTTTAAAATGCAATCAGAATTCCTACTGATAAAGCAACACTTTTATGACACGAGAAAAACGGCTTGTACGTAGTTCCAGAAGCAGATGCAGAAAGGCTTGGTCAGGCTTGCCTTTGTGACGACCCGCTTTTTCAGAAATATGCAACTGTATTATAATTCTGGGTTACACATTCTTCTAAATTTGTCAGTATTTCTCACCTGCAAAAAATTTTGTTAATGTAAGAGGTAATGTTTCAGAACACGCAATGATTCAGAACACATAATGAGCACCAATGAAAAGGGTGCTTACTTTTAAAATAATTCTATAGCCATATAGGAATTTTTAATGCTCAAACCCATCTGTCAAATAAGTGTATTTACGGGTATAATATAAATCACACAATTATCTAATTTTGTGTACATATAGAAATTATGTATGTACCATGTGTTTACAGCCCATTGCTTAACGTTCTAATCTTGTACGTACACCGCTCAGTGCATAAGTGGTACCATAGGTAGAAAGAAAAGGTATTTTCTGAACTGAAAATCTGTGAGGCAATTTTTAACAGGCTCGTTGGAAAAGACTGCAATAACTCCAGAATGGTTTGTTTTGTCAATATTGCCTACACTGTGTTAAGGTCATCAGTACGAGTTTGTTATGAGCCACATTCCCATGTTGGTAATCAGGCAAACTCCTGTTAATTTCAGGCAGAATCTTGCCTGAATTGGAGGGGAGCAGGAACTGGTAAGGCCATTAACCAGCTGGCCATTAAGATCTGGCACTCTGATGTTATGATCAACCGCTAGTCTGGTGTCTACCTGCTACTTACAAGCCTACTTACAAGAGCAGGCACAGGTCAAGCGTTGAGCAAAGTTCTTTCACTGTTCGTTCAGAAATGTTACAATGCTGACATGCACGCTAAGGGCTCCTGTCTAAAATGAAACTGCTCAGATAGGTCTTACCTTCCCTTTTGGATTCAGCTTTCCATTCGGATGGGAAGCTGAAAAGGCTAAAGGGTTCTCTTGTACAGACGCCAACAAAAACAAAGGTAAACTTGGAATTTTCATTAACTGTAAATTACAAGAGCAAACAGAAATAAGGATTGATGTGAGCAACAGGGAATGCTAAAGCTTCACCAAATGTAATGTGTAATGCCTCAACCCAAACATATTTTGGGATGACTGCCAAGAAGATGGGTATAAATGTGGGAAGCTTAGTAGAGTACAGTTTGAGCTAAAATGTGTAAAGTTTTCACTTGTGCTAAGGAAACATTCGTAGCTAGGTAAAAACAAGGCCTTATGAAAAATCCAATTTTGCATCTAATCTAAATTTCCCTGGGGAAAGCAACTGCTCTCTTCCTAAACTGATCCTCGAGATAGCTGGTGGCAGCATGTTATTACTGTGGGTCAGGCACTAGTTTAATATTTTAAAGTCTACAGGTGTCTTAGCATTAAGTGGTTTGATGTTCTCATCTAAACCTGAATTAGAGTTAATCATTATAATGCTTTTGTCATTTGGTGGTCCAGTGACACCTGTACAACTACAAGGCAGAATGTCGCAGAATGTGGCTCTAACAAGCTTTCATGTGCTATCTTACCTTACACTGTTATGCATTAGATCTTTTGACCCAGAATCTTCTAGTAGTGAAGGATGCAGCATCCCAAACTACCAGAGCTTCTCCAGTGAAGAATAATTACAATGTCCTGTGTGTTGTCGGGGCTGTAGTGGAAAGGGCATTAAATAACCCAAATAAGCTATTTTTGCTGCTAAAAATCCCCCAGCAGAAAAAGGCCAACATGGTTGAGTTTTGGTTTATCTACTGTGCCTCAACAGTAAGAACATGAGGTGCTCGACTAGAAGACTAGTTCATGAACTAGGACTTAAGTTTACTTTCCATCAGACAAACAATGGACAATTCTAGTAAAGGCAAGAGGCTGGAGAGTAAAAAGCTATAAATTCTATAGAAATGTTCAACACAGGCTCATTTCTCAGCTTTTTTTAAGCTACTTTCTTCTTGAGTTGATAGACCAATTCTTTCAGCAAAAAAATGTCAAGGGTAGTAAAGCTTTTTACCTATCTTTTCTGCATAGACTTCAGAAAGCATACACAGTAATGAAGCTCCAAGAAGCCATTTTACTGGCTACCACTTCAGCTTTATTTGTGTGATTGGTTCCAAGATCTTGAGACGATAACACCAGTTATTTCGTGTTTCTCTATGTTAAGTGCAGGGTACATCCTTCCCTCTCTGTGCCTGAGATGATACAGCATCTGCAGCTGACAGATACAGCCAAGCTTTTGATTCCTCTTAAGGCACCTCCAGTTCTACAGATGTGGAAGTATGAAGTGCCTATTGACAACACAGTACAGGAATCATACTGACAATACCCAACACATCCCATTACTTGGCAAGTAAACATGACCTTCTGGTAAAGAGATGGTGACAACAGAAACTTATCCCATCTAAAAGAGAATTAAAATCTCAGAAGACACTGCCTATTCATTCCATTGCTCAACACGTAGATTTATTCAGCTAGGAGGACCAAAGGTGACAAGTAACCCTAGCAACATAGACGCATAATGCTACTTGTCACCAGAAGTAGTAATATGGCCTCCATTGGTAGGAGAGACTGTGTCTTTCCTTTCGCTGGAGAACGAAATCTCCCTTAAGGCTAACATTGGCATGAGAATGGTGGGAACATTTAGGAAGGACTCTAACGTAAATGCAGCTCAGATTTGTCTCCACGGTTGCCAGTGACTAAGTGGCAGGCAAAGACATTTCTTAGGTTGTCCAAGAACAGAAAGTAAACAGTGTGCGATGGAGTTTAATGACAACAGTCATTTAAAGGACTCTCTTTAAGTAAGGATCCTAGACATTGTGGAACAGGCCAGGACTCACTATTTTGGCCACAATTTTAGGGTGAAAATTGAAATTTTCCTTCAAATTACATCAAGGCTGTGTATCTCAGCAAACCTTAGAGAAGTCTGAAAGAAGGATGTATCCTTTTCTGCACTGGCTTCTGTAAAATAAGATACTGGATTAACCATAGCCTTCACTGGTGCCAGCCAGACCACAAAGTGTACCATCAACACTCCACTGAAAGGTAAAAGCTATTGTAATTTTAAAAGAATATAAATTAAACTGATTAATCAATCAATCCTGCCCCAGAAGTGCTATAATCTGACTTCAGATTTCTTATAAACTATGTCTTCTTGCACTCCTAAATAATACCAGAAAAATAAGCATTAAATTACTTTTTAGGAGATACTTACAAAACTCTGGGATATTCTAAGCAGATATAAGCAAATATTATTATTCTGAATAGCACTACAAGCTGCCCTCCATCCACAGCACCATGCAGGCTGTAATTTTTGTAGTTAGGATGTATTTTCCAGCAAGACTTAACTGTTGTTTCAAGTGCACTGTACTGCTAGTTGTTGTCACAATTATTTATAACTAGGGACATCCATCTCCTACTAACCTTCTGTTCTGGTCCAATGTACAGGAAACAGCATTTGGAGGGTTGAACTATGTTTATAAGAATTTCAACTCAATATTTCTTAGCCAGATTCTGCCCTCTGTTTTTGACTCCAATCCGAGGCAAGTCAAAGATGGTATTCAGTCTTCCTCTCTATTGCGTGGGGGCTGTGTGTGTGTATAAAAACTTAATTTTTATGAGAGGTCAGGATGGCAAATGAAGATGTTCAGCTAAAGAAGTGCTTTTTCAAGAGACTTGTAAACACAAGACCACTAGTTTGGTTTCTTCTTTAAACTGTATCATAAAAGTACTGTAGCATTCTTTAACACAGACAAGCAGTGGAATGGTGCATGAAACACTCAATGCCAATAAATAATCTATCCCTAGCTTAGCAGTGAATTGTCCTACAGCCTTGAGAAAGTTACTTAACTGTTGTGTGTTTCAGTTTCCCCATCTATCAAATGGGGATAATGATACTTTGTAACACCACTCTAAGGTTCTTTAAAAAATATATTATCATTTGGAAACTTCTAAAGTGCACTGGAATTTCTAAAAAAAACACTAAGAACATAGGAGTAAGTATTGCTTTAAACATTTGTTGCAGTATTTTAATACAAGTCATACCTTTCTTATAAGTACTTTACAATATTCTCAAGTGTTTATATGTATTATTTAAGTGAATCAACTACAATTATTATACCTCTAGCATACCGGATTTGAAGATACTACTTGCTTTAAGTTTAAACTTGCAACTGTTGATTGAAACATGAATCTTTTCATGGACCTCAGTAAGAGATGGACTGGGTCCTGTATTTTTTCCTAAGACAGGCAACAGTCCTCCAGCTGAGGTACCACTGCATTCTTTGAAACATACAGTAATTAGGAAACTAAAAGAAAGAGAGATGAACATTGTGTCCTGCCTCCCCAACATTCTTTTCGGCACCTACATGATACAGATGCCACAGAAGACTCAGTCTTACTTTGAAGTGCAGGAAAATATATCATGGTAAGAGACTGAATGTCATTCAAAGCATCCTTTGAAACTTCTTAAAAACTGCAGCTGAGCTTTGTATCTGGAGATGTTTTAATGATTAGTTTATTTTTCTGTACTTTTAGAGCACAGAAGAGCAAACTCATTACATGTTTAAAACTCAACAAACTTTGCAGGCTTTAGATATTCAAATACTTCTACTTCTGAAAGTTTATCCTGCTTAAATATGTACTTGTAGGGTGTAATCCAAAAGTGGCTGGACATATATATTGTAGGTCAAATTCCAAGTCATCAATCAGCCAGTTACACTTTTTAAGGCAGGTATTTTAGTGCAAAAGAGAGCTGTTTCCTCAACTTCATGTTACAAGAATGGATCACAGAGTTTCTCAAACAATCAAGGCTACAGATGGGACAAAGCATAGAAACTGCCAGGCCCAAAAGATTATTTTCTCTGGACATTAATAACAATCAAAACCAAGATATCAGAACTGGGGATGTCTCGCAATTTAGAGACAGCACTCATTATAAAACAAATGCTACAATAGTTCTATTACTGAAGGAGAAAAAAATTGGGGAGATCCTACAGCCATTTCATCTTTAATAAGTATTTCATTCACTAACTTTGTAATACAGAGAACAGAATTTCTATCCATCAAGTTATTTAATCATATTTATAGCAGACAAAAATTTACAAGCATTAAGTTAGCTTCAGGGGGGAACGTTGCCACCAAGGATGAGGATAAGGCTGAGGTACTCAACATCTTCTTTGCCTCAGTTTTTAATAGTCAGAGCAGTTATCCTCAGGGTACTCAGCCCCCTGAGCTGGAAGACAGGGACGGCGAGCAGGATAAAACCCCCATAGTCCAAGAGGAAGCAGTTAAAGACCTGCTATGCCACCTGGACGCTCACAAGTCTATGGGGCCGGATGGGATCCACCCGAGGGTACTGAGGGAGCTGGCGGAGGAGCTTGCCGAGCCACTCTCCATCATTTACCAGCAGTCCTGGTTAACAGGGGAGGTCCCGGACCACTGGAGGCTTGCCATTGTGAGGCCCATCTACAAGAAGGGCTGGAAGGAGGATCCGGGGAACTACAGGCCTGTCAGCCTGACCTCGGTGCCGGGGAAGATTATGGAGCGGTTCATTTTGAGGGCGCTCATGAGCCACGTCCGGGACAACCGGGGGATCAGGCCCAGCCAGCACAGGTTCATGGAAGGCAGGTCCTGCTTGACCAACCTGATCTCCTTCTATGACCAGGTGGCCCACCTAGTGGATGAGGGAAAGGCTGTGGATGTGGTCTGCCTGGACTTCAGTAAGGCCTTTGACACTGTCTCCCGCAGCATTCTCCTAGAGAAGCTGGCGGCTCACGGCCTAGACAGGTGCACTCTTCGCTGGGTAAAAAACTGGCTGGACGGCCGGGCCCAGAGAGTTGTGGTGAACGGAGTTAAATCCAGTTGGTGGCCGGTCACGAGCCGTGTTCCCCAGGGCTCAGTTTTGGGGCCGGTCCTGTTCAATATCTTTATCAATGATCTGGATGAGGGGATCGAGTGCTCCCTCAGTAAGTTTGCAGATGACACCAAGCTGGGCGGGAGTGCTGATCTGCTGGAGGGTAGGAAGGCTCTGCAGAGGGACCTGGACAGGCTGGATCGATGGGCCGAGGCCAACTGTATGAGGTTCAACAAGGCCAAGTGCCGGGTCCTGCACTTCGGCCACAACAACCCCATGCAACGCTACAGGCTTGGGGAGGAGTGACTGGAAAGCTGCCCAGAGGAAAAGGACCTGGGGGTGCTGGTTGACAGCCGGCTGAACATGAGCCGGCAGTGTGCCCAGGTGGCCAAGAAGGCCAATGGCATCCTGGCCTGTATCAGAAATAGTGTGGCCAGCAGGAGCAGGGAGGTGATCGTGCCCCTGTACTCGGCACTGGTGAGGCCGCACCTCGAATATTGTGTTCAGTTTTGGGCCACTCGCTACAAGAAGGACATGGAGGTGCTGGAGCGTGTCCAGAGAAGGGCAACGGAGCTGGTGAAGGGCCTGGAGCACAAGTCTCATGAGGAGCGGCTGAGGGAACTGGGACTGTTTAGTCTGGAGAAGAGGAGGCTCAGGGGAGACCTCATCGCGCTCTACAACTACCTGGAAGGAGGTTGTAGCGAGGTGGGGGTTGGTATCTTCTCCCAAGTAACTAGCAATAGGACGAGAGGAAATGGCCTCAAGTTGCGCCAAGGGAGGTTTAGATTGGACATTAGGAGAAATTTCTTTACTGAAAGAGTGGTCAGGCCTTGGAACAGGCTGCCCAGGGAAGTGGTTGAGTCACCGACCCTGGAAGTATTTGAAAGACGTGTAGATGAGGTGCTTAGGGACATGGTTTAGTGGGCATGGTGGTGTTGGGTTGACGGTTGGACACGATGATCTTAGAGGTCTTTTCCAACCTTAATGATTCAATGATTCTATGATTCTATGAAAAAGCTACAGTCACCTTATCTCCAAGTAAAAAATTACCTACATATTTAAATACAAAGGCAGTAAACTGGATTTTCTTATTCTTATCAAGATTAATATAATACTTAGAGTGCAAATAGGAGAGCTAGGTAAGAGTTACAACAGCAATGTGTGAAATTCCCCCCATTTTAATCATTCCCCCCATGATTAAGAAAGCAACACCAGAAATATAAGTAAAAGGAAAAAAATAAGGTCATCCAAATTAAAATTATGTTACAAAAAATATGTATGGCCCTGAATCTGTGGTAGACCTGTGAGGAGAGATCGCCAACTAGAAGAAGGGGAGGGAAGTGGGATGCCCTCAGATGTTTAAGAGCACAGAGTGTGGAAGAGAGTGCAAGAGCAGGAATGTGCCCGCGCAGGTCATGTTAAAGCTTCAAATGTGTCCAGCTCAAGTGAATGTGCAGAGAGACAACCACTTCAAGCAGAACTTTTTACTGATTAAGTCACTACCATAAATCTCAATATGTTCCCTGCCATATTGGCAGCGTGTCCCTTTTTTTCTTTTAACTGTGGGCCAGATCCTCAGCTGGTATAAGTTGGCATCGCGTTTTGTTGCCTTCAGTGGAGCTAAGCCAATTGATGCCATCTGAGCATCTGGTATTATATTTCTGTAGCAGTTAAAAAATGATACAGTGGCATTAATTATTACATAGCCATGTCTCATAACCTCATGGCTGGGGTGGAAAGGCTTCTCATTTATAGTCACCAGTCAACACACAAAGTCGAAGGGTCAATTGGCATTCCAAGCTCAGTTTGATGGCTGTAAAGCTACTAGTATCTATTTTTATTTGATTCCACAAATCAGTGGTAGTCATTCCAAACACAGGAGACACCATTTCTCATTTTCCTACGTGATTTAAATATTTAAAATTTGTTAACTCAAAGGCATGTAGTACCTATGCTATGTCCTTAAAGCACCATAAGCTATTGCATCAAAAATGCCATGGATCTGACACACAGAAGAACAGGCAAACTGGGGCAGACAAAAATCCGTTTAACTGAGAAGTCGAGTCTCACTGCCAGCAGTGGATGCTAAGGGAAAGAGGGTAAGCACACATTCATCTGGAAGCATTCTGCTACAGACCTACAGCACGTCAGAGATGCAAACTGGAAAATTCTTGAGGTTATAGCTGCAAGTCAAAATATACCTGTACTTTTATTCGTAGCTGTTAGGAAGAGCTTCGCAGTGATAGCTATGTAGCATCATTCTCCACTGCAGGATGCAGAGGAATCAGAAAATGGAAGGCAGTCATCTCTTCAAGGTCCAGAGGGACAGTGGTAGCAGAACTCAGAACGTTATCTTAGTCTTTTTGCATTCCTGTTCTAGCTTTCTGCTTGGGTTTTGTTGTTGTGAGGATTTTTTTCTGATAGGCCACCTTGCCTGTAGAGCTAACTAGCTACATTTCAATAGCCAGTTGGAATACGGGCTTTGCATTTCTGACACCGCACTGAGAACCTTGCCTCAGACATAGACATTCTCCAATTTATGATCTTCTTATAGAGAGAGTGGTGATTTTTTCGTTCAGTAAAGGGAGAAATAGAGCACAGGACTCATTATGGACAACTGCACATTGGTTTGGACTATCTCTTACAACGACCTGACACTCATAGTTTATACTCTTTGCGTAAAAAGCCCATATGTTCCATTTCACTGCAGAAGGAAATAACATCAACAGGAAAAAAATCCTAACACCCAAATAAAACCCTTCTTCTCCAATGAAATAACATTTCCTACTTTCTACCCAACACAAAAAAGTGTAGATTGGGACTCCAAAGAACAATGGTGGGCTCAGACACTCAGACATCCAGTAGAAGTAATGATCACTTGCATCAACATTTTAGATGCAGCAAAATGTTCATTAACTCAAGTAGGTTACTGAGAGTTATTGTCTGTGTGTTTGAAGGAGGGGTAAATGGGGAGTTATTCTGTGGCACTGCATCTATCTTGGCCTGCCTTCATTTGCATTCCCTGCCCTTCCCAGTATTTCCTCTCATATATAATTATCTCCTCAGCTCCTAAGTTATTTTGTTTTAAGCACTTCATACCCCCTGGACACTCAACACTGAGATCTTACTGAACATTAAACAAGCAGATTCCCATCTTTGTCTTTAAATGGGTAAAATAAAAATACTAACCTATCAGACAAAAAAAATACTTATTCTCCACCTACTCATCAGAATTTGCATGTTATAGCAGCATACACACTCCTAACAAGCTTCCAAATGGGGGACTGGAAGTAAGCAGACTCATTCTAGAAGTAAATGTAAAATAAATGGCCTTATGTTGGCTGAAGCATATGTCCCAAAATGCAGATAGTTTGCTGTAGATATAATGTAACTAACTGATAACAAGCAAAGGCCAAAACATGGGAAGATAAACCCCGGCTTGAACTGACTTCAACAGACATTTTGCTTGCGTAAGGACAGACCATGAAATTCAGGGATTTAGCCACAAAAGAGCAGAGCTACTGAGAAACAGGAAACAAAGAAAGAATGAAAACAGTGAGAGAATGAAACATCAGAGAAGACAACGTGTGGGGGAAGGATAAGAGTAAACAGGAAAATGGAAGAGGATGAATACGAAACAGGAGAAGCAATGGACACATTGATTTGTTAAAGCTTTTAGAGGATTGACTGCAAGTTTCTCTGCTCAATACATAGTAGTATTTAACATGCCAAGAGATGAGTAACCGAATCTACTTAACCAGGAAAAGCCGTCCTGTTTTGGGGAAGTTTCTGTAAGTGCCTCTCTTCATCCATACCAAAATGTCAGTCTCCAACTTTCTCCCACACTCTTCCTCCACCTGTATTCACAGCTAGACTCCCCCTCTAGCTCCCATCAAAACAGAGAAGAATGATGAGAAGGAATCATTTTTTTCCCTTGTTAGTAACGGAAAAAGCAGCAACAACCTGCCCCTCTCTCAGGCCTCAGCTCAGGAAGGAATTTATATCAGAAGACTGCTGAATTGATCCACTGATGAGCAAAATTTGCAACCAAGAAGTAAGGACTCAAGTTAAAGCCAAATTTCCTTGACGCTGTCTGTTTATATACCAGAAATGCCAGGATGCTGGTGATGTGTACTAGATTCTATCCAAAAAATCCCGCTGTGATGAAATGTCTTCACAGCCTCGCACATTTGCTATTAGGTTCTGAAACTACAAATGAAGGAAAATGATGGAAGCTCTACTACTGTCATTCCAGAAAGCATTCCACTGGGAACAACTTCGGATGAAGAAAAAACTACGACCTTCTCTCAGAGCTGAGTGTATCTGCATGTGGCAGGTAAGATCCACACTGCAAAAAGGTTTGAAACCTATTACATACCTAGTAGAAAATGTCAGAGTTTTAAACAGATACATTCTGCCTAACTCAAATAAAATTAAACCAGTTGATTAAGAATATGTCTTAAATTCACATGAAGAGTATCATCCATCTTTAAAAGCTTGGCCTCCCATTTTTGTGTATTATACGTGGCAGAAATATGTCCACATTCAGTGATTTTGTCTTAAGTCAGTCTTAGGATCCAGCTGTTATGATATCAAGGAAAATTAAAATTTTAATCTCTAATACTTCATTTATTAAGTATTACTTAAGAAATATTATTGCTTAAATGAGATGCTCCCATCACAAAAAAAATGCTCATAAAAATATCTGCCTTACTTTTTTTTAAAAAAAAACATTTTCTGTGTCCAAATTGTATAACAATCCATAAACGTGTTTAGTCATCCTTACCACAGGGGAAGAATGTACATAGGGAATTTCTGCCTGACAGAAATCCTGGAAGTGACAAAGCTTCTAATTTTGACTGTAGTGGAAATTTTGCCTCAGTATGAATTCACAGGATTTGGCGTATAGTTCGCAGAGATGACTGGGATTCAAGTACATTATTACTTAGATAATTGTTTTGCTAGAATCTCAAGTGCACTCTTAGAAGAACTAGAGAGAATGAGTTTGACAAGAGATCAAAGAGATCAATTATTACTGTGTCCAGTGGACACCAGCTAGATGGGCAGAAGATGGGAATTAATCCAGTTTAGTTTTAGGGTGCTAACATACAAAGTAGAATAATTTCTTTCCTCCCCAAAAGCATGGTTGGCATGTATATTCCCATTTCTTATGTAATGGAGCTTTCCTAATATTTATTATTTATCAAAAATACTTCTTTTCAATGTTTCCCTAGGAAGCTGATATACCCAATTTCAATTTCTAATTAGAAAAAGTCTGCAGCTGTTACTAACAGGCCAAATGCTGAAATGCTTGCCTGGGATTTAGACTGCCCACTGTTACAGATGCAATGTGACTAAGACTCTCCATGACATCTAGGTGATAGGTCTGGGGAAATCTGGCCAGGCACCTTGATAATAAACAGAAATATATGGGCTATGCAGTCTCATAACTTCCATGTCTCAAGTCTGTTTCTCTGTTTCTCTCTATTGACATCTCTTTCCTCCCTTTGAAAAGATGTGGAAGGGAACCAGGAAAAAAGCAACAGCCCATACGGAGTTGTTCTGAATCTCCCCAAAGAAGCAGACAGAACAAACGGCTCCTCCAAAGTGAATCCCATGCTGCAGTTCTGTAGTCCTAAAAACAAGAAGGGATGCAGATATTCTTTATGCTGGAACAACCTAGCCTCTAAACTTATATTTACTCCAGTAAATTGCTCTTCCTTTAACCTGTGATTTTGCTAGGTAGTAATAATTTTGCACTGTTGCTCAGAGGACATTTCTTTGCCTTGCTAACTATCTGTTACGACGTGTATGTCATTGCAGAATTTGGCCATGTAAATCTTAAAAGTAATTTGCAGCTCTGAAACTCAATTCTGATATATTTCTTCAAATCCTATGTTGTCAACACTCAGTGAAACTGCAAAAAGGATATGAAGATAACATCTATAAACACTGCAGCTGGGTACACAAAAAGCTGCAGAGGAAGAATAAGGGTTACCAGAGCAGGAAAATACTGTTAATTACTTAGCATTATTTCTTGAAGCGTAATACCTGTACCTGGAAACTTCACATTCCTACCTGTACATCACATCAATATTACAGGGGTAAATCTCTCCAGAAGGAAAGAGAAACCAAAAAGAGAAATGAAACAAAGAAAAAAAAGGTACTCACTAAGTAGTATCTGCAGATGTTCAACTAGCAACTTCACTTCTCCCGCTCTTTCTTTCAGCAAACCCCTATACTATGAGCATTACGAATATTAGATTTCTTCTCGTGTGCGCAGTGATAGAAGTTCATAAAAAACTTAAAGGATAATACTCAGTAGAAGCCAATAATAATTTTGTGTTAAAATATCCACATAATAATAATACCACTGTAATGGTAAATTTCCACCTTGGGCGTTAAATACTAGTGTACTCAAGCTTCTCCTATTCCTGTGGCTTAGGCAATGCTTTGCTCGGGAAGCTCAGGATAAGTCTGGCCTCCCATTATTCTGGCATGAGCTAGCTCAGCAGAAGAGACTTTTATTCTGATACGACTCAACCAAAAAGTACTCTGGACAGATATACAAGGAAAACAGAAAATACCCCACAAACAGCAATCATATCATTATTATGTATTCAAACGTAAAGTGTTTACAGGATTAAGCAGTAACAGCACTGACACGATAACACATAGCATGGCCTCATCCTGCAAGCCTCTCTCATCTGAATAATCCTAACGAAGTGTGTGCGGTCCCTTGCAGGGATTGTAAAGTGCAGAAAACTATGAAATTTGGGAGGAAACAGATCAAAAAGCTGAAGCACACAGCAGTGATGTGACTCACTTAAAATTCTACAGAAAACAAACAGAAATTCACAAATAAAACTGTTTCTGACTTTTGATCTTGTCTGTGGGACACAAGATCTCTCCCATGAGAATAAATATACCAAACCAAAGCAATCCCTCCCTTGACATTTTATTATATTTCTGTAATTGTCTCAATATACCAGATCAATTGCATTTGAAAATACAGCTATTAAACTATAACTAGACCATCTTTGGAGCCTTTGTTTGTCAACTGCATCAAACAACAATTCTTCTGCAGACAAGAAATCAGATCGTATTTTTGCAATAATTGCAAGTCATTTCTAGGAGAAAGAGGTAGCAACAATACCCTAGGAAATAAAATAACACACTTTTGTGTTTTCCCATCAAAACCGATAGCGGTATGGGTTTAAATCAGTCAGAGGCAGCTACGCATGAGAGATTGCACTCTGCAGGCTCTATCAGTCAGAAGTCAAGGATACACGTCCATGATTTATCATACTTTTCATGGTAATTAGCTAGAGTGCCATTTTGCTTCCAGTAGCATCACTCAACTTTCTTTTTTTAATTTGGTCTTTTTTTCTGCAAATGAATTTACATATTTCTCAGTCTCTCATCCCCTACTATGTTTTATTTATGAATATAGGCCTGATGGTAACTTTAATGTGAAGAAGGTAGTAATTAGTGTACCTATCTGCTACGTTAATCCTGTTCCCACAATGTCTGTAGAGAAGTTTAAGGTAAGTAACAGTTTACAGTCAATATTAGGTTTAATTATGCTTAATGAGGGTAACTGTCTCTGTTTACTAACCGCACCTAGGTGTGTAGCTCCTATATGAGTTTTTCTCCCAGCCTCACTCTGCACTGTTAACAGTGCCACTGTGTGTGGTATGTTCTGGTGCTTTAATCCGTAAAACTGCTCCAGGAGAGCCAAGCAAGTGAGGCACCTGTTTCAACACAGGTTCAGAGGGAGCAGAACAGCCTTAAAACAATGACAGCTTTGTGTAAGGAGAAAGTTTTACTATCTGGTATTTTAGGGTATGCAGTGCATTAGAGAAAAGAGGAACAAAAAAAACCAAACAACAAGAAAAACCCCAGATGTTCCCCAAGCCCCTCCTCCTAAAAAAATTTAAAAATAAAATAAAGCATTTGTTCCCAGTTTGCAGGGATCATCTCCAAGAATGTTTCCTGTAGGAGTTACTGCGTTCTTTTAGTCCATCAAAAGCTGTGTTAACAATTAATACCCTGAAGTTAAACAAAACAATGAAGACTTCTTGTCTTACTCATATTTCAAGAGTAGGTATATTCCAGAACTAAAAAGATTCTAGAGGCAACTGAAGGCGTCACCAACGTTGTCTTCTAACTCTATACTAGTAAAAGGTCAAAAGCAAGACCTCAGATCCAAAACCAGTTCTACTCCAACTGCACTGTTTTCAGCCTCTGTGTAATGTTGTTACTGCAGTCTGCACCTTCCTGAAAGGAAGATCTAGATCTCAGTTTACCTCATTACTTTTTGCCATAACATTTTCCTTTGTGATTTCATGTATTATCCCCTTGGGAAATTCATGTGATGGGAAAATTTTTATACATATTTATAACTACCTATGAAAAATGTACCTTCGTAAATCTTTGACTCTCTAGGATGCATGGATGTAGGGGGTTTTGTGTGTGTGCACGAGGGACTAAGTTTGCAGAAGTGCCAGAAAACAAAGCTGTTTGATTTCCAATGAGAAATGGAAGTGGAACGCACGCTGAAATTGTTCTGTAAACGGAAAGGTTAGTTCATTTGATTTTTCCAAAGCAGTAAGAAGCGAGTTCTGCATTTCATTCATATCAGAGAAATGTGAAGTTTGCTCAGACATAGCTTAGGGGGTTTATTTTTTTTGTTTTCTTTTTTGGCCTAGTGAGCACTCTGCATGAGTCCACACGTTCCCTCCTTATTTTTGCCATTGGCAAGACTTCAAGAAAAAATCTTTGGTTAGAAAATTGTTCAAATAAGGGGGAAAACCTTCAGCTAAATCACGCTTTTTGTTTTTAAAAAACACCCAAGTATTTGATTGTCAAAGTATCAGTTACTAAAGTAAGATTTTATTTCAAGGCTAAACTCTGTAATTCTAGAAGCTATATCCAGATCAACATGCTTTGACTGTACAGGTTTCAAAATCTAAGCTCAAGTCTCTTTGTTAAGGCTTATATGTATTATTCCTACAATGTGCCAAACTAACCCTAACACCCATATTACTGGATGTTAGGAAAAAGGCTTCTAAAAGAGAAGGGAGATTTTAACCAATGTCTTTCCCTCTCAACACCATGTTCCAAAAAATGTGATCTAAACATGTAAATACAAGTTTAACCACTATGTAAAACTGCTAATAGCTACATAACAAGAAAGGAAAGACACCTGCTTTCAAAGTGACAGTATATTCTTCCTTTTGCCATTTAAGACATCAATATTCATACAAACATGGACTCCATTATGAGATGAAATTATTTACATGCACCTATATTCTTCAGAAAATTGGCAAGGTTTTGTATCCAAGAAGGGAGCAGAAGTAGGAGGGGTCACTTTACTGCTTGAATACAAAATCCAGCAGCTAGCTTAATTTAATGACCTAAAATACTACAGAATGACTCTGAGGATCTGGAAAAATTTAAACAACTCATGATTTCAAGGATACATTATGGAAAATCTAACTGGAGAATGAAAACAGCACTTAATACAACTGGCCAACACCAGGAAAGGGCTTATTCAAGCTACTTTGCACCTGCTGCTGCCTTTCAGTTAGTGCCATGAACAAAGCTTGGGTAACAGAACATTAACCTATTTTACTAAAGCACAGTCCTAGAGTTAGAGACAACAGGATTATCTGCAGGCCACTGATGTTCAGTATACATATACGTGTAACTGTCTCCTCAAAAATCCACAGGCAGATCTCCAAACCATAGAAAGCAGATCTCCCTGAGAGAAAAATGAATGTGGGCGTTACTATGAAAATCTGTGCACCTCCTCTCCCCAGACACCTGGTTGGAAAAAAAAACCCCACACTTTTCTGAAGAGCCTGGGAAGAAGTTGGGCTTGCTTACTTGGATCAGGCTGGATAATAACTAGGTTTTTCCCATTACAGTGTTGCGTCCACACATCCCTCTGCTCAGATTCACCAATTATAATGAAGAACCTTGGGAAGATAAACATTTTTAAGACTAATTGCAAAATAACCAAAGAAAAGCTATTTTTCAATAGGATTTGCTTCAGTAAAAATCAGGTTTTTTCCAAGATCGAGGGAGGTCCAGTCACCCCTAAATGAACTGCATCTCTGCTGCTTGAATCTTGAATATAGCGTCTCAGCAAAAAGAAAGACACACACCCTTGATGACCTCTGAAATAACAATGAGAGTCTCCAGTCTTGGTGGAGGAGATTACCTGAGAGACATAGAGTCTGATGGCCTCCAGAATCTCAAGGAGGCTTAAAGCTTATATTGAAAGGGCTCGTTTCATGTTTATAGCCCAGCCAAGCAGGTGGGACTAGAACATTGTGTTTTAGCCACAATACCAATCAAACTGTTAGAACATAACTTACAAGAGAACTCTTAGACACGGATACTGAGATCTTGGGGCAATCCTATCTCATAAAGAACACTTAAATTTGCCTATAAACATTATTGTAAAGATATTTTAATTCAGAGGAAGGAAAAAGTTTCCGATCAAAATTCTGCAAATGACCATAATTCAGATTATTAAAAAACGAAAGGAAAATTCCTTATGTAATTAAAATGCTCTATGAGCAAGGTTTCTTGCTTCTTTATTGTTTTCTTCGATATTGATTTCTTGCCAGAAAAAATACAAGTTTTCAGCTGCTTGTCTCTCAGAAGAGCCTCTGCCTACTTTTGTGAATTCTCTCTGCCATCCTTAAGATATGACTTCTGAAGGCAAAGAGACTTGTATAATCTCCAAAGTCCTATTAATATCAGTAAGAATGATACAGGTTTGATTCAAAACAACCAGACGAAACAGCTAAAATGGCCTCAAAGCTATTTTTCAGAGTCAGAATGGTCTACCTCATCTAACTGGCACTGAAATGTGCTGCTGCCATGTAAATGGCCCAGCTCACACTGCTGTTGACGTCTTGCTGTCCCTCATTTTGTTGACTGCTATTTTATTTGCTGGTACAGGAGGAAGACGGGCTTGGCTTTTTAATGATCCGCATTGCTGGTAACACTGAGTTATGTGGTAATGCAGCTCTGCTAATCATACTATTGCATAACGTAAGGTTGGTCCTGACTGGAAGGTTTACAAAATGAACGAGGCACGTGGAAGGTGTTCAGTGGCATCACCACAATGTCACCACACAGATGTCTGACTCTAAGAGGAAAACAGATGTCCATCGATACAAAGAGGGGACAGGGAGAGGAAGGGGGAGATACTGAGACAGAGAGGGAGAGAGAAAGCAAGAAAGAAAGAAAAGGAGAGAAATAAAGGGAGGGAAAGAAGGAGGGAGGGAGGGAGACAGAGAAGGGGAAAAGGATTTCACAGTACTACTCAGTGAAAGATATATCTATTGAACTTTGTGGGACACAGTAATGTTCTGAAGATAAAATCTTGTACCACCAGATAGGAGGATTTAACCCTCCCTTTTACAGTTAGGCCCTTGTCAACCCACCTTCTACTTGCATGGAAAACCGTGGAAGCCAAGTGCCTACTGGGTTTAAAAAAGACAACAGAACAGAAATCTGACCAGGAGGAGGAGCAAAAAAACTCACTGTCCTGAGCTACCCATTGAAGAAAATTAACTTTCCCAAAAAAAGCACCAGAGGTATTAAAGATCAGTATTTTAATCTGTCTGGCCACCTGAACATTTACATCTGGACAGCAAAATTACTATTTATTCTTTCCAATGAAGGTAAATTGACTCACTGGCACAGAAGAAAGAATTTAATTCCAGATTTTGTTCCATGTGGCCAAGTATAACCTGCGCCACATCCTCCAGATATTACAAGATGATCTGCACTTAAGATGAAGAAGAAAATCAGAATGACTGAAAGGGAAGTTTCTTCTTGACTTCCACCCTGGCAATCAATACAGCTACATACATCTGAGTAAGAACCATGATGGTTAAATACCTTCTTCGGAATCTCAAAAGACTTCACTGATATCTATCCCTTGCCTATACTTTTTCACTCCCAGTGGGCAGGGATGTTGTCTTTTTCATAGAGGAGGTGGCAGATCATGGCTCCTGGCAAATCAACACAAATCACTGGTCACATGATTCAAACGTGTGCTCTACGAAACAGAATTTTAGCATCCTGAAACCCTGCTCTTAAAGCGCTGAATGAGGAAACCAGTGTATTGATTAAAGAGACCAATACTTTCACATTTATTTTAAAAAATGGTAAAGGCGGGAAAGTAAAACATTACCTCTCCCACTTTTATCTTTTATATAGAAAAATAGGTGCACTGGCCTTGCATTGTCAGTTTTACTAGAATATCAGCTGAACAACACAATGCATATGCATGCAGGTAAACACAAACACGCACGCACAATACTGAACTTTGTGTTGGCAGCCAGACTGCGGTAACCCATGTCCCCTGGGCAGCAATCAACTATGAAGGAACAGGAAAAAGTTAGTGTAATGATTAACTAGCCCAGTGGGCTATTATTCATGACAAGTAGAGCGGCAGCAGCACAGCCTGTCGCCTCTCCCTCTGGAATGCTGCTGGATGCCTGGAATCAAACTCAGCACAGGAAAACCAGCAAATGTAATGGCAACATAAGAAAGAAGCTGAATTTCCTTTCTTGGAGTTTGCACATAAGGCAGGCATGTGCAGGAGTAGAGATTTTCTGTTAAGCTTGATGTTGAAAGAATATGAAAAGATTCCAGTATCACCATTTATGAAATATGTATGCATAGGTTTTTATAAGATTAATAAGGTTATTGGTATCAGCTATAGGCAATTATTTCCTATACAGCAGCAAGCAAACAACTCTAGTGATAACTGGCAAGTATCAATGTTGATAGCTGCAGTCATGGTGTTAGTACTGCAGCAGATGGTTAAAGTGCATCCATTTAGGTGAAAGACTAAACCATGAGTATCCCTATAGCCAATCAGGGAAAAATCAATGTCATCATGGCTGTTCCCCCTCCTTCAGTGCTTTTACCTTGAGGTCCCAGCAAGCTCCAGAAATTCTTTAGAAATTCTTTCAATATTCTTTCAAATCTTTCAAATTCTTTTAAAATAGTGCATTAAAGGTGAACATACCGCAACACCCACTGTATTTCTCTCAGTGCTACTTCAGTCAGCGTTCTGCAGAGAGGTAATACTCTACTGCCTGGACTTCAGCTTGAAAAACCAAATTCCATCTGATTTTTTCTAGCTTTCAATGATTTAACTTCATCAGCCAAGGCAGAAATGACAATCAAAGATTCAGTTTTATTTTTTCTTTTCCAACAAAAGCATTTGCTGCTTATTTAAGAAGACCTCGAAAGAAACTATTTAGCAAAAAAAAGCAAATTCTTTCTTTCAATAAACTCACTTTCCCTCTGAAAGGTTTTGCTCTGTGTGTGGATTATTCATTTACTTTAATTATTTTGAAGTGTCTCTGAGTGGGTAGGAGTTAAGTATCCACAACACCAAAGTAGGTCCTAGAATTAGTTGTTGTAAACAAAATGTTCTGCAGTGGCCTAAATCTGCACAAATAGTAAGCCCTGAGTATTTTGGAAGTCCTTTTCCACAAAGAGCACTTCTGAAAGCTATGGGACCCAGGTCCATGAGCATACATTATGGGACTCACATTGTATGGACACATCCTATCTTTCTAATCATGAACACGTATAAATCCTGTTTCTCATTTTGTAGGAAAACAAAAATGTTGCTCTTATTTAAATGTGGAAAGCAAAATCCCACCTGGAAGAGGCTGGTACCAAGTAAAGCAACTGACCAGAAATTTTCATCTGTCATACAGGAGGATTTACTAGGACACAATGACCAAGTGATACAAGAGAATGCAGAGAGCCAGAACAACATACACAGCTAGGCATGTAATCAAAAATAAATAACAATCTTTCATAATCTCTCTAATCACAGCTCGCTCTCACACACACACACATATACTCATGCACAGATACAGGAATACTTAAGTTGTTACCCTTTGTTAAATGTTTTCAGCCCAGGTATGTTTCTGGCTAATAGGTACACACACTAAAAACAAGAAGAAGAAAACAAGCCAAAAAAACCCTAGGAAAACTTCAGATGGAAGAATTTGGACATAGTTACGTGCACACGTTCACAGAAAGAAGGGGAGGAACTGAATCTGGGGAAAATACACAGGATTATCACTGTACACTGACTTGAACAAGGATTCCAAAAATAAACACATCTAACATTTAAATCCCAAGCTGTATTTTCAGTGACACCGTTTCTCCCATGACTGTATGTACACTCAAAAACAAAACCCCAGCAGCTAAACAGCCACAGGCTTGAGGAATTTCAGTTCTCAATCTCAAGAAAAAGCTATCGTCCAAACTTTCCGCTGTATCCACAGGCCTCTACTACCACATTCGGATTTAAGGACCAAAGAGAGAGAAACCAGTTAAAATGAAGAGTTTGCACTACCCATTCCTTCACAGATATGGTAGGTGTGATGTAGGCATCTGGAAAACCAGAAGATATCTTCTCTCTGACTTCTTTTGTAAGTCTCCCCACTTTCAATTTACATTCCTGTGCTTTGCGCATACTTCCATATAAATTTATAGCTCCTCTGCACTGTTGCCCATAGATACACCCAGTATTTACAGGTAAGCCTGCAACCCTGTTTCTCCATGAAGATAAACAAGAAAGGAAGGAAAATAGTATGAAGGAAAGTAGGAAAACAATTCTGCACTTACTCTTCTGTAGTTGGTGGTTATATCTTAGGAATAGTTGTTTTAAAATACAAGTTGTTGTTGAGGTTTGACTTAAAAATCTCTGTCAGTTTTGACATTCAGGTGGAAGTATTGCTGCTGGCTCCAGAACAATTTGCATATCTTATCACTAAATAAAATGTCTGAGGTGTGCACCAATCCGATGAAATTATAAAAAAAGGTCCACACAAGCACACATGCCTTCCTGTTTGATTTCTGTTCTGTTCACTCCTCTATAATAAATTATATGATCATCTCATTCTAGCTGGAGGTTTAACTGTGCATGTAAAAAGGAAAATGAGAGCAGCCTATTCTTTTTCACACTTTACAGCTGAGAACCTGACAAAATCGTGGATTTTGAGAACAAGCAGAAAAGCTTATTTTCTTACCATCTACCTCCTCTTTAATTGCCACAAAATTGGTGGAAAATCCCATGTATTTATGTATTTTTAAAAATAATTCCCCACACTGAAAATAAATAAATAAATGAAACTACACCTCTTTTGCTACAAAGACTAATATACATGCTTAACTTTATGTCCTGCAATTAATCTCATCTACTTCAACAGGATTATTCATAATGCTGTTAGTGAAATACATGTGTAAATCCTTGCAGAATCATGGCCTGAATTGCCAACAACGTTATATGGCACAATTAAATGCCTAGGCCTAGAATGGCTCTTCAGAAAGATTAGAAAAAAAAACCTTTAGGCATAGTAAGTAACAAAATCTACTCCAGGGAGTGGCTATGGGAAAAACAGTATTGAGGGAGTTGCCTTCCCTTGGGAAATTCACCTGTCACCAAATCCTTCCAGTAATTCACCTTCTTCCTCTACCAGTTATCACCCTCACTTACCACTCTTTTCTCGCTCATCAAATACCATTCTCCCTCTCCACACATCCTGCTGCTGCTGCTGCTATGTGACGAAGGAGACAGGAGATGCATCTTACTCCTTCTTATTCTTTTGTGCAGTGAAGTGGGATGAGAGCACAGTCTGGCCCTTACATTAACCAGCATAGTAATAAACAGCTCGCATGCTAATTAACAGAGCTGGGTGCACAACTAAACGATTTCACCAACTTTGCTTCTTAACCTGTTGCTGAACGGTTCACATGCTAGTGACTCACTGAAAATTATTTGCCCAGTAAATTCTATGGACAATCCTTAACCTATTCCTGGAGTTCGTTACCAGAAGCTGCTAATCAAAACATATACAAATTGGATATCTAAATTGCCTAGCTCTGTCTCCTGATGAGTAGCTTACCATCCGGTTTCTTCTGCAAACACTTATGAATGCTATATCAGAAGTTCCTCTCTGTACATTATCTAGTTTTTGACTAAAATCCATGGCTTCCACAAACACTTCCGCTTGTAAATTAACTCGGTCAGAAATATTAACTAAAATGCCAGGAAAACAAAGTAAATCCCTTAAAAGTTCAAATGACTATTTGTCACAAATATTTCACCTCTACTAATGAACTGCAAAAATGAATGATAGAAAATGCAAAACTGTATTATGTTTAGCAGTTAACATTTTAATAAGGAGGAGATTAGCAATTTTTAATACCTCCAGTGCTTTGTTATATACAGTAGCACAATAACTGAATATTTTAATTGCTAATTATTTAGACCTCATTCAGTTCTCACTCAGGCAAAACTCCCATTGAGGGACTCTTGCCTGAGAAAAGAGCTACAGGATTTGTCTTACTGTAATTTGAAAAAAACTTTATATATCATAAAAACTATCAAGTTATAGTGAGACAAAAATCATTAAATCCTTAGCAATATTAAACCCTACTGAAAGTCCCACTGACTCTTAACGCCAATGTTTTCATATTAAGTAAAATAGATAATTGCAGTTTACCAGTTGTAAACTTACCTGTATAATTTATGCCTGGATATGCTGGTGCTCTTAAAGAGGTCTAATAATGTTTTGAGTCTCCTTACTGTATCCCTGCCTTTCTCCCGTGGGAAATCTCCATTCAAAGGTGATAGGGAAATAGCATTTCCAAACAATTATGATATCAACACCTTCAGAAACCCAAAAACTAGCATTTGGTTTTACCTTTTGACTTCGGACTCCAAAAGGGTTAAGAGCAGCTCTCAACACTTCTTTCTTATGCTGCTGTAAAGAAAAGAAATGCTTATGTTTAGGGATTTGCACACACAACACCCTGAGTTTTCATAACAGTCAAATAGCTAGGCATTCAGTGGCGGAAGTGGGTGGAATGCTGTATATATGTACACATATAGCTATCTGAAGGAAGACAAAACAAAGTCCTACACATTCACATTTAGTATACAGGTTACGAACAAATAAGCTAAATGTACTAGTATCCAAAATGTCATGTTATACAAATCCTTCAGTGAGAAAAGTTACACAACTGAACACCAAATTCATAAAATCTGATGCTTAAAAAAAAAAATCTGTTTTTCCATTAAGGGTAGTTTCATTCCTGTTCAAGAAAAAAGAAAACGGGTGTCACAACCAAAGTTTTGCCACTTACGTTTACCATTCAAATGCATCTGTGGAAAAAGTTACAGGTAAGTACTCTAACAGGCCAAGAGGTTTTTTTAAATGAAAAATTGTGCATAAAGTCTTCGCATCTTTCAACTATCAATGGCTTTAATGACTAAAATGTTCAGAAAACCCCTCTATAGGCTGCATTTTGAAAAAAGAATTAAAAGCAGACTTAGACCATATACCACTAATTACCAAAATGTTCAGAACCAGCTGCCAAACAGCTGAGGAAAGAGGAAGTATTTTGAAGTCTGAAAATAAGACTTGGGCACTCTCCTGCCACCAATTCAGAATACGTTTTAGGGACCTGATTGACAAAATTTCCAAATCCTGTTATGAGAGGTTCACTTAGACTACAATGCCCGAACCCACTCCAGCCAGGCTTCTTGCTTTCTCGCAGGAGCAGCAAGATCCTTTCATTCACCTTCTGCCTAAGAACCTCTGTCCAAAGCTAATACCAGCTCAAGTATGGCAGGACGGGGCTAACCAAACCTACTAGTATTCTTTAATCCTTCGTTGGTGAGGGGTTTTCAAAGTTAGCCACAAAGACATTTTAATCACTGAGATTTTGACCCCTTTATCATACTGCAGAACTGATTCAATTGCACTTATTTGCTACAGACCTGTCTCCTGAAAGCTAAGATTTTTTTTTTTTTACCTGTTAACAGACCTGTGATCTGTTACCTGTTAAAAATAATCTGTTAACAGAAAAGAACTGCTCTGTGGAGGACCCTTGCTTATTTAGAAAGAAAGGTCACAAAGTGTTGCTTTCTCAAATAAAGAAGATAAAACACCAGCAGGCTTTAAGGCTCGGCACTTCCAAACCTGACTTCCCACCAGTTCCTGGCTACTACAGGGATACTTCTATTGCTTTCTCAGAGACCGCTTGCATTTCTTTTCACATCTGCAGCCTTCCTCTTGTTTTCTGGGTGCTTTCTACCTCTGATCATCACAATCAAACGATGTCCCAGCTTCAGCATTTGCAGAAATTTCCCTATGGCAATCCCCCCCAGCCTACACGGGTCAGTCCTGAGCGTATACAGCGTAGTCTGTTCGACAGCGGCTTCCACTGTTTTCAGGGAAGAAGGTTTATTTTGCTTGAACTAAGGCTGTGTAGCATGCGCTTCAGCTTTCATAAGGTCTGCAGTTGCCTGAATAGACACGCTGGATGGCAGCTGTTAGCACTTTCCAACATTACACAACCATGGTCTGGAATAGTCTTGTCAGTTCTGCGCAGACAATGAATAAAGCAAAACAGAAGGCCTAAAATATTGAGTAATGAGGATAGGATTTTGACCTTTAAATGCTGTTAGATGTATTGCACGACGATATGTTTGATTTAAGCGATACTATCAGGTATGAAACTGTGCTGTTTGCCTAATGTCTAACTCATCTAACAACTGAACCACTCTGTACTTGCTGGCACGCTATGTGCTGCAGCGAGAGATGGCTCTGCTGAGTGAGCCCAGTAAGAGAGGGTGGCACTGGGGAATCTGGAAGAGATGAAAAGAAGGGAAAAAGCATCAGAAAAACTGATCACAAGGTGTCCTGGTTCCGGCTGGGACAGGGTTAACTTTCTTCCCAGTAGCTTGGGGGGTGTGCTGTGTTTTGGGTTTAGTGTGAAAGGAGCGTTAATGGCCCATTGATGCTTTGGCTGTTGCTGGGTGATGCTTGCACCGAGAGGGGGGAGCACAGCCGGGATGGTGGACCCAGCTGGCCAATGGGGTATTCTATACCATGGGACATCAGGCTCAGTATAAAAACCGGGGGGGGGGGGGGGGGAAGGCTCGCCCCATTCACGACAGGCGGTCGGCGGTCAATGAGCAGTTGCATTGTGCATCGCCTGCTTTGTGTATTCTGTTATTGTTGTTGTTCTCATTGTTATTATTGCTGTTCTACTTTGTTTTATCTCAATTATTAAACTGGTTTTATCTCAACCCGGGAGTTTTCCTACTTGTGCCCTCCCGATTCTCTCCCCCATCCAACCGGAGAGGGCAGGGGGGTGAGCGAGTGGCTGCGTGGGGTTTATTCGCTGGCTGGGGTTAAACCACGACACAAGGTAAAAGAAAATATTTTCTATTTTAAACCCACTGATCAGTCAGACCTGTGGTGGTGCTTAGACATTATCTCCTCAAGCTCTGCAAAGGATTAAATCCAAGTAAAGCGTCTCAGTTTCCCTTCTCTGGCCTACTAGCATTTGAATTTTTGTGCAACTACCCATGATGTACACAGCTATCTTTTTGCCAGTTGTAATTCTTGCCAGAAAGTGCTATACAAGACTCTGCATAACTGTTATGGTTACTTTTCTTTATTTTCACAATCATTAATCGATCCTTTCCAAACATTTGAATGCCTGAGTTTAATTAGTGGCAACATTTCTGCCACATAGGTTTTAAAACTATTTTTATATGTGATTTAAATTCATCAAGCCTTATACTTAAGATGGTAATTTGTTGGACCAAAACAGCTACTATAGCGTACCATATCTGCCATAGTTTGGGCAAGAGTGGCTGGAAAGCTGCCCGGAGGAAAAGGACCTGGGGGTGCCGGTCGACAGCCGGCTGAACATGAGCCGGCAGTGTGCCCAGGTGGCCAAGAAGGCCAACAGCATCCTGGCCTGTATCAGAAATAGTGTGGCCAGCAGGAGTAGGGAGGTGATCGTGCCCCTGTACTCGGCACTGGTGAGGCCGCACCTCGAATCCTGTGTTCAGTTTTGGGCCCCTCACTACAAGAAGGACAGGGAGGTGCTGGAGCGTGTCCAGAGAAGGGCAACGAAGCTGGTGAAGGGTCTGGAGCACAAGTCTTATGAGGAGCGGCTGAGGGAACTGGGACTGTTTAGTCTGGAGAAGAGGAGGCTCAGGGGAGACCTCATCGCTCTCTACAACTACCTGGAAGGAGGTTGTAGCGAGGTGGGTGTTGGTCTCTTCTCCCAAGTAACAAGCGATAGGACGAGAGGAAATGGCCTCAAGTTGCGCCAAAGGAGGTTTAGACTGGACATTAGGAGAAATTTCTTTACTGAAAGAGTGGTCAGGCCTTGGAACAGGCTGCCCAGGGAAGTGGCTGAGTCACCATCCCTGGAGGTATTTAAAAGATGTGTAGATGAGGCGCTTAGGGACATGGTTTAGTGGGCATGGTGGTGTTGGGTTGACGGTTGGACTGGATGGGTCTTTTCCAACCTTAATGATTCTATGATTCTATGACATCCAAAATTACAGGCCATTCATTTTGTTTTCAATTCCAACCTCCATGTTTACATTTAATTGTTTCACTTGGATCAACAGCTTTTTGGTGATTCAAATTACATCATTTCAAGTAATACCCTCTAAATCTGATGCGTTCACAGGACATCAATAATGTGAAAAACTATGCACACAATTCAGGAAACCATTTTTGGTCAACTTGAAAGTTAAACCCCATATACTAAGCAAAGGCGAATAGTTTACAGCATGGGATCACAATAAGCTTACTGACCTCAAAGTCACAGAATATACCACAATAGTCAGAGAGGCTTGAAGTAGATCATGGTAATTTCCTAGAAAAATGTGCTTTCAAGGATGAAGCAAATTAGGTACAATTAATACCTCTGCTTTTAAAAACATCTAACCAGAATGAGATCTACCACAAAAATAAGAAATATAGAACTGGACAATTTAAACAGTGCCGAATTTAAAATGCCTCTTCTACTATGCCAGTTGCTCGTACAGTAACAACAGCACACTGTACTGCTGTTCAAATGCAAACAAGAAAGAACTATACATACTTGTTCATTGCCTTATGTTAATGCCTTATAAACTGCATGGCCTTTTGACATTTGCTACTAATGAAAAAAATCCTATTCAGTAAACTATCATCAGATGAAGTGAGACAGAGATAAATACATTCTGTTCAAGAATATGTAAAGAACGTGTCAATTTTATTTACATTTTCTCGCAAGGTTATGGAGCTTTCGCCAAGGGAAGAGAAAATATTATAGGATAATAACTGTGAGGATCTTCTCTTTTTAAAACTTTATATTCAAAGAACAAAATGCAAAGAATAAGATAAATTATATTAGCATCACTCCAGTTCAATTCCTTCCAAACAGTCATCATACATGCAAACTAAACTCTGGTAGCAAGTGGATGAAAGGAATCACTGTTGATTAATGCTAAGAATATAGGAGCCAAAAGGGTTTCAGACAATGATTCTCTGTGAGACTACCAGTAAATCTCTTGGTCTCTTTTGAGATTCAGTCAACCTGGCATGAACATTGGGTAAAGTATGTCCTTAGCAAAATGGACAATGCATCACAGCAATGCTCTTTTAAAAAAAAAAGACTTGTGTGTGAATTTAATGCTTATGGAAAAGCCTAATCTGGCAGGCTTAGAGCTTGAAATCCTCTCATTTCCAGGACAGTACTTCTAGCAGCAGAACAGATTGACTCACACAGGCTCACCACTACCCCTTAGCCTTGAACTGAGGGACCATGTTGAGTGATCAGGTTTTGTGGCTGGTTCAACACCTTTTGTTGGACTTACAACCACAGACCAATTACTATTGACTGCAGTAATGTTTTTTGTGATATGGACTTCTGTCCACTAAGAACTACAGCTGAGATCTCTTTAACTTGTTTCAAGAGTCAAGCTTGTCTGTCTGGGAGGGGGAAAGGAATAAATCAAATGACTAGCATTAAGCTCCATGATAAAGACAGATTCTGGAGAATTTCTGAAGACAACTGCCCAAAGCAGACCACTGACCTGGCCTGCAAGTATAAGATCATGAACTGGATATGAATTGGCTTTTTTCCAGGAAAGGAAGCTTTGTACACAAATAGAAAAATTTTAAAGAAACAGTGTGACAGTATCATTCTTAACGCATGAAAAAGCCTTTCAGAAAACTATTTAAGTTCCCTGTGCAGGTCTAAATTCTATCTGAAAAGGACTATCTGCCCATATTTATCTCCATGGAAGACTTGGATTAACTGTCTAGGCCCAGGACAAAATGACCTTTGAAGGCAACAGTCACGTGATGGAGAAAGGGGAACACCTATAACACTGTCTACCAGGTTAACCTCCTCTTAACTTTAGGTACCATAACTTTACTTAAACAGAAATCATCACCTGGAACATGAAAAGTAAATGGCATTTTTAATATGAGAGGCACTAGCAATGAGCCTCTGTATTTCTTCAGAAGGAAACACCAATGCAGACAGTGAATTAAAACATGCCATGGTAACAGATGAAGACTTCAACTGTCAACAAAATGAGGCTATTAATTCTCACATAAACAGTCTTTTAAAATCTTTGATTTTTAATATACAGTCCAAAGATCACTCTCATATTTCAGCAGCTTTTGTCTTTTAATGCCAATCATTGCAAGTGACTTTTCTCAGTACCCTGTGCTTTCCCTCCCCTTTGGAAAAGGTGAGTGAAAACATCAAATGATATCTTACTCTGCCAAGACCAAAGGAACAGTTCAAATGTTCAAAAAAATTAGGCAATTACTTTGCTTAAGGCAGGGAGGGAATGTGATTAGCAGTGGGGTGGATCATTGTCTGGCAGGAGAGGGAAAAAAAACAAACCGGAACACAAATCTCTTCTCATTCCCTGTTTCAATCTATGCTTAGGTCTAGACTACGTAAACAGCAACCGAAAATTATTGAATGGAGAACACAGAACTATTTTGCTGCTCATCACATTCTTTTCTCAAGCAACAGATACTGAGAGTCAAGGGGAACCTGGGAAATCATTGGCCTGTTCATTAACCACCGAAAGCAAAGATGCCCTGTCTGATCCACTTGGACTAAACTATCACCTGCCACTGGATGCAATCTCACAATGGACGGATCTAAATGTGTCAGGAGAGCAGCTCACGCTGCTGTTGGCCTCTCTGTACCTCCTCAAATGACAAAGAAGATTTCAGACTTTACAGCTGTCAGCTTACAACCTTTCACCAGATTGTAACTCACGCACACAGCAAGAAAACAGATATAAGATGTTTGTTACCTTATTTTTTCCTTCAAATTTCTGTTCTGTTTCTGAAACAGAACAAGGCTGAAACTTTCCTTTGACTGAGATGAACCAAATGTCACCTCATAAGAAAGACAGACTCCTCTATCCCTGGTCACTGGCATCACAAAGTAGGAATCAAGGTGCTGCTTTTGTCCGAAAAATCATTATCACCTTTAAAATTTAATTCCCTTAAAGCACTAGAGGTTAGTCTGGGGGAACGTAGAAGGGAAGCGAGAGATGACAATTCTCCATTCTCTCCAGAGACTATGTGTCCCTACAGATTTTGTTTCCTGTGCAACACTTAACTCCTTGATGCCTTTTCTCTCATGATCTCTTCCTTGGCAGAAACTTCTTCAAATTTCAAAATCAAAACATGAGCCAAGTAAATAAAACTAAATAAATAAAGCTCAATGTCTATAAAAAGTACACAGACTAACCTGCTTAATTATTAACAGGTAAACACAACAAATTCTGAATTATTTACTTAATCTTTTTCAGCTACAAACCTCAGACTTGTAGAGCATGAAATACATGCTTTATTTTAGGACACAAACCAGATATTTTATAAGGCTGTGGACTCTTTTTTTTGGAGGTGGGGTTGTTTTGAAGAATACATTTCTTATTAACCCCAAAATACCTTCCTCTCACTGAACCCTGGTGGAATTTTAAATACAGAAATAAAAGATTTAGGATAAAGATCCTGTATTCACGTGTTCGCTAATGAATGAGCTGGCTGTTTCTGACTTGCAACTGAGCGAAAACAAAGAGTCCTGTGAGGCATATGCACCCTCTCTTGTTTCTGTACATCTGCTAGGAAGACGCTAGATTCAGAGGGAGAACCTGGTGAAGAAAGAAATTCTACAATGAAGGATAAGAGAGTCCCAGGTACAATCCCATTGTCTTTATTGAATAAAGCTACCCTGCTGAAGTAAACCTTGTCTGTGCCGCAAATAAAAAAAAGATCAATGCCACTGGTCCCTGGTGATCCAACGAGGTGCTGTTCAAGGCCTGACCTCCAGCTGAGTCCATCTTTATGGTCTCCCTCCTTCTGACACATTGTTCTGCCTCACCCAGTGCTGATCTGACGCAGCCTTCCCCGGTGATGTGCTGAAAACAAGGGAAGTTCCAAGTTCCTTGCTGGATAAAACAGCAACATTTCTATACCTGCTGAAGTTTGCACATACCCTTTGAAGTTTCCAGCATTCAGCAGTGTAAAACAACGCCATCTCCTCCTCAGTAACCTCAGGCCATCATACAGTCATTACCATCCAGAAAAAAAGCTACATCATCATCATGGAATAAATGTGGTTGTGAATCTCAGACAGTTTTTCTTAAATAGCTTTTCTTTGGAAATTATTCTATAATACCGCTTTTGAAGCCCTAGATTAATAAAGACATATGCATATACGCTGAAGGTGTGCATGTGAGACATGCCACCAAAAAGTTTCACACACAAGCAGAAGCCTTCACAAGAGCGTTACAATAATATTTAACAAGGTATTCACATACTAGTATTCTCTCATCATTTCTATAAACCTGTACAAATGTGACATCTGATAACGTATTTATTAATCTACTCTTAATTGCTATAATGGTTCAATATAATTTGGGTTTTTTCCTGGTTTTAGATCTTAACAATTTTGTCAATATATATACACTATACTTCTTTTGCCTACCGAAACCTTCCGAAGGTGCAATTCAGGAGATGAGACAGTTAATCACAGAGCTGGCTTAGCCTCCAATTTAGGTGGCCTACTTATGTTAGCAACATTTTATTAGCACTGTGTGAAAATGGTTTACTGTGTACCACTCACATAAATGACTTACAAATTCTGTTTGACACATGGAGAACAGTGTATAAGTAATACATGTATTTCTAAGTATACCTAACGCTACAGAAAATAAGGATAAACAGAAGACATGTAGAGAAAACACTAAAATGTATTGTGGCGTATTGTTCAGTCCCTACTCCCACAATGTATCTGGTGATGAAGTTAAAGGCTAGCTTATAAATACTTTGGTAGACCAAAGACACAGAATTAGGGATATATGCACAATGCCCATCCCTCCTTTAACTTTTGATTTCAAGTCTTCCTCTGGAAGCCTCGGCAGACGTCCAGCTGAAGGAAAAGACAACTTACTTAACTGCTGAAGTCTCACAGCGGAGACAACTGCAACAAAGCATACAGCAAATCCCCCCAAAACCTTTTGTATTTTACCAGACCCAAAAGACAAAGTAGGATCTTTCTTTGCGTTTAGGAGTGCTTTCAGGACATTTTTCACGAGGCAGGTAAGTTAGCTATGTCCTCATGAATTATGCAGCCTTTCCAGTGTGTTCTTACACAATGCTAGCTGCAAGCCCCAGGGAAGGATGCCCGGTGCATATGAGCAGCAGGTGGTACCAAAGGAGAATCGCTCAGCCAAATGAGATCCAAGTTTCCTGGAAGAACTGGAGAACAGCTCTGAGCAGGGATCCCAGTTATCTAGCTATAGCCATTTTGATTGTACTGATGTTCAGCAATTACCACTGGAAAGGAGATTTTGACTTCAGCCCTTAGCTATGAGGAAAAGTATACTGTTTTTCATGCTCCTCCTATTTACAAAGTGAATCAAAACTACAGCAGCAGGCATTTGTAAGGGCCAGATAAGGGAAAATCCTTCAGCCTCACCTGAATTAGGCCTACATGAAAAGACTCATAAGCAGTCCTGGTGCAATTCTTACTACCTTGGAAGGAGCAGAAGAAGGGATTTAGCCTATTTGCTTCAGCCAGATCCTTCTTAACTTTCAAATTATTTGAGCCGCTTTGGATACAGGTGGCTCTTTTCACCATATACCCTTGAAAAAGTAGGTAGAGTAACCTTCCCAGGAGGAAGAGTTTATACCTTAGCCCTAACTCTAGCCCTTCATCTCTAAGCAGCGAATCATTCACAGTTATCAGAAATACGTTTTTCTGAGATCATCTGACGGGTGAATATATCAGCGTGAAGGAAGGATGACAAGTTGACTCCAGTTGTGTCTGAAGGCCGTGATACCCCAGTTAAGAAGGAAAAGTCCATCAAAAGGCAAGGAATCTTGTTTGTAATAAGTATGTTTTAGCTTTTTCTATTTCTTCTGCTGTGTAATTTATCAATATATCTATAAATCCTTTTATAATGAGGTAGCTAAGACTGATGCTAAGACTTTAGTAAACACCAAACTTGTTTCTTCTGCAAAAATACATGATCACAACAAAAGCGGTTTTTTCTACTCGTGAAGCACTTTAAGTATTATTACAAAGGAACCTTACTGTTTATTACAATACCTGACAAAATACGAGTTCCAAAGCTTTTCTCAGTATCTTCAGTTGATGTTTTGTCAAGTCACATTCAAAACCATTTTTATTTTGAAAAACAAAAACAAAACAAAATTGAGCCTATTTCACATTCTTTTTATTCTCGTACTTTACTGATTTTTTCAAAATTATTCCAATACATGTACAACACTTACATGGCATACCCTAGAATGCCTCACCAAATAGAAATTCAGTTCACATTTCCTCTCAGAAAAAACCCACAAAACAAAACCTCTTAGAAAATGTATCTTTCCCCAGTTATATTCAGTGGGGGATATTAAAAATTCAATATTTGCCACTTTGCAATGACTTCTGGACACAAAACAGTTCCTTCATGCTGCAATAGGTTCCTCTAGTCTAAACATAAGGGGAACTAGGAGAAAAATACACGCTTGAAACAGTATTAAATATGACACCCACACTAAAGCTCTGATCCTGACATCACTTTTTCCCTTATTTTTTCCTATCATTTCTATCATTCATTACAGATACAGTATTTATTTTTTATAATGATTAATATCTAAAAATCGGTACATAGAAACCAAGTAACAAGAATGGGTCTAATTAAAAATTTATATTATTACAAAAATAACTATTATATTAATCAATATGAAGACCGAGATATTCAGCTCAGTAGGACATTTTTAGTTCTAACATTCATCCTGCTTTAAGGACATGAGGACAGTTGATTTATAAAAACCTTAGCTGAGATACATCAATATATAGTATTTGGATTAAAACCATGTTGGGAGCTATATTGCAAGATAGTCGGTATCTCCATTACAAGAATGCCTCATATTTTATAGAACAAATACAAAGTTTGTACAGATTAAGATCTGAAGGAAACAATCCAGAAGGAACTCTACAATTTTTGCTGAAAATTCACTAGCAAAAGTGAATCATAGAATCATAAAGATTGGAAAAGACCTCTAAGATCATCCAGTCCAACCTTCAACCCAACACCACCATGCCCACTAAACCACGTCCCTAAATGCCACATCTACACATCTTTTAAATACTTCCAGGGATGGTGACTCCACCACTTCCCTGGGCAGCCTGTTCCAATGTTTGACCACTCTTTCAGTAAAGAAATTTCTCCTAATGTCCAATCTAAACCTCCCTTGGTGCAACTTGAGGCCATCTCCTCTCGTCCTATCGCTTGTTACTTGGGAGAAGAGACCAACACCCACCTCGCTACAACCTCCCTTCAGGTAGTTGTAGAGCGCGATGGGGTCTCCCCTGAGCCTCCTCTTCTCCAGACTAAACAGTCCCAGTTCCCTCAGACGCTCCTCATAAGACTTGTGCTCCAGACCCTTCACCCTTCGTTGCCCTCCTCTGGACACGCTCCAGCACCTCCATGTCCTTCTTGTAGCGAGTGGCCCAAAACTGAACACAGTATTCGAGGTGCGGCCTCACCAGTGCCGAGTACAGGGGCACGATCACCTCCCTGCTCCTGCTGGCCATGCTACTTCTGATACAGGCCAGGATGCTATTGGCATTCTTGGCCACCTGGGCACACTGCCGGCTCATGTTCAGCCGGCTGTCAATCAGCACCCCCAGGTCCTTTTCTACCGGGCAGCTTTCCAGTCACTCCTCCCCAAGCCTGTAGCGTTGCATGGGGTTGTTGTGGCCAAAGTGCAGGACCCAGCACTTGGCCTTGCTGAACCTCATACAGTTGGCCTCAGCCCATCGATCCAGCCTGTCCAGGTCCCTCTGCAGAGCCTTCCTACCCTCGAGCAGATCAACACTCCCGCCCAATTTGGGGTCATCCGCAAACTTACTGAGGGAGCACTCGATCCCCTCATCCAGATCATTGATAAAGATATTAAACAAGACCAGCCCCAAAACTGAGCCCTGGGGAATACCGCTCGTGACCGGCCGCCAACTGGATTTAACTCCATTCACCACAACTCTCTGGGCTTGGCCGTCCAGCCAGTTTTTTACCCAGCAAAGAGTGTACCTGTCTAGGTCGTGAGCCGCCAGCTTCTCTAGGAGAATGCTGTGGGAGACAGTGTCAAAGGCTTTACTGAAGCCCAGGTAGACCACATCCACAGCCTTTCCCTCATCCACTAGGCGAGCCACCTGGTCATAGAAGGAGATCAGGTTGGTCAAGCAGGACCTGCCTTCCATGAACCCGTGCTGCCTGGGCCTGATCCCCTGGTTGTCCCACACATGCCTTGTGAGTGCCCTCAAGACGAACCGCTCCATAATCTTCCCCAGCACCGCGGTCAGGCTGACCGGCCTGTAGTTCCCCGGATCCTCCTTCCAGCCCTTCTTGTAGATGGGTGTCACATTGGCAAGCCTCCAGTTGTCCAGGAATGGATAGTTGTGGATCAAACTAATTTTTGCTGTAATCTTAGCAAAATCAATGAGCGTCAAGGATTAATTTAACTCACTGCTTATTACACAGTACAGTTTTTAAATTAAGAACACTTTCATACAAATACTTTATGTAGTAAAATGTGTTTCTTGTGGTGATACCCCTCAAAACATGTGATCCACTATTCTAATATGACCTACGTATATAACTTTTATCTATATTTTCCTCAAACTTGCACAAAATTACCTCCACTTTTCTTCCATTTCAACGGATTATCCAGGTTTTTGCCCTCTTACGTTAAATGAGACTAAACAAAGTTTCTGAAATATATCATATAATACAAAACTATGTTTTCAGGTAATAAATTATTTATATTGCAGTAGAGTTTAGAGATTGCAGTGAGACCAATGCATTAGTCACTGCAGTGACACAGACCGGGAGACAGTCATCACGAGAAAAAACTTTTCAGACACACCAGCCAAAGAGTGAAAGAGCAGGAACTACTTTTTCAGATGAGTTGGGACACACAGATTGGAGTTACTCAGGAAATCTGTGACAGCGTACAGGGCTGAACTTCTACCTCAAGTTACACTCCACTGCTTTAACAACAAAGCCTTTCTTCCTATCTATTAATATAAAGCCCACTGCAAAAAAAACAGTATTACATCTGCCCCATTAACTTAGCAATTCCAAACATCATGCTACTTTGCATTTGTGTAACTCTAACATCAAGAATCTCAAAGCACTGTAAAGCAAAACCAAATAGAACTAGATTATCCTCACTTTGCAAGTAGTAAAATAAAAACATAGAGGCATTAAGGGTAAAGTCATCTCACCTAACTTTGGCCATCTCAAAGACACTGTTGCCTAGGCTGCTCCGTTCACCACTGGAATGAGGTGAGCGTCTTGAGAGGGCGATTCCTTCTCTTCTCAGGTGGCTAAGTCAATCACCAGAGAAGGCTCTCCCTTTCTTCTGCCTATTCCTTCCATCTAGCCTAGATGCCTAATCTAAATGCCTCATGTTTAGATGAGTGAGCTATATATCCCTACCCTATCACAAAGTAGATCTCTCTTCAGTGTTCCCTTGATAGCCTTTCTAAGAGGCAAAACAGCGATTGGCCAAGGTCTGTATGTGCTGCCTAGTCAGCACAGACACGCGGAAAGTTAGGTGCGCACTGCTAGGCCTATTAGCGTACTGACAAATGAGACAAGCAGAACTCATTGCTTCTTAGCGTCCGGGTAGTGTAACAGTTGACCACCATTTCCTGAGCTACCGGCAGGCCAAACAAACCGCCGTAAGTTGCTAGGTCTAGCTGAGATTTGTGCCCCTCTTAGCCCACAGTGGAAGCCCAGCAGGAATACTCAGGGTGCTGTCACAGTATAAATAATGGTTATAAATAAAACTCACATCAAAATGAGATTTTTTCCATGAAAGATGATAAAAGTCTGCTATCAGACTTTGATCACAAGTCCTACTATTCAGAAAAGGAAATACCTCTGAATCCCAGTGAAAACGAATCTGTCTGTGGTTGAAATAACTTTTAAAAAACAGAAAAGCTTCTATCGTTTTCTCTGTCAACCCAGAGATCAGATTTGGGGATCCAGAAATGCTTGACTTTTCTATGCAGATTTGCACACATCAGAAAAATCCGGCACTATACTACATGGTAGGATCTTGAAGCTCTGAATTAACTGTGAAACGGTATTTCAAACAGCTCTTCCAAAATGAAAACTGGTTAACACAAAATTAAAGTGATGCCTCTTCCAACATTAAAACAGGCAACGGGAATGAAAGATACATTGTCTTGTCTCTCCCACAAAAGAATGACTTAGACAAACAGCTTCCATTCTATGCACAGAAAGTTAAGTAATGTATTTCAGTGTTTTTGCCAAATAAAACCTGGGAAGAAGTTCTCTAAAGAAATCACAGGATACCAATGGAGTCGCATGAAAAAATACCAGCACTTTCACTCAATCACTTTCCAAGTCCTAAAGGGAATGAGAAAGCTGCAGTACCTCAAGAACCAGATTTTGCAAATTGAAGCTTCTCTTTCTTCAGCTACTGGCAAAAAGCACCTATTAGGTAGATGTAGAAGCACAAAAGTCTTGCTTTAAAACAAAGCACTGCTGTGTTGCGAATGAGCCCGAATCGTACGTGCTTATCACAAGCCCAGCAGTTAGCACTGAGCCAACAGCTAGAAACAGTGCTACCATGCTCATGCTTCTCAGTTTTAGCAAGCTGCTCTGTTTAAAATGAAGGTAATATGCTAACAGTTCCTCAACCAGTATTTGTATCACTATTATAAACGGTTATCTGTTATCAGCAGAGGAGAATTGATACTTAATGCAGTAGCTAAAGACCAGCTCTCACTGCATCACGGCTGAGGGGAGAGAAGGGAGAGAGACACTAAGGAGCAGGACTCTGACCGCAGATCCTGCCACCAGGAAGCACAGCAGCCGCAAGCACCCGACCCGCTCATTTATCAAAGAGAAGGATATTCCAGGGCCAAAGTAGTGGAATGGCCTTTCCTAGGAATAAATTTGCATTGCAGATCTTACCACTTTTTTCCATACATGCACAATTTATTTATTTGACCTGCCCATTCCAAAGAGAGCTATGCTCAACAAACAAGACCTATCAAAAAACCACAGTGGCCTCGACTCTTTCTCCAGATAAGAGGATGAGAAAACAAATGGAAAAGCTCTCAGTTAACTCAGTGATAAGTATATCTATATGTTAATAATTCTAACGCTAATAATTCCTACTGCAGGTACTAACCTGTCAATAACACTTTTGGACAATTTTTTTAAGGGCATGAGAGTAATCTTAATACTTTGCCAGAGTAGTATCTTCATATCCATCTACTACTGTTAAGTTAAACTTTCCAAACCAGAGCTACCGACATTATGCATAGGAATTAGACTGATTTGTTAATGTTTATTTTTATGGGGAAGAAAAAGAATATCTTAACTCTGAACTTTCCACTTCTGTTAATGATTAAAAAGTTATTTAAATATTAACTTTATTAAATTAATAATTTATATGACACTCCTAAAATTTACTGACAACACACACTAGCCAAATCTCTTTGTTGTTTTGGGGGCAGGTAGATGGAGTGGGTGAAGTATTCAGACAAAACAAAACAGTTTCCAATGGAAGGTTATAGACCATGTTCTATTTATCTGAGAATAACATCTATTATTTAGTGTGGAGCAAATATGTTCAGAGGCTAAATGGTCTCTTTCAAATGATAGAGGGATTTTTTTTCCTCTTTTTGTTTAGTACAACATCCCCCTGATATACCCAAATAGCTCTATTTAAAAGGCAATCTTTATTAGGTAATTTTAAAAATGGGAATTACGATATGTACTAGCAAAAATTGCTTGGCTGTTTACTTACTGATTCTTTACAGAGGCCAATTATTTTACCAACGGACAAGATGAAATCTGTTACAAAAAATGGGACTTATACGTTAAATCCCATTTATAGTAGAGAGTTATTTTGTTTCTAGGTCTGGTCACCTAAAAAAAAGGGACAATAAATTGAAGACCGTATCATACTTCAACAATAGTAACTGGTGTCCCAAACGCTTTCCATCACAAATCTCACTGCACAATTCCTACTTTACAAGTGAGAGAGAAAAACCTATCTGAAAAATGAGTCAGGGTGAGATAAAGAACAGAAGAAAATAAAAGGCTTCCTAACTTCCAGTCTTGTGCTTAGATGACTACGTTACTGTTTCTGACCCAGACACATTACATCATCTCATTTTTTAAAGAAAAAAATCCTGCATTTTTAACGTCTCTCTTGCACATCCACCTGTGCATCCATATTTGTGTAGTCCACTATCATGACTAAACCAATCTATTAAACAGGTATCATGGCCATTCAAATCTGAAAGGGAGGGTAAAATTTCAGTCCTTACAATATTGAGTTGATCTGTGTAAGCCCCTTAAAACATTGGGTATTTCTGTTCGGCAGAGTCCCTCTCCGATGCATACACTTACATAACCCTCCATGTGGCACCACAGGCAGCGCTTTCCAGATACAAAGTCAAGAGTTAACAGCAGGATGCTGTCGAGAAAAAAGCTTAACTTATGAACATGTTCAGATTGCCACTGCCCAAAAATCTGATTAATGTTCCAGATATGTTATGTTAATCTGTTAGACAAGATTGTCTGAAATGTGAATTTTTTTTAAGGAGTACTGAGGGTGGTGTTGGGGGTTGATGAAGGCAGGTGGCCAAAGTTATTACTGAATTGAAGAGGATTATTTTAATTATTATTGGACTATTAACCCTCTGCATGGTCCTATTTAGCCAGTTTCATTGTGTTTACGAGTAATATGATTTATAACCATTGTACTTGAAATTACTGTTGATCACCAAGCATCTGGGAATAAAAATAGATACGATTAGATGTGCAAAGCTCATTTGAATGCAGTTTTATGCATTGACTGGGTTTCTATCCACTAAAAAATAGCCCTTAATAATAAGATATCAAGAAAAACGCAGTGAGAAATTATATTTTGTGTATAATATGTGATCTGTGTATTCTAGATACACCTCATAATGAACGTGACCAAATACTGAACACGAACTGAAGAACAAACCTTTTGTGTTGATGCAAAATTTGAGTGGCAGGGAAAAAACATAACAGAAGATAAGGATTTTCATTCACAATGCAATGTAAATTAAAAACCATGGATACAAAAGAGTAGAAACAAGAAAGGTAATATAACAAACTTACATTTCACCCTCCATCATTTCAAGGATCAAAACAGTGGCATACATCTTCATTCTAGTCAGATGGCCACTATAATAAATTGTAGCAGCTAATACGAGAAATAAAAATATCAAGGACTCAGTTATGTTTTAAATTGAAACAAAGCAAACCATAACAAAAAAGAAACAAAACAAACCATCAAGTCTATAGGGTGGTTTTGTTTCAAATGAGGGGCAAAATATACATGGAAGTAAGGTATATCTCTATTTATGCAATCACTTTGCCTTTAACCTCACTGGGAACAGCATGAAGCTCAGAGACTTCCCTTACCAAGCCTATTTTCACTCTAAATAGGTCTTGACGGTGCTGTAGCTGCAGAGCCAAAAAAAAACGAGGCCAAATTTTATGTGGTCATGCTAGCGTGGTGGAAAAGCTTTTGTGAGGATTTGATGTTGTAACTGCATTTGTACATCTGGCCCCTCACAGACCTTGAAAGACTTAGACATCTATAGATACGTACACAGATTATTAAATGGCCTGTTAGTAGACGAGGTGGATTCAGGACACTGCCACATTTGAATTCAGTATCTGCAACTGGACTCTGACATTTCATTTGAATACTTAAAGCATTAATGTTATTGTATCCTGTAGACCTATATTAACAAGTTTGATGTAACAGATGGGAGCTTTTTCAAAAAAATGTAAACAGCTGATCTGAGAGCCAGCACTTTCTATAGACAGACCTTACAGTGAAATATAGCACTCTACTGTTTATTCCAAACACATCACAGCACTGTAAGTAGACGGCTTTATACAGTGAAGAAATACAGTGAACGTAAAAGGAACACACCTCAAGAATTTCTCTTCCGACTTTCACCAATTTTAAATAGAACATTCCCCCTCAAATTCCCTGCTTCTGACCTCTCGATCAAAAAACAAAACAACAAAAAAAAAAATCAAGGAAAATATTGCCTTGATAATTTGAATCAAATCTCTCTGAGTCTTCTTGCAGGGCTTCTCATTGTGCACTCTCAACATCACCACGTTTCTGAATTTTGCTAATTTAAATATTATGCTCATTTTAATATTATCTACTACAGTAGACCTTACTGATTGTCTGTAATGCCAGTAGTTTCCTAAACACATACTTACAAACCTGCTCCTTAATAAAAATAAACAAACTACTTCATAAATAAGAGAAGAGTAGGAAAGCAGTGGGGTTTTTTTGGAAACGGGGTTTTAACTATTCTTGGATTACCCTCTTTGGTCTTGAGTTGCATGCTTGTTCTTGCACATATATTTTAAGGGCATGTTAATAATATAAATTATTACAAATACAGGACCATTTAGTTTCTGCATTTTTCACATTGCATATTTGCTTTAGCACAACTGAAATTAGTAACAATAGCCGCAGCTGACTGTGGTTGCTTCTTGTATGATTTCTGTGATGCAGTAATAAAAGACACTAAAAGTTCAGTGCTCTGGAACGATAACTCTAATTATTTTAATGTTTACTACAGGAAATTACCTATTGGACAACCTGGCCCAGAATCCTTAGCAGGAAATGGGACAGATTTCTGTTTGCGGAGAGAAACAGCCAGCCTAGTGCATTGCTAGCAGCAGTGCTTGAAAACTGTCCTCCCTTACGTAGGGTGAAAGATGGAAAACTGCAGCTCCTACATGAATGCAATATGCAACAGACTCCCAGAACCATATCTGAACATGGGTTGGGTTTTTTTTTTCGCTTGGAAAATAAGAAAATCAAACTGTTTAAGGCAGCGCTCCCAAGTAGTTGATAGTATTAGTAACTTGGTTAAATAAGTAAACAACAAGACAAAAAGATCCCTGTTCATAACAGGCAGTGAAAGCAGAGCAGAGCCGCAGGATGGGAACTGCCTAAAAGTAGCACTGAATTTCTGTGGTCAGAGTCCAACTTGCATACTTTTGTTCCGATGCTCTTCTCCTTCCATAAGTCCATAACACGCTTTTATAACATGGCTAGTGTGCATCAGAGAAGCCACATTTATTAGGCTTATGACAGTGTAAACACCATGAGAAGTGGTTCTGGTATGATAACCCTTATTTTGCACTTCTCCATTTCTAACTTCCTTTGTTAATTCTCACTCTAATCCACTTAGTGCTTCCATTTATTCTCAGGGCCAGATTTTCAGCACTTTCTCTTCATCTCCAGCTCTCTCTGCAGCTTTGTATGACAACCAAACTGACTCCCCTGCTGTCATTTGGGATACTTTTAACATTAACTGGGCAAAGTCCACATTTTGTTACTTCAAGTATTTCTTGAGTATCTATTCACTCTGTGCTTTAGAGATCTCCAGACTTTAGTTTACATTCTTTAACATTTGATTTTTGCCCCAAGTCCAGTATTTTTGTAATATAACCTTTATATAAAACAAATGTTCCAGTACATGCAGAAGATTAAAGGAATGAAGGAGGTACTCAGCTGTCCTTTAATTTTACATGTGTTTAATGTTATCTTGGAGAAACGTTCCCATTTTCATTTTGAATCTAATCTACAAGCTATGTTGGATGATTGTGTAAAGAGCCAGTATGCCAGCTGTTTAAAGAAACAAAATGGAGCCAGGAACAAACATGGGATGTTCAGTGGCACAACCCACTGGATAATGGATAATGTTTGCTTACTCTCCAATACCCAGTACCTTTGATTTTATTTATCATATCCAGAGGATTAAAATCCAGAGGCAATCAGGCTGGTGGTTTTTGTTTGGCCTCTTACACACAGAAAGCAGCTAGACATTTCCGATCTGGGTTCAGCTACCAAACTCCTCTTCTAGTTGTGGGAGTGGAGATGAAAGCAGGCTGTTTCAATTAGGCTGGCTATAGAGACCATCAGGAGCTGTGAATTAATTGATTTGAAGACCAAGAGGGACAGCTCCTGCATAATAGAGGCCGTGGAATCTCACTCTGTAATTACAGTTAAGTTCAGCTCCAAATCCAATAGAAATCAAAGGTGACTATATCAGGCCCATCTCTAATCAAGAGTGGCTCTTTCCCTCACCACTAAGTCCAAAACATTCCACCTTTCTTTCTATTTCAAAAAGCCATTTGGGTTTAAAATGAACCTATGTGAAAGATCTTTATTCCTGCACGGACAGGAACAAATTTTCCACTGCTGCATGAAAACACTAGAACAATGAAGTATTGGGAAGGGAAGTGGCGGGGGGGAGGAAAGCTCTGCCTTTTTGGCAGTACTCGCAGAACATTAGTTAGGGTAGGTGGAATCCTGCTGGGTCTAACCAACTGCTCAGATCCCCCGTAACATTTTACTGGCCCCCAGCTTTACACCGTACATCTCGGAACACGGTGAAAAAGCGCATATATACATATATTTTAAAAGACACAAAACTCTTAAGCACACATCCAAAGCAGATCAATTGCCTTTGCAATATTCTCAGAACAAAATGTTCCACCAGCAGATCTGATAAGAAGAGCCAAAAAATGGAAAACACTTGCTACCGATTTATTGCAGTCACCCATAAACTATTACTAGAACATTATGTATCGGGGTTCAAGCCAGAAAGCTATTAAAGCGGACTGCACTAGAGTCTTTCCACTATGCTACTGAAGCATTAATAAGTCCTTAGAGAATTGTGTTTATGTTGAAAGAATCATCTTATAATCAAATTTTCACACAAAAAATGCATCTCTTTTTAGAATTACTGTGCGCCTTTGCTCTCCCCCCTACATTGGCTAGTGTCTCCACAAATACCATCATTTTCTACGTTTCTGTCTGGCCCAAACCCTGACGTACATACTTTGTGTTCCAAGCTGGACAAATTTCAAGATAAATGGTGCTAATTGACAGTGTTAATGGGCGCAGGATGTACCACATCCTTTCCCCTGTTGTCTCTGCCTAAGTGTCTTTCTCACTCCTTACAGTCGTTCTTTGTGCAAGAAGAAGAAGAGTTAAAAGATAATGCTAAAAGGGCATCACTACTTTTTTTTTTGGCTTAGACACATAAATAATAAACATCCAGTGGTATTGTATGGGACTGTGTTTCCAGTCCCTATTACAGGAACACCTCTAATAAATCAAAAACCTCCTTTCCCATTTAAGAGACAACACTGATACCCAGCAAGATGATGATTAACCCAATGATTTAATGCTTTTACCTCAACAATTGTTGTTTTCCTTTGAAAACGTATATGCTTTCTTTTCAGTCACTCTCCTCTCATAGCACGCAGGTGCAAACCATATAACGGAGCAGGCCAAGTGGAATGATGGCAGTTCCTCTATCCATGGAAGCTCTTTAAAACAGTAAGTCTTAAGAGTTTAAATGAACTAGGCCATTGCTCCAGAAAGACTTCAGATTCTACTTGAATTAAATACAAAAGAGACCTAAAACTCCAAGAAGAGAAACCAAGTCCCTTGTATGCATTTATTTGTGTTATACTAAGCAACTAGTTTAGTTAAGAGTTGAAATTCATTACATATATTATTATGATGAGATATATTATTATTATCGTTATCATCACATAACACTTCACCTATATCCCCAGTCAGAGTCCTAGAGAGCATGGGCCAGGGGAACAGTGGGGAATTCCAGAAAGGACAAGCTTCTGATAACATAAGGCCTTACATGATTTGCCTCTGCAATCCCTGAAACATCCTTAGAGTTTGAGGAATGACTGGGAAGGCAGTCCTGGCTGTTCTCACTGGGTAGGAAAAGTTAAACTTCCTTGCAAACAAGGAGAATCTTCGGCAATAAAATACCATTGTAGTGGCTGTAACTACCAATTTTGCTATTTTGTGAACTTGTTGGACAAATGTCATTACGTTTGATCAGACAGTACTGATATGCTTGACTTCAAATAGTCTGATTTGAAGAAATGTTAAGAACTGGCAACTCTCATTACTCACTGATGTAAATGGAAATTGCAGAAACTTAGTCTCTCTCCTTGACTTAGGCCTTTAGTATACACAGAGAAAAAACAAGGCTAGTCGGTCAAATGTATCCCTTAAGTAACTTCACTCGATCCCACCGTGTTTTTTATCTGTTGATTAATGACTGTGGGATGTATTGCTTGCTCAGGCAGCACATTTATGTGTGGAGCTTTTCTATTTGCTGTTGTAATTAGTTACATTCCAATCAAACTTACAACAAAAATAATAAGCAATCATTTCTACCTGCACTAGTGCACAGGACACCAGAGAGTGATTTTGCAGTATATAAACAGACCACATCTCCAACTAAATCTCTCTCTACGGTTTGCTTCTTCACAGCAGGATTCAGGCTCTGCTGTCATCATGAGAGTCAATGAAATCTTCAACTCGAGAGGTCTTTTTGATTCTTGAAAGAATACGGAGACACGTGCTGGCATAACAATGTGTCAGCGAGATGTTTTAAGCGAGACCCTTAGTATAATGCTGAAAAACTCTCACTGTGCCAGGAAGAGGAATGAAAATACTTAAGCAGAAAAACCAACACCTCAAAAAGGCTTGGAAGCGCTCCGGTCTCCGGAGAAGATTTCATTTAGAACCTCTGCAGCAACTGAGTTATTGCACGTTCTGCTCCAGCTCCATTTGTCCATACACTTGCAAAAAAGTTGTCCACCGCTTTACTGAAAGGTTTACATTAAGACAGAAGTCTGGTGCCCAGGAAAAATGTCCTAGATGTCTTCTATGCTTAAAAGGCAAGAAGTGCCTAGTATGATTTTTCTGTAAAGGGCAACTGAAGTATGGTATTAATAAAAAATAAACTATGTTAACTTATGTTAAATCTTTCTCTCTTCTCCAAAAATACACAACTGAAAAAACCTACCCCATCAGTACTAATGTACAAGCAAGTCCTCTCCATCTGCCAAATATGTAGGTCATTTCAATGAGTGACAGAGACAAAGAGGCCTGATTTTAATTCATGAAATATTCCTGCTAATAGCAAAGTTATTGAGACATCTGTTAAAAGCCTGACCTGTTATAATGGGGGGATATATGAAATGACTGAAATTTCTATTTAAATTAATGCTACACTATTTTATTGGGCATTTTAAAGAGGTACTGCTATTAACAAAAACATTATATAAATTAGAAATAGGCCTGCAATAATGCTCCAGATAAAATCTGGTGCTGTCTTCTAATGCTATGGTATGAGCTTTTATTTGTGTGTGCACTATGTGTATATATTACAATATAGCAGATACGTTAAAAAAAAAAAAAAAAAAAAAAATCTTAGAGTCATAGCAGCCCAGTTTAAAGTTTGACAGGGAACAGTTGACAGACATGAGAAAGGGGGGGAAAAAAAAAAGTAGTAAATATGTTTCATGGCCTGTATATAATTGAACATTCTTCAAATTCCTGTAATGGAAATGTCAATACCATGGAAATCCTTGAAACGTGGACACAGACAGATAAATGTGACTGAAGCCAAACACCTCCACCCAGAATGAATAACAGGCCTTCAGGGGGAAAAAAACAACAAAAAAATCTACGTAATAATAACTACCCACTCAATTATATTAACAAAATTAAGTTTTTGCTTTCGGGGTAGTGGTGAGGTGAGCAGAGAGACGTTAAAGTTAGGTGACGAAAGCTGTCAGGAGGACTGCGCCGCAGAGGCAAGGTATGGATGGGATCTCCCCCCGTCGGCACACAGAAAAAGGCAGCTGAGAGCCAGGAAGGACCCTCTGATGCCGTGCGCAGGGCTGGGCCCTGGGTCGTAATGAAGACAACGGCTATTCTGTCACTGACTTCAACAGAACAGGACCGATGACTAGATTTCTTCTCTTTATGTTAGATGATGTACTAGAAGACGTGTCGCACAGGTGGCAAGTACCTCATTCTCCGAGGCTGCCCGCTGCTTCAGGAGCTCTTCGCTGAATGCTCTTCTTCACATTGGCTCACTCCCAAAAGCCAGTGTCAGAAAGGGGAGGCCAGGTTTTCCCAGGCCACAGAAAGATGAGCTAGAGTGAGGGGCACGGGTCCCAGGTCTTCATTACAACTCCTAAGAAAACACTCAGCGCAGCATCTGAACTCCAAACGAAAGTGAAATCTGAACATGCACCAGCGTTTCTTCTCTTTCTCCCCCATGTCCTGGTTTCCTCACAAGATGCTCTGTGCCTACACAGCTGGAAGTTGTAGGGCTTTCTGCAGCACTGCCCCTGCTACGGATGCCTTGTGGAGCGATGAGATACTGAAGTGCATAGCAGAAAGTACATAAATGATCAGGTATAACTGAGTAACAGCTCCTCAAAAACCTGCCAAAAGCCTTCGAATCATGTTACAGGACAAAATACAGCTCTGAAAGTTTACCAATAGACCACTTATATGTATATTTTATATTTAATTCAAGGTTTCCTTTTTCTGAATCGAAAAAATGCTGGGTGGCAGATAAATATATTCTCATAAAAAATGCAATCTTGTTTCTAAGGAAGAAAACCAAAAGCGACATCATTATGTAAAAAGTGTGGGTCAGCCATGACAAACTCAATACCTATGACAAAAAATACTAGCATATGCAGAAAATGTAAGATCTAATATACGCTTCTCCACCATACAAATATTGTGCACCGTAACCCCCACACATCCACTTAAGTCATACCATACAACCACCCAATGTACCACCCATGTGAAATCTAGTCCTTTTTTATACAATTAGCTAGGCAGATATCTGGGGTTTACTGTTTCTCCTGAGATGCTCTATGAATGTTCAGAGTTTTACAAGCATGTCTTTATTTTTTCCCTCCACAATCTATATTTTACCATTTTTTTAATTGCTTTTTCCTTTTTCTATTGCTGTGTGAGACATCAACATACAATGTAAAATACATAGACCAGGGAGACAAACTGCATCTACGAAGGTCTATCAAATGTACAAAACATACAGATTTTTTCTTCAGCATTTAGCTATAAAAGCACTATACACAGCTAACAATAGTAGGAGAGAAAAGTGATGATTTTAAGCTGCCAGTCTCCCCTTGGCAATAAAATGTTCAATCTTGACTTCTCCAGTCCCTAAACTCTGAATCCTTCTCTGTGGAATTCTAATAACCCCTTAATTGTATTTTTGAATGGATTATAAGTACACCTTAACAAAACAAAAAAGCATCAAACAGCGCCTAGATGGGTTTTCTTCTACTTCAGTAAGATCAACCGACATTTTTGTATTATTTCACACCTCTTTCCAAATTCCTGTTCTTCTGATGCAAATAGTGGTTTCAAGGAAAATTCTTAAAATCCCTACTTAACCAGGATCAAATAAATGTCACTGAAGAACCATAACTGTGCCTTTCTTTGTAGTCATTACAAAATGGACATTATGAAAAGAAAATGGAGTAACAGTCAGATTTGTTCTGAAGCATGGAAATGTCTCATCATTGTTCAGTAACACTTTCCTCCCTTTGCACCTCATTCAGGATCTTACTTGACAGACCTTCCTCTTAGACCACCACTGCAAACAAACAAAAAGCACAATCCTATCATGTACTTCAGGGCACGAAGTAAGGACAGTGGATGTAAGCTATGGAAACCGAACTTGTGGATCAAATTCCCTATGGGAGAACTGCACTGCCACCTTCTCAGCCCAAGGAATGCCAACAAGCAGAATGATACTTAAGAAGTACATTATTAACATCAATGAAACCTCTTACAAAGAAATGTCTTCCACTTGAAAAAAAATTGCATTTGTCTGCAATTTTTGTACTTAATATGGTTAAAAGTAACAGAATTGAAAGATATTAGTGGGAGAAATCATTATCCAATTTTCAGTGCATGTACACTTCACAGCTTATGGAATAAAAAGATTCACTGCTCACCCATGAAGCCAGGAGGTCCCGATCCTCGCAGGGTGAGCCAGTCTATCTCTTCACACCTTGCACTCACACAAAACTCAGCTGAAATCATTGCAGTTCTCTATAGAGATTTCCCCTCGAGAAATTTCTGTAAGCTTGAGGGCTTAGTTATTCTCTCTCGTTTAGTAGCTCCTTGTAACTTAACATTGGAGGAAACAAAAGCCCTTATTTACTACAATTTTGCTTTTTAAAGAACTTTGACTATGTGACTATGCTCCTCATGAGCAGTATAGTAGAAGCTGGGATTCTTTTTTTAAAATATAGTCATTTTACGAAACATTTTTTGCTTTAATATTGAAAGCATTGCTTCAACATCTTCTAGAACAGAACAGAATTCTCCCCCTGTTCCAAGAGACTTTACAGTGTCATTTTTTCCCATTCTGGATCAGAAAAGAACCACGTTCTCTTGAGTCTTTCATGAAAAGAATAAAGAAAGATAAAGCAGACTTTGTCTGAGCCGTGTGAGACTCAGGGACAAGACCTTGCTGTCTTATTCAAAAAGAGGACTTGAACATAGTTGTTCCCCATCTCAGGTGAAGTGACTTGACCATAAGGCAACTGACCATTCTAAATGGATTCTTAAAGTTTCCGTTATTTTGACCAGGCCTTTTTTTTGAGTAATGCTATAAAACCCAGGAAATCATTAATAAAGACTGGTAAAACCCCTTAAAAACACTGAAAACAAGTGCAATCTCCGCTAATGTCAATATTACCATATATAATGAATAAATACCAGTTTCTCTGAGGTGATCACTGTCTCTACAAGTGTATTTGCACACACTTGTTTGCAAGTCCTTTTTCTAGCTACCAAGCTTCACTGGAAAGTTGAGGAAATTTTAAGGGGAGTATAATTTTCTTTAAAACAGGAAAGGGACTCCAAATGGAAGAGAGAGGTCCAAACAGATCTTCAGGTGGCCCAGGAGCCCCCAGGCTTAGCCTAGCTTTCTCTGGCACCTCTGTAAACACAGGGAGATTTAAGCAGAGGGGAGATGACAAGAGAGGTGAGGGGACCAGCCACCATAACGAATCATCACAAGAACTTTTAGGCACCTCAGAAGTATTACAGAGGTTTATATTGGACCCAATGCTATTAAAGGTTAATTCAGAAGTTCTCACTTCTGTGGTGACAGCTGGAACGAGGCCACAGTAGCAAGCTCAAGAGTTGCAGAAACAATCCTTCACCAACTTGCAGCAGGTGGGTTTCCACCACATCCAGTTTTTTCCACATGCATGCATTTCAGAGGGATATAGTGGAGCAAATCAGAGATCAAGTCCTCTGATTTAGCCTTCAAACAATACAGTTGAAATCTCAATTCCTTTTTGGCTTCTTGAAAATAAAAGCCTGGGGATGCAAGGTGGAGAAAATCAAGAGCTTACATTTTACATTCCCTTTTTGTCTCACACCTTGGAGGGCGCCCGGGTAATGACATGAAGGAGACTAAGGGCCTCCAGTAATCTGCATCCTGCCATGACTTTTGCACTCATAGTTGGTGATGCCTTTCTGATTTCCAGTACTTTTGTTTCATAAAAGAGAGTAAGAGAAGTTTCAGTTTCCCATTTCCGCTCTTCTTTCACAGCCAAAAGGTGCTTCCAAGAACAGTGCCTGCCCGTATCCCTGAATTGCCCTCCAGGTGTCACTGGGACAGGAAATTACTGTTCCCAATCTCAGTCTGTTCCCTTTTACAGAAAGTTCCTGGTGTATTTTTACTCAGGAAGGTGTATGGTTGAAAGAGATTCTGTAAAGGTACCAAACAGACCTGTGAAGTTCAAATCTTTGTAGACATTAGATCTCTTCTGAAGTTCCACTATAAGAACAGGTTGTGTTTTAATGTGTAAACACAGAAACCTCACTTCAGTGCAGACAAGACTTAAGATGTTGTTCTTTTTTTCCTAAGAGTGAGAGAATAGTATAAAAGACTTCTTAAGTGGCTGTGATAGATCTCTCCACAATAGCTTGGCACATGTAGTATGTACTAATAGTTTGTCAGAAAAGAAGAACGATCAATACTCCAGGGCACCAGCCATAGGCTGTGGAGCATCAGGTTCACCCAGAGGCTCTGCACATATGCTGTTACTTTTGGCAACTGGCAATCTCACCATGCTCCGATTCCCCATCTAAGAAATGAAAACAATAGCTCAGCCTCTCAGCGTTGCACAACTAACCATGTTAAAGTTCTGTTAGTAAATATGAGGGTAAGAAGGGTATCATTCCCTGTTACTGAAGACTGAACAATTATTTTTTAAGCCTAGCTAGTAGGGCGTTCGGTGCTGAAGGCCAAGGGTGGTTTTGGATGAAATTTATGGCATATTGGACAACAGCTACAGGATACATGCACAGAAGCTATTTTTCTCATCTGTGCCTCTCCCCCAGACTTTTAGGGAACTGCAGTGAAGAACATACCATTAATTTCAGTGCCCCAAAAGTTGAAGAACTTCGAATATTATCCTATTCATAAAATAAGCATTTAAACAGTTTCTGAAAGTAGAAAAGGCTTTTAGGGAATGGAATGCAAACAGAAAACACAGGATGCTAGAAGGCAGCATGGAGAAAACCAGATTGAAAAGATTTAACCTGAAATATTTCTAAATTTATTTTCTTATTTGCATTTTTGATCCCTAATATTCAAGCTAAATCTTCCAGAAGTTTCAAATAGTACTTTAATACCTCTGGAATACAGTCTGCCAGCCTGAATCCAAAGCTTTTGTCCTTTTCACTTGTTTTCCAACACCACTACCATCCCATATATAATACCATAAAAAAAACCCCACCTAATCCATCAAGTTAGGTTTAATTTACACAGAAAAAAAAAGTATATTATATATTTCTCTGGGCATCAGCCACTCCTATTTCCAAACTCTAGACCAAAAATACGAAGTTAGACCTTAGTCTGGGCTTAATGTAGACTTAAAACTGGCTGGTTTTTGGTTAAAAGCGACTACAATGAAAATTAAGAAAGAAGAAAAAGTTACATGAGAGAAACCACTGGGGGTTGGATTGTGTTGGATTTTTATTCATATTGATTAAACATTTCCCAAGAAAGAAAACATTTTTACCACTGAATGCCTTCCACAGGAACCCACTAAAGAATATTCAACCTAGTCTAAGAAACAGAAATATGTCAAGAAGGAAAGAAATCAACTATGTTCACAGGATCAATCAAATTCTCTTTTCCCTTTCACAGGCAAGACAAAAAGTTGCCCAAATGCACATAAACAGAAGTGATGCATATGGACCAGCACAGAAACCTCATGTTTTGATTCAGCCTTACCAGGCAGATTCTCAGCAAGCACAAATCGTCACAGACAATGGAGGCAGGCTGACAGCAAACATCTGGCCATCAAACATTTGGCCATCTATTTTGTCCTGACTAATATTGGATACGGAGAGTCCACAGAGGAAAGCAGAGCTTCCATTTGCCCACTAACTCACTAGCACAGTATACCCTTTATAGCAATCACAGAAGTCCTCAAGTCTTCATTTAACTGCAGCTGAGAATCCCCAAATGGTAGCAAAGTGCCTCAATAACATCAAAGTGAATGTGGTCACAGGCATCTTTCAAATCAATGAGATCTGCTGCTGTTCTGCCTTCTTGATGAAAGAACACACCTACAAACAGGCTCTGCATGACAGAGCCAATTCCCAATTCGCATGTGGCACAGAAAAGAACTGATTACTATTTCACTTCAACAGGGTCTTTAGTGTCATCAACCCAGTCTACCCCCTTCTTAACCGAAAGTACTGAAGGTATTGGGACTGTCTCCCTCTTTTGCATCAGACAATTGGTTCCTGGTCACACAATGTCTCTACAGCAACATAAAATAGTTTTAAACCTGAGAGCAATCCAAACTCCTAAGCCTATATGGCAGAGACTAGCTCATATGCACACTGCTCAGAGCTAAATGTCTCTACAGCAGATTTGTCTTGAACAGAATTACTTGAGAAAGTACAAAGTGGAGCCACAGGGAGAGCTAACACACAAACTGCATAGATGATCAGCAATCGGGTGCTCAAACTCACCTCCTGGCCCTCTTCCATTTAGGAGAACAAATCAACCACAGTATACAATTTCCAAACTTTGACTGAAGTTTCTTTGGCATCTACAACTCATTTTCAAAAGTGACTTTGGGTATTTCTGATCCTGAGACAAATCAAGCCTCACAAAAATACAGAGGGCATTACCTCCTAACTGGATGATCCACTACTGAAAATGAATTGTAAGAACTTCAGGCATGATTGAATCTATTATTGAAATACCGAGCTGGCATTTGAAAAAGACAAAATAAATGTGTACAAATGGAGAACAATTCTAGACTCAAGCTTTTGTCAGAGAAAATTTAAGGAGGTTCAAAGTGGTTTTATACAGGATAGGCAGATGTAAGTGAATAAGAACCAACTGAGAAAACCCTTTCAAATGCAAACATCTACTACCTGGCACATAATTTTGTTCTTCTGGGACTACTGAAAAAAAACTCCACTTACTGAAAATAATAACAGTACTGAGCTTTCCGTCTCAACTGCCCAATATCATGCCATCCTTAATTTATCTGTCACATAGAAGTCAGTTTCCAGTAAAGATCACCAAGAACTTCTACAAAAATACTCTATTGAGTACTGTGGTTGTCAAATTCTGAGGGTGCTAGCAAACTCAAAGATTGACAAAGCTGTATCCCCACTGATCACTGCTGGCAAAGCAAGCTGGAAGACAATGTTCAGCTCCTGTCCCAAATATAACTCTACAGGAAAAAAAAATACTAACTAACCACAAGGAGAAGTTTCAACAGTCTTTTGACCTGGAGTCATCATTCTGTACTCAATTCTGGTTTATGCAATGCCTTCTTCCCCCCACATCCCAACTTTCATTTTATTTTTTTTATCTCTAGAAAATGGAGTTTAAGTATAGGTATCTATTATTCTTGCTGATCAATACCACCTGTGGCAAAAGACTACACTGGAGTTACACTGGACAGATTAGACACTGAAAAGCTTTTAAAATTACAAAGAAATGAAGTGCAACATACAGTTCCGTTGACTGGTCTGGTTTAACTCCCAAAATTTGCTGATAGAAAGATGCGAGAATCTTTCCAAGAAGTTAAAACCTGTAGCTAATAAAAGTAGCTGCAACATGAAAAATTAGGCTCTTCTCCCTTTAAATCACAGCACTGAAGTAAATCCCTTAATCTCTTTTTAAGTAGCTATTTTATCCCAACTTCCTCTGTGGTTTATACCCTCAAAGCATCTACACCACAACTCAAGAACAGCCTAGGCAAGGAGCTTCAAGTTCCTTTTCTTCAAAAAGCATCTATAATTAAAAAAAAAAAAAAAACCAAACCCAAACCAAACCAAAAAAACCCAACCACAAACACCAAACCAAGAGAACCACTAACCTGAGTTTGGCCTTCCTGATCTTTTAACCCTTTGTACAAGACCATGCATCAAAAAGAAACATTCACCACTCTTAAAACCACCATCACATATTCACTGAGGCATGCCAATGATTAAAACACTGTATGTTTGCATTTTTTACAAGTACACATCAGATCATGAATCTGTTTTCATCCTTGTAACCAATTTACAGATGAGAAAAGCGGAACAGCATTTTTAAGGCCTCAAGTCCATATCCATGGACCGGTTTTCTGCTTTTTTCACCACAGTATTCAGCAGAGCATTGGGCAGATCCAAGGGGATCTATCAAGATCCAGTGCACAGCAGCCAAATTAACTTGCTCCAGGATTTCTTGCAAGTCAAGGGTGGATTGAGATGCAGACCCAGAAATCTAAATTTCTTAGTCATTTGCTGAAGCTGAACGGCTGAAGAAAAACCTTAGAAAAAACTTTGGGAAGAAAGGTTCAGTAATAAGTTTTAAATGATGATGCTGTTTCAGGGGAAACCAGAAAAGTGTATTTAAGGTGTTGGACCATGCCTTCCTCAAACAAGGACAATTCCACAACGTCATAAATCTATGCCCGACTCATTGAACAATAGCATAAAAGGTGCTGGATTACGAAGGTGAAAGTGTTCGCTTAAACAGTCTTCAATTTATGGTGACACATAATTTTTTTTTTTTCTTCAACACTTTGCATTTTCACAGAACTTTACAAACATTAACTAACTGTCATAATCTTCACCAGGGAGGCAAGTATCATTATCTACACATCACAAATGGGAAATTCCAGGCAAAACAGTTGGGTATCACATCTGAGACCACAGAGGAACTCCTATCAGTGCCAAGAGGAGTAGATCCTTGCCCCCCTGACTCACATTCACATTGTGCCTCTCAAATTGCATACTAGACTGGTCTCTTCATTTGATAATAAAGGTCAGTCCTATCTTTCAGTTTTTATGATGAATAATTTGCTGTAGATGTTGACAGCATTTAACTTGAGATCTGGATGATTCCACTAGCTCAGCAGAGGAAACACCAGTGTAACATTGAAGCTTACAAGCTGAAGTGTAAGCCACCAGATTTTAAGGAACATGCCAGAGAGGCAGATGGTTATATAGTAATGAAAGGAGAGCATTATAAACTAAAACCGCATTCTACAATCTCCTTCCTTGTTTAGACATATGCACCCTGACTATTTACTAAACCCATTGCACATCTTTACATTTCATCATCTGCATCAGCTCTGATTTTTTTGTGTTTGTTTTTGCTTAAATAAAAATAAACAGAAATCTTCACACCTGGTGCTCACATTTAAAGTCACAACACAGATAAAGAACCACTCATGAACTAGGAAAGGGACACTCGGTAGCTGAATTATGGGTTCCCATAACATTTCATTCTTTTGGTTAATGCATTTCTTTGAACTCCTCTGTCCTAAGTGCACAGGATATGTGAACTTATCAACACTTTCATGACAGCCCAAATCACCCACTTTCCATAGCAGTAGATTGACATGTCACAGAGAGTGTGATTAGGAGGGCGTGAGAGTACAAAAAGCACCAGATTAAAGCTCAAAACCAAGACATATTTGCTCCTTTGGTTATTAAAATAAAAGATCAGCAAAGGAAAAAAAGCCCTGTTGTAATTGAAAAATATGAGGCTTAATATATTGTTGAAAATGCTTCTGTGCAAGGCTGTTTGGGATTTTTTTAAGCCAACAGTACGTTATCTTTTGATAGAGAAAATACACATTTATTACAATGTGGCCTCTACTTAAGTTGGTATCAGGTTGACAGGCCAGCACCATTTGTTGCTGCACCAAACTCTTAAAAAAGAAAGCAAGAAAAAAAAGAAAAGATAAGCGGAAGGATGAATACATGTTCCTAACTTTGAGATCTTTTTGATTCTGTCTGTAGATCACATTGCTGACTATGTTACAAAGAAGCTGGTAATTCTTTGGATCTCTGTATTTCTCTCAACTCTAGCCCATTACAATCCACCTTCTGCTTTTTTAATACAGGAATCTGAGTCTCCCAGTTCACTATCTTTTCTGAGAAAATCCATCAGAAAGAAGGGAAGCAGGCAAGCTATCATTGTATCCCACTGATGTCCAGGAAATGCCAGCCTAGCAGCTGTCACAACAAAGGAACTTCAAAGCCACAGCAAAAAAACTAACAATTGCCCTTACTAACACTGTATCATTAATGAAAAAAAAATTACGAGACTCAGAATCAGCTTAAGAAGGAGACAGAAGAAGTGAGGGGAAAAAAAAAAAACGGTAGGCAGGGAGGTATTTGGTTGTTGCGGGTTTTTTTCCCCTTTTTGAAGGAGAGATCCAAACACCCACATTCTCCAAAATGTCCTTGATTAAAATCTTCAAGAAAGTTATCATTCATGCCACCTCTAACCTTATGTCTTCTTGCTGAAAATTTTCAAGGAAAAATGCTTCCATCATGTCCTTGGTGGAAGTACTCAAGAATGTGCCTTTCTCATGAGCTCCGAAAATCTTAAAACCCCTTGTCTCCTTGAAAGAAGTAAACGGATGTCTGCTAAACACTTAGGTTTACATAACATTTCTTCCCTCTTATTTATTGAAAAAAAAGAAAGTCTTTTTAGAAAGCACTTCGTATTTTGAGAACACTGAATGCTTTCTTTCCTTTTTTTAGTATTTTTGGCAAAGTATGTTTTTGATTATTTAAAGATAATCTCTATTCTAAATTGCATCTGACTCACATAACCTCCATACTTTAGAAACCACAATAAAAGTGCCATATATTAGCTATAAATGAATAGGGAGTGAGTCAGTGAATAGTTAAGGACACTCCATGGAAATGCATGAGCTGCATACTAAGTTTTTAGAAAAATATTCTATTTCATTTTTAGAATTAACAGTATAGGTTACTTGGAACAAAGAAAATACTGTTTTTTTAATTCCCAGATGCAATGTGTTTTGTTTTCCTTATGTGTCTTTGTCTACTGTACAAAGAGACCTTTGGTGAAGTGACAGAAACATGGGTGTTTTCAGAGAAAGAATGTCACAACTTGTACATACTAAAGGATTTCTGTAATTAAGATTTTTTTTAACTCTTTCACTGGGAATACCTTATTCTTTGGCCTTTGCAAGGCCATCTTACAGTATCAGCTTACAGAAATGACTTTAGGGAAATCACGTTTTTCTCTAGCTACTGAGTTCAAGTATGCTTAAGTTCAGTGCTTTAAGTATTTAAAAAAAAAAAAGTTGATACTTCTACTTGCCAAGGCTTGTATTCTCAGCAATGTCCTCATACTGAATATATGAAGAAGAACTGGAGTTTTCCAGGCATCATCATGTTTGCAGATCCACACTGGGGAGTCATGCCCCTTACCGCATGCATCCAAATCCAGTAAGTATGGTATAAATAACTACACAGAAATCCTAAGTAGGAGATGTGAGACAAACAGAATTCTTACAGCAGAAGATTATAACTATAAAAAGAGTTATATTAACTCTCATTCTATCAAACCCATAGCCACTGTATGAAAAACAATTTTTTTCAAGATCAAAATCTAACAGCTAAAACATTTACTACAGATGAACCTAAGAGAAAAGTCCTCTCTTCCAACTTAAAGCCAGAGAAGCTGACTGGACTATAATCCAAGCATAAAGTTAAATGTGATGTGGAAACATAGCTGGGGTAGGGTCTTAGCAATCCTGGCAGCCATAATTCACTTCCAGAAAAGCCATCAACCACATAGGTGCTGAGCATGCCAGAGGACCTCAGCACAAAGCTAGGAAAAAACCCAAACAAGCCCCATGGTAAGGAATTGCTCAGTGGACCTAGGTGTAGTAAGACCAAAGGCATGCAGTATTCTTTCCCACTGTCTCTCCTGACTTGGGCCGCACTAGGTGTTTGGATGGAGAATGCAGGTCAAGCTCCAAGACAATCATCCAGCCACATCTTAGCTATCTCCTGGAGAGTAGGGGTAGGCAGTCAAGGACCCCCCAAAATAACAGAAGATAACATTATTGATTAATTATTTATCTCACATTGAACTGTGGGGATTGAAGAGGACAGGCTCTTGCAGACAGTATTCTGCAGTCATAAATCAAGGTCATGCAGAGCTCTGGGGACAGACCGGTGTTGACCCCAAAGCCTGGGTTGGCAGAATCTCACCTTTCTTCCACCCCTACTCGTCTGTCACTACCACGCAAGGAAAGTTCAGGGTTCAAAAGAGAGTCCACTCAACTATACCTTTGGCTCACAGCAATATTAAGCAATCCTCTCTGCTAAATGACAGCTTGCGACAGCAGCTCTTTGAGCTGAGTAACTAAATAAAGAACCCCTGGGCAGGATACTAGTAACAAATCTTAAATCAGCAGCTGTTTTGTATACATGATAAAATAAGGATTTCCTCAAATGAGACAGGTGTGGGAGATCCTAAACCCCTTCCCACTTAATCCCCATGGCAAAAAAAAAAAAAAAAAAAAAGCTTCCACCCACACAACCACTGCAAATCTTTTCAACTCTTCTCAGATGGAGATGTACACTCCCCTGATATCTCTGCCAATAAAACCAGAAGGAGGAGCGAAACTTAATGAGATATAAAAATATAACTGGATTCCTTTTTGTATCATTTACTGGTTTTATTTTTGGACTGTTTACCCACTGAGGTGACATGATCTGTAGCAACACACAGCATAACCCTAAAACCCAGCATCCCTCTCTGCAACACTTGCTCTCGTACATCCAGGCTGAAGCTAAACAACGGCTGATGGTGCAGAAGCGGATCATACACACTCAGAAAACGAAATGCAAAAGACAGAGGGATAAAAGAATTCTTATTCTTCAGGGTTTAGCTTGTGCCTGGCCACATGTGCCAGAGAGGCAAGGATGGGACAGGCTCTTCCCAAGAGCATGACCGGGGCAGACAGCCCAGCATTTTCAATTGGGAAGGTAACAGTTCTAGTGAGTCTAAGGACGACAGTGACTGCTTTCTATCATGTAACTTTCAGAGACATTTTTCAAGAGCAGAAGGACTAATTAGGTCGTGGTGAAACTTCACGTACTGTCAGCAAAGACTGTAGTGACTTTGCTGAAGCCGTCTCTTCTGTAATAAAAAATGGCCCACCTCTTCAGCCTTCCCCCGACAGCCTTCCCCTGTGGCCTCTGTCTGACCAAATGGTCTCTTGTTTTGCCCAGACAGGTACTTTTACAAAGCAGAACAAGGTGCTTTTATCAAATCAAAAGCCCCACTCTAGCAAACTAAACGACATTTCAAAACATATCTGGCTCACCTGGTGCAATTTCCCCCTCCGCTTCCAGCTGTTTGCAGATAATGTAGGATTACCAAAGTTGGGTGTGCTCCTAGCTTTATATTTGGAGTACTATGAAGAATGGCATTTGGTTTGCTTTCTCCTGTACATACCAGTGAAGTAGGACCTTCTTAAATTGAGCCACCTCAGAACTGCAATATTCCAGTAACCTAGTATCACACAAGCTTAAAGGCCTATCCCCAGATGTATGCTCAGAGTTGTCCAGTGAATTCAAAATACAAATTCAATTCAAGCCACAAATACAAAACCCTTCTACAGATGGAAAACCCTTTAATACAGCTATTGCTTCCCAGTGAGCTACAGTATGCATGCAATACTGGGTACTGCTCTGAAGCTGGAAGCAAGCACTACTTATACTGCAACAGAGAGCAAGTTTGGTCTTAACAGGAGGGATGCCAGCTTCCCAAGCTGGCATGCATGATGGTTTTGCACACAAGAAAATAAAAATGAGGAACAGAGGGCAGAGGAGGGAGCAAGAACTGTAGTCCTCACTCCTGTTTGTATCTATTACAAGTGCAAAACCAGCTGTAAACAGTAAAGATGTCCCTATTTAGAAAAAATACCATCCCGATTAAACAATGGTCACAACAGTTAAATATTTTTAGACTTAAATTAGTCCACTACAATTCACTAGGATGATAAAGGACCTCCTAACTAAACTAAACATACAGTGTAAATCTGCAGCCTTTATCAGAAGGAATAAATAGGTGTTGAGGACTCTTAAGCTGTGCGGAAAAAGGCTACTAAAAAACAGTTTTTAATGTGATTGTGATTTAATGTGATTCAATCATCATTCAGAGATGAAAGAAGAGGGTAAAAGGAAAAAGAAAACACCTAACATGTCGTATCAGTCCTTTGCCAGGATATTGTAAAATTCTTCATTACATTTCCTTGAGTCTTCTGCCTATATTCTGCTGGTGACAGCTTGATTCTGCCCACGCTTATCAAATGGATGGGTGCATGTACAGCCATATGATGGAAAAGGGCTTCTCCATAAAAACAGCAGCTGAAGGCAGTTTGCTGCCACCAGAACGAACCCTCTGTGCTGCAGCTCATTCTGCAGGAGCCCTCAGGAATGCCCAATTTGGAACACAGGCCAACCTGGCTGCCCAGCCGGGCCACACAGAGCCCAATGGCCTCTGCCAAAGCATCACTTGGTCTAGGCAGCTGCTCAGAAATGGATGGCGTGAGACCGGTGTGCTTTTGTGTGCATGCGTGTGGGCTATGTGAAACTGTAGGCTTTTTACCACCTTCTTGCAGAATCCACTCCATGACTCCAGCACATGCAATTCTCAGGAAGCTTTTGTAATTCACACTGAAATTTTTCCTCGCTGAGTTTTATCCCTTTGAACATCTTAAAATAATTCCTTTTTTGTCTTAATATTTTACACCCTTCAAATACTTGTAGATTGTTATCATATGTCTTAGTCATCATTTAGTCCAAACTGTACATATTAAAATCTTGTAATCTTTGCTCATATTTCAATCTCTTCAGCCTCTTAACTTCTGTTGCTCTTCTCTGAATTCTCCACTAATTTCTTGACAACTTTTTGGCAACAGAGTGGCCAGAATAATAGTGTCATGGACACCTTACCGGCTGTACAGAGATAAAGAGGGAAACTTGTGCAACACCAAAATGACATTAGCTCTTCCCCAAAAAACAACAAATATGTCTAATCTCTTGTCCAGGATCAGTTATTTTTAGTGGCTGCATCATGAAATGCTCTGAAATACAAGAACAAATATTCACCTAAAAATAATAACTTAAGAGTTTAATATAGTCAAAACTATGTTTAATTAATCTTCATGTCACCTGCGAGGAAGGTAACACGGAACAGTATTTACCTGCAATGCTGGAGAGCAAATGGCTGAAGGGAAGTCTCAAAAGACATAACCCATCAAAAAGAGGCCACACCAAAACAAAGAATCCAAACAGTTTCTTCACCACAAACCAAATTAAGGAACAAGTTACAATCAAAAAGGTAAGGAGACAAAGCAAGGTTTAAAATAGGAAATCTTTTAAAATAAATACAACTCTTCTAAACTCTGAAAAATTCCAACATACAAAATCTCTACAAAATAAGACAAAGCATGGTAGCTTTCTGTATTGTATATTTGGACAGTAGAAATATTCTTCAGGTAAATCTGATCAGGCATGGGACTAAGATGCGTATAATTTAACTATTATCTTCCTAAAAGTCAGGTATCTAACTGAAGCCACCATAATCATCTCCAGAGAGCCATTAATCCCATCCTAAAACTGTAATATATTTAGGATGAATAGCTCTCTAGAGGTATTTCTCCTCCTCTCCACTGATAACAGAGGGAGACTAAATAGCTGTCTTATCTTTAGTCATCTTAAAGGAAAATGCAGTCAAGTAACCTGTATCCAAACATCATTTTTAAATGCTGGTCTCTAAAGGAACTAATGTAAGCAATTAGATTGTGCAGGCACTTGAAATATTATCTTCTCTAGAATTTTCCAATTATTTGGTATTAAAACCAAAAAGAAAACAAACAAAAGGAAAAACCTACAGATTCATATTCAGATGTCCTCCCATCTTTCCAAGTACTAAACCAAGGAGTACTGAATATCTGCTTGTGTGGAAGATTTCCTTCCAAACAAGTCTGCAAACATTGGTGGCAACATGACAGGTTCAGTACAACAGAAATCTGTCATTGCCTTAAGATGTAGGGTTCAAATGCTCTGAAATGGCTATTAACTTACTAACTAAGGTTTGGGAAAGAGCATTCAAACCTTCATCTGGTTCACAACAGGCTGAAACAGCAAATAAGCATGGACAAAGTTAGTCAATAGAGAAGACTCACAAAAAGCTGGGACAGAAATCGGACAAAAAGTTTCATTTTAGAGGACAATATGCAACCATATGGTTGCAATGACACTGATTTGCAAAACTTCCAAAAATGCTATCAAGAAAAGAAAATTATGTACGAGGAAAACTGAGAGAAGAACAGCAAGTCTATTAAGACATAGCTGACATGACAGAAGGCAAACCCTTGCCACTAGGAACTTGCAAGCTAAGAGGAAGAAATATTTTTAAAGAAGAAGAAAAGAAAGAGGGGGGTAAAATTAAAAAGGAAAAAGAAACAGAAACTAGAAGTATAAGAAAAGAAATACAGCATATTGATACCATAAACCAATTTTTAAGTCAGTAGACTCAGATTACAATGGAATTAAGTGGCTTTTAAGTGAGACCAGGATAGTCTAGACATTCCAGTTCAGTGAGGCAACACAGGAAGAAGGCACAACACAACACAGAGGGCATAAGAAATACAAGAATATCTACCAAAACACTTGAAGGACATCAAGGCTCAAAAGTGTCTACAAATTTCTAGAAGCAAGGCTGAAGGAATCAGTGTTCCTCCCAGTCCTCACAGCAAAGGCAGGGATCAGGCAAGGACATAAATGCTAGAGATAACTGCGTCACACAGGGATACAGATGGCATCACTAAGAAGAGATTTTACTTCTTTGACCATGGGAAATGCTATTAAAGACAAGAGGACATTCACCTCATATAAAAGGAGGAGGATGTCTGAGCACCAACTTGCTAACCTATTGGAAGGTCTTTTAACAAGGACTAAAACGGGCAGGTGAAAAAAACCTAACAGCTAAGTATAAACAACAGTAACTTGGTCGGGACCTCTAAAGAAGAGGTGGGCAAGACAGAATATAGATTGCTAGAGGGGGAAGGAAAAAGGAGGATAAAATATCTATCAGATAAGCATCTCCTGTGTCCATATAATAACACAAGAAGTTTGGTGAATAGAAAAATAAACTAGAAATCTTAACACATCATCAGATTGTGTCTTAATTAGCATGACAGAAATCTGATGGGCTAACTCGCATGACTGCAATAGAAATATAAAAGGGTATATAACCTTTGTGAGAAGGATATGGAAGAGGAAAAAAGGAAAGGAGTGTTGCCTCCTGCAGACTGCACAAGCATGCTCTGAGGTCCAGAATGGATCGAGCTTCAAACCTACTGAAAAACTACAGGTAGTGATTAAAGGCAAAAGAAACCAGCTCCGCCATGATGGGAAAAAACCACAATTAGTGACGTAAGCCAACACATTTGCATGAAAGAGTTGGTGAAGATGGGTATTAATTATGCATATTCTGTGGAGACAATAATACAGCAGATAACAGCTTTCCAGCATCTTCATGGAATGCACCTGAGATTTCTTTTTTTTTTTTTGTAAATTCAGAAAGTAAAGACCAAAGGGACATTTCTTCTAGACTGGGCTCTAGCCTGTATGGATGAACAGACTGAGTGGGTAAGAGGGCAAGACAGACAGTCATGAAGTTCACAATTCTTCAGAAAAAAAAAGAGGGAGAAAAGCAAAATAAAATCAATGGACTTCTAGAATGCAGATCTCAATAATCTTGGAGAACTAGAAGGTAAAAATCCTTGGGAGAGTCTACAGGAAAAAAGAAGTTAAAGAGGCATAACAGTTCTTCCAAGAAATTATAATAATATCATAAGCACAAGCTATCCCAATAAAGAGGAAAGGAGAATAGTAGGGTTTTAACATCACTAAATTATGAGGTCTTTACTGCTACCAAGATAAGAAAAAAAACCTGAAGAAAGCAGAAGGATATCAGAATACATATGTATAAAAATTGCACAAACACGTAGGGACAAAATTGTAATGGTCAAAGCACAAAGCACAAAGTTAACAGGGTATATCTAGAGTAACAAGTACATTTAGGTATATGAGGGAAAATGTGGATCTGTTAATCAATGGAGAGGAAGATCAACTGACAGATGATGTGAGTAGGCTGAAGTGCTTAACACCTTTGTACCACCTTTAATTCAAAATTTCAAATGGAGAGACATGGATAATACACTTAATACTCATGAAGAGGGAGGGGTATGGTTTTACTCCAGAAGAAAGAGCAAAAGCTAGGTTGGATATTTTTCACGTCATTTGTGTATGAATTTCATCCCAGTATCCTTAAAGAACTGTCTGAAACAGACTTTGAGACTTTGTAGATGACAAGAAAAGACCGGAAGAATAAATCTAGTACTTACCATGAAAAGACAGAGAAAAAAGAAAAAAGAAAGAAGAACAAGGGAACTCTAGACCAGTCAATTTAAGCTTAATTCCCAGAAAAACTCTTGAAAAATGAATCAAACCAGCTTGTAAGCACCTAAATATAAAAGATGAGTAGCAATCAACATTGATTTAAGAACAAATCATGCCAAAACAACCTAATTTCCTTCTACAACAGGATAAGAAACCTTGTAGAAAGCAAATGTCATGTACCTTGACTTTATTTTGGCCTTTGACAATCTTACATAATATTCTTATAAGCAAGCTAGGAACAAAACAAGCATAGTCATGGTATGACACAGATGCAAAACTACTTGGATAAGGCAATCCATACAGTAATTATCAAAATACAAGACTACATCAACTGAGTTTCTGCCCTGAGTTTTGTTCTGTTTGACTTTTTCATTAATAACCTAGATGATGGAATAGAAAACATGTTTATTGAACTTGCAGACAACATGAACCTGGGAGGGCACTGAATAAGTTAATAAAATTCAAAATGACCTTCACAAATAAAAAAAATTGTCTAGAGGTACTGGATGAAATTCAACAGGAATATGGGTAAAGTAATGTACCTGGGCAGAAATAATTAATGACACAAATATAAGATGGGGATACCTCAACAGGTAGCAGCTTTTCAGAAAAGTACCTAGAGTTATCATGAATTATAAGCTTGATATAAGTTAGCAATATCTTGGCAAAGCAAGGAGTCAATCATCATTTTGGGGTTTGTAAAAACAGACATGCAGCCCCAAGGACGCAGGAAGTAATCTTTCAGCTCTTCTCCATTTGGGGAAGTTTCGAGATATTAACTGTCAAATTATGGGCAGTACTTTTCAAGAAGATGTGAAGCAGCTGAAGAATATCCAGAAAAAAGCACGAATGATCATAAATACAGATGCCATAAACAGTGTGGAAAAACTGCCAAACATGACTACGTTACCCAGATTTCGAGTACATAAAAGGCTATTGCAAAGGGAATGGGATTAATTGCCAAAGAAGTAATGGAAGTGAACTGTAGCAAGAAAGATTCAGGTTAGGCAAAAGGAAAATCTTTTTAATGGCAAGAATAATGAGGTACTCGAATAAATCACTTGAAGTGGGACTCACAACTTAACAGTCTGGACAATTACTTGTCAGGAATAACAAAAAATACAGTCTATCCTCTTTTGGACAGGGAAGAAGATACCAAAGTTCCTTAGGCCTTTTTCTTTTTTGAAGGTTCTAGGATGGCTAAAATCACTGACAACATTAAAGGAAAATCCCACAAAAGAAAAAAAAGAGAGTTATGAAGCACTGCAAAATGAACGTATATCTTAGGAAGAGAAAATTTCAGCCCAGAAAGGGACAGTCTTTGTGCTTGGATTTCAGCAATGTGTGTTTATACAAGTAATCTAGGCCAGAAGTGATAGCCTTCAAGATAGCCTCATTACACCAGGACTGTCAATCCTTTAGGTTTCAGTATGCATTAGATGCTTACAAATAAATCTATCAAGTCCACAGACTAACAGAGAGTCTTTAGAATAGAAGCCAGTACCTGTTAGGCCTTTCAACCGGACTAATAGCAGCAACAAGTCACAGCGAAGTGGCAGCAGCAAATTTAACAATTTTTTGTTGTCTGCTCACTATCAGGGAAAGAAAAAGGAATAAAAGGTAGGAAACACCTTGAAAGAAGCAGCAAAGGTAGAGTGCTAGAAATCAATTGCACCCTGGGCACAGTATTTAAGCATGATTTTGTTAAAAACGCGTTTATCAAGACTGGACTACTGTATTAAGAGAGAAGAAAATCTAATGAGGAGTGGGCCTCAACTACATTTATTTTTAACGTTTACAGGCTTTTCCAAAAGCAAAGAAGTTTCTCATAGTACCAACACATTGGCAACGACATCTCCCAGTTCTGTGATGAACCCCAGACATGCACCAGTGGGGGCATGAGTGTACTGTTTCTTTTTTCCCTCCAAAACAGAGCCTCACCTTCTCATCCTCCTAATGCAGATTCTACTTCAACCACCTATTTACACAATCCACCTTCCACACCCTTCTGTCACGGCCCATCCCATGGCCCTGGTCCCTGCTTCATTCCCTCCCTGCTTTCCTCACCTCCACAAAACCAGGGTCCAATCCCATCCTCTCACCCCTCTATCCCACTCCCTGCTCGCCTTCCCCATGATCCCTGCCCCATGTTGCCTTAGGCCTCCTCCCCAGTCCTGAAAAGAAAGTGCAGATCTTGACGTGGTCGGTGTTTTGGCAGCAGCTGCTGGGAGCGGAGCAGGCTGGGTTACCACCACTGACAGAAACAAGTTACTACCTGCCACGTGACCTTCCTTAGCGCTGTTCAGGTGATCAGGGCAATTATCCGAGGAAGGATGTTTATCATGTGATCAGATAAGAATCTCCACATAGGCAGGGCTGGGAGCTTCCAGCTATTTGAGTGGCTCAAGTACCTCAATGGATTACTCCAGCCTGCAGCAAGTATCACAGAAGACGACTGCAGAGAAATTATTTCCCAAGTCAGATTTCATAGCTTTTTGCCTGCCTAGAAGACAGGCACCTCAGCTGGCCCAATGCATAAGACTTCACACAGCGGTTTGCGTTACCTCGGCTGTCACGCCAGACAAAATGCCTGCTGGCAGATCTTCTTGAGCTCAGGACCTCACTTGGAGGCATAAAGCCCTGCAGACACTGCTAAGCACCACGATCTCTATCTGATTCCCAGGATCACACACAGAAGACACAGCTGGCCAGCAGGGTGGTCCGATGCATCTGGAATATGGAGTCCCACAGCAGAAGAGATGCTGCTGTGCTGCATTTGCCAACATGTGAATTGCAAACAGCATGGCTGAAAAGTATAATGCAGAGATTGACCGAACAAGTGAGTCCCAGACATCACAGTGCCTAGCAGATCTGAAAGGCCTTCACATCAATTACGCAGAGGCTCTTCCCATCAATTAAATTCCACCTGCTTGACAGGGAGTTATAAAATATCAATCCTATCTTAAAGTTAGGTAAATTGAGGCAACAGACACATAATGCCTTGCTTCAGCAAACACAGGAAGTTGCAATTTTTCTTGAATCACTAATACAGGCATAGGTAAAAAGGTCTACCCCTACTAATGTCAGTGGCAGAACAGTTTGGGGAATAAGAACAAGATTAAGTTTTAACATTTTCCGAATAAATTAAACCATTTCCCAAATTCGTTATTCAAACACTTCTTATACATTCAGACTCTTTCCAAATGCACTACTTGTAAACATAGGCATAAGTGTAGGAATTAGCACGTATATAAACTATTTCATATAATTCTGTGATGACTGCAGCTAACCCTGAAGTCACTGGAATTCTGCTAATGACAGGACACACATGTCCACCAGATAACAAAACAGAGATACCAGGAAACAAATTCATGCCATAGTGATTCATGTTTCTGACTCCATCTAGTTGCTCAGTGCTGTCTGCTTCTACATTATTTGAAACCTCCAATATCTAAACAGCTTTCCCAATATCCACAAACAACACCTCAGAAAAATTAAGCTATTTCATGTGTGAATCAACCTGTAGATCGCATGATATCTGCTGCAAAGTAACACTGAGACTAAAAGCTTATTAAAAAAAAAAAAAAACAACTTTCATATGGCTAGTATGAATATCCATTACTAAGTCAAACAGAATTCTAATCGAGTAGAAAACCTACACCTACATTGTTCAAAGACTTGGCTAATTATCCCATGACAGAGTAAGGTAGGAACTTCCGCTATGGCTAGGTTTTTCCATACTTGTTCATGAGAAGGCTTCCTTCCTTTCTTTACCTACTTCAGAAGTTTTTGACACTTTCAGAAGCAGAGATGAACGAACTATGTGAACAACTTACTTGATTTCTTTAACAGTTTCTGTCTTCCTACAGATATCCATATTTTTTACTTTCATGTAAATACCATACAGGGCAATTATACAACTTTTTAAAACAACATTTTTGGCAGAAATGTCATGCCAGTTATCTGGAATTTCTAAGCTCATCTAGACCTAAAAGCCTTCTGGCCAACATTTTCAAAACTGGTATCTAAAATTGCTCTTCTAAATCCATATGTTACTAGAAGTTCTCTGCACTCAGCAGCTTCAGCAGGGGCTTCTGTGCATTAAGCGCTTTGGAAAAAGTAGCTGCTTATTTAGAAACATAAATATGGAATTGGGCAAGTAAGATAAGATAATCAGTTCTTTTAAAGCTTAATTCTTGACAGTTTTAGGATGTATGTTTTCTATCTACAGATCATATGAAAAAACCTGAGATCAGTTAGCATACTTGAACAAACACCCCCTCTTTGAGGCTAGCAGGGCACTATCTCCAATGAAGCTTTCAAGTTTATCGCTTACTTTCTCTGCTGGCCTGGTAGAGCTAGAACCTACAGATATTTTTAAAATCCATCCTTATACAGAGGGTTTTCACTGTGCAAATCCAATGCTGTTTAGCGTGGAGATTTTATCAACTAAGTCACAATCAGTTTGTCAATTATGAACTTTATGAATTAATAGCATTTTAACCTTATATGTGTACTTAGGAACAAAGTCAAATTAAACAAGTGTAATACGAGTAAGGCTGGCAAACGTACTCCAAAACATTCTTCAGGGCATAATCTCAACATAGAATTAGGAGCTTCTATTTTCACACTGTGCATAGGCCTCTTTAAGAGAAAATGAGTTTCTCCCAAGGTAGCTTGCATTACTATGCTCCACCATATTCTGTTCTGCCATTACAACCAAAAAACCCCACCCCAAACCCTCTTTCTCATCTTTGAACTAACCCTACACCAGAGTAGCCAAATGGAAGTAAAGCAGCTAGCTGCCAAGCAGAAACAGAACTTGTGAATACACTTGCTTTTCATGTAATAATTCTAGAAGTCATTGCAAATACATGGTATCTCTATGTTCGGTATGTTTTATTCCCAAATGGTGGAGCTTATGTATGTACAAACTGACTCTAACAGAAAGCCATCTTCAGTATCTGCGGATCCTCCAACAACTGCACAGGACAACAATGGTGTCCAAGGAGAGGCAGGGCAACCAGTACTCTGTCAAGAACACTGCAATAGTTGGCGTTATGATATTTTCCGCAGAGCAAAGAAGCTATTGAAATTTGTTTTGTTCTGGATCCCCAGTACAGAATGAATTGCTTGGGACAGTTTATCTAGCTCTTAAGCCAAGTCTCCATGGGGACGTTGAGAAAGTTAAGGCAAATCAACTAAAGGTCTGACATCAATATGCACATATTTAATTGTCTTGAAGCTGTGAGTAGATGCTCTAATTCAACAGCAAAGCTCCCTGTAGCTCCTTATTCAGTTAAACTACATTGGCCTAAGACTAATTTACTCCTGAATTAAAATAGTTCCCCAAGGATTCAGCACAACTCATTTTTGCGTACTGACTCCATGCATTTAGCCAATTTGCCTCAGCTCTTCCCAAGTTCCCCAAGCCTCAAGGAGTTTTCAGCCTATAGCTGAAGGGAGCTTGGCTACTTCATCTCTGGTGTTGAGAGCATCAAACTGAGTGTTTTCTTCAACATTTTCCATCTAGAACACAGAAAAACTAAAGCAAAAATCCTTGCATTGCTTAGCTGCTTCCTGCTCCAAGGTGAAAATTCAGTGGTTTTGGAGTTTACCATTACCTTGCTCCTACTCTCACTCTTCGACTTTGTGGAAGCCAGTCTTGGGAACTGGCATGTTAACATACAGGAAACAAACAGAAACAGACAATGAAAAAAAATGCAAAGTGGGATTTGACCTGTCACATCGTCTTCTTTAGAAGCTTCAAATTATGTCAAAGCTGTATCTACTGACACTGGTTTTGCTCATCATGATTTGGAAAACGGCAATCGTATCGCCATGCTCTACCATTTCTCATTGCAACCACTGTTGTGGTACCTCAGCACTTTCTGGAAATGAATCATATTCCATGAATTCAATACTAATTCAATTCAATACTAATCCTAAACTGGGATTGATATTTCTCAAAAGATTCTAATAAAATTATCTATAGAAAGAATCAAAGATTTTTAAAGCAAATGAGTTGCTTCCTTACAGCGAGAGCTCAGACTATTTTTATTGAAGTCAAAATTTAAAGCACTTCTCAAACTATAAGCACTTAGGAGAAGTAAAGGTGTCCTTGTTCCATGAAGGGTCATTAAAACTTACCTGGACGCTGGCAGCAGTTGGGCAATACTTTGTTTTGGCCTTACTGTGTGGATGTTTGGGTTTCAGTGATGCTTTGAGTGCACTCGCACAGACAAACTTAAGCACACATACGTGCAGACGATATCCCAAGATACCTCAGAAGATTAAAGTTCCTGTATTAAGTTCATTGATTGAGCTATCTGAATGATAAACTAGAATTACAGGCCCTACGGTATAGCAGCTGGCTGAAAGGAATGTTTAGAGGAATAAACAATTATACATAATGCCTGATGTTTCCTTTCCCCAAAATAAATTCATTCATTATGAACAAACTGTTATATCCCATCTTTAGAGACTTCAAATCGTGTCAAAGCTGTATCTACTGACACTGGTTTTTGTTCAGCACAATTTGGAAATTGCAGTCTTATCACCATGCTCTACCATTTCTCATTGCAACCACTGTTGTGGTACCTCAGCACTTTCTGGAAATGAATCATATTCCATGACTTCAAACGTAGATCTAACACTTTAAAACACCACTCAAGCCAGATGCCACCAAAATAAAGAAGTGGGTAGTATGCAACATGGGATGCACTGGAGCATGGACTTTTAAAACTTGCATTTTTAATTCTAGATGTTTTTAAAACAGAATTTTAACCTCTCAGTGTCAATTAAAAAAATTATCCCAATCCCAAAGTGATTTGTGTAGCACTATCAAACAAGAACTTTTTAATATTTTGATGTATTTTATTACTCAAAATAATAACAATAATAAGTATGCAAATGAAAGTAAAGCCCTCTGGACAATATTTTCACTGATTTGCTGGAGAGAAGGACCCCTAGTGTCCAGCTGGATTTTAGCCAGCCTGGGGTCTGGTGACTACACAGCAGCCAGGATGAAAAAACATCTTAGCTTGTAAAATATTTCCTGCAAACACTTTCCCACCTCTCTTATTTGGAAACCAACTGATTAAAAGAAAAAATACATGTATACAGTTCTGCTTTCTTAAACTAATTATTTCAAAGTATTATCAAGGTATCATGTGATCATCTGGACTCTGAGGATTCATCATTACTGATGAACAGGAATATGCCTTGGCACAATAGTTTCAGTGGTTGATTACGCATTGCAGACACCTATAGATAAACATCTCTATTTGTAAAAAATGAGCACTGTCTCCGAGAGCCTTCTGATGAGGCTTTAAAAGCAGCATCAAAAACATGTAATGCTAGAAGGATGAGGCTGCCCAGCCCTGTCATATAGTAGCATTGCTTTCTAAGAGGAAAAAAAAAAAAAATCTGCACCATTCCTTATGATCAGGGTTTTACCCATTTATTTGGCTAATCATTCAAATGGCTAAACAGACCTCTAATTTGAAAATAAAAACCGATTGATGCAATCACAAACAAGTTCTGAAATTGTGATTTATAAAAAAGAGGGGAAATCTTGTTCTAAGCCAAAACACACACACAGTTACCTTTTTCTAATCAGAGCATTCATTTCTCCTCATTATGATCTCACAAGCACATTAAAATCTTATTAACATTAATTACTTCTGAGCGTCTATGCATGAGCAGCGACAGGCTTGCGTGCGCGCGCGCGTGTGTGTGTGTCTCTGGATCATATCTACATTTATATACCTTGCTGCACTTTGCTTATAAAACATGTGAAAATATTGCTGCTAACACCAATTAGCTAATTTCACACACACAGATAGTAAGCTGCTGTCTCGCTGCACAGCTTATTATAGACCAGCAGACAGATGGACAGACAAACAGACGCAAAAAGCATCACGGCTCCTCCTAAATGCAAGATCTGAAATGCCTGGCACCCCCAGGAGTGCGAGTTTTATCCTCGTAAGTCTGAGGGAACAAAATGACACAAATAAAAAAAAAAATAATAAAAAAGATACAAGACAGCCAAATATCCCATTTTCTACACAGATGGGTTCAATGATGAAGTGATAGAGACAAAGAAAAAACTGGCAGGCAGACAAGCAGCAGGCGCACAGAGAGATAGACGGAGACAGATAAACAAAGCAACAGAGAAAGAGATGAAAGCGTATTCATATATGTGAATTTGGGCTAAGCAATATCAACTTTATCCCACCAATAAGGTAAGGAAAGAAATGGCAGAGCCAAGAGCCACAATAGGTCCAACTCCACAAGCAAAATAAAATCCTGACTCTCTACAAAACTATTTATGGATTCTGTTTACACTGAGCACACTACACACAGCACTGCTGCTGGTGAGACTCAGCTCCACCACAAACTCCAGAACACACACAGGCATCTAGACTGTGTCCAACTGTACCTTCCTCTTCTTTTTCACTCTTTGTTTCTATCTAATTTATATTCACCTCTATCCTACTTCTAAATCCCATCCTCCTGAACACTCCTCTCTGCCAGGGGTTAAGATATAAACAACACATCAGATCACTCATCATGCCAAAGCCATGTTTCTCCATCGCCAGGGGATTAGCCTCCCAACTGCAAGTCTTTCAGTCCTTTGCAGAACCCAGGTGGACACTTGCTGGTCGTTTTCCTCTCTACCCAAATACGCACCTCTGCTCATCCTCTGCAACTCTGAGAACTAACTGCAACCCTCGACTGGAATTAAAACTTCCACTGACATCAGTATGATACAAGGTTTAGAAGCGTCAAAATTTGCCTTTCAGCACTAGTGCCCTTTGTTTCGCTTCTGTATTCTTCCACTGATGACGTGATCAGGCAAAACACTGTAAGCAGGGAAAGGGTTAAAGCTTTGGAAGACAGTTTTCTGGAGAAGTTTCCAGGTGGCATGAAAAGATACCTTATTGGGAAAATTTTTGAAATGAACATGGTAACACACATGTTTGCATTTTCTGCTCGCTCCTCTCAGATCAAGAGAAAGTAAATGTGGTGATAATTGTCGTTTTTTCCCCAGCCTTTTTCACCTAAAGATTTCTGAGCACTTCACAAAATGTTCATTAAGCTTCAAGGCATGCAGAGGTTACTCTCATCACTCCATTTTACTACTAGGGAAAAGAAGAGCAGAGAGGTGAAGTTGAAGTACCCAGATCAGTAAGAAGGTCTGCAGCAGACCCAAAAAGTCCTCTTATTTACATTTCTCACATCTTCTTCTGTTACACATGCCCTATCCAAGGTCATTATAAACAGTACCTGAATAAAAAAAAAAAAAAAAAAAAAAAAAAAAAAAATCAGTGTTTGAGGACTGTACTCAGGATGCTTGACTTCTGTTTATCTCACTCATGACCTTCTCCTGATGATGCTCATCCGGAAGGACCTACTCCCACACAAGCCCAGCACAGCTGCTGAGAGAACTACCATGAATGCAGTCAAGCAACATTGGGACGTCAGGCATACTTCAAGCATCCAAATTAGTTATGGCGCATTCACAGTAAATCCAATGATTCCAGGAAGCTTTGGGGCTCCTGGGCATGGACATTATTACAGTTGTATTGCACACAAGTGATAAGCTTGGTGCACCTTGACTGAATTCTGCCCAGCTCAGTTTTACTGTGCGCACACAACAGATCTGGTCACACTGCAGAGAAGGAACCATGGCATATGGCCCCTTCTGCCACAAGGAGCAGGTACATGACCTGCTCAGGCAGAAAATAAGTAAGCAAATTGAACACCACTCCATTTGCTCAGCTTACTATCCTTCTTTTGCTGAAGTTAAATATACAGGCATTGAGAGTAAAGACACGGAAAAGTAAAAGCTTTATAAAATAAGCAAAGAGCAATAAAGATTTGAAGCTTTACAGTATTATGCATATGACAAAGTAGGCTCTTGCCTGCATATTTCCCAAAAAATAGAGCATAGACTTTTAAAGTCTCTCTTAAGTCATGCAGAATTACTTCCTTCCTGGCCTTTCCCCAAAGAAGTGCCCTGAGAGGAAGAAAGATTCCCTCTGACAAGGCAAGGAGCCTCACCAATGCTGTTAACAGCGGTTCAGCCAGAAGTTCAGCTCATTTACCCATCTTCCCAGAAAGCTGGGAGAAATCCCTGGCCAGTCATTCTTCCAGATTCCAATCTCCCCACTGTGCACCCACCTCACTGATCTCTAGGCACATTTGAAACTTAGGAAAACAGGAGGGCCAAGGAGAATTTCCCCCTAAACATATCAGTGATCCCCATCAAAACCAAAGGAAGGACCACAAAGACAGACGTGAGTACAATAAAATGATTAAGAAATAAGTATCCACTGGATTTGCTATGCCTACATAGTTGTTGACTCTTTAATCAGTCTTTCCCCAAAACCCATATAGATATTTAATGTTCATGGCACCCAGAAGGAAAAAATGGTGTGTCCTATAAAGCACTCCTTTGGAGTTCTGAAGACTCCATGTGTCCTAATTATATATAGGAAAAGTTGTACCTCAGTAAATTAAATAAATGAGCTTCTGGGTTTGTTTTTTAAGTAAATGCCTAACAGTGGAGGATGTTCAATGAGAGAAAAAAGTTGCCAGTTTTTATTACCACAATAGCATGTAGAGGCAACTGTGTAACAGGGAACCTCTGTAGAACTTCCGTATGTTTGAGTTTAGCATGTAAAGTGGATACAAGTGTCCTAAAAAGTAAGAGGACTCAAATACAATTGACTTGAGGATCTCTCATAGGACCAATGCTCATCAGCAGAGACAAACGAATCTCAGAGACCATTCAATCTACGGAACAGGTCATTATGTGTATGTGAAAGGGGAATGGGAAAAATCTCTATTTAGGGGGTGTGGAGGAGGGAAAGACATTTATTTTCTTTCCTGTTCAAAGATGATTGACTTGCCTTTCTCAGGTGGGAATTCTCCCAGTAAACCTGGTCTCTTCATCTACTGTATTCATCTACTTCATGAACCTTATTGTATCATGTCTACCAAAAGTCACAGCAGGCTGAGACAGTACGAGAGTACTTAAGAGGCACTCTTGGCATCCAGACCAGCCTTGCGATCCAAACCAGCCTTGTGATCCAAACCCCTTTGTGTCCTTTTGGAGGTTAATAAGATGAGGTTTTACTGACTCCATCCTGGCTTTTATAAGCTTCTCGGGGATTACCGAAATTGGAGATTGCATATGAAAAAGCTGGTTCATCCATTTCCTAGAAGGGACATTCATCTAGTTTGCCCTTCGATCCTTGAAATGTGAGACATGCCTGAGGAGTGTTCTTTGTTATAGTGTCTCACAAATATATCCAGTGATGGTGAGTCCATATGTCTCTGATAAAGGGAAAACCTTATTGTGCATTCCAGACTTTTCTTTTGTAAACATACTACACTAGATGAATTTGGCTCTCAAAGAAGAAAGTATTAATTGTGCCGGCTAATAAAACTTTCTGTTGCTGTCCTTCCAATCTGGTCTTATAAGCATCCACAGGACATTAAAACTGGCTCTTGGGAAGTGAAAAGATATTAGAAAGCAGTACAAACCCCAAACTTGTTTGCAAGTTTTCAAGAATTGAGATCCGAATCTCATTCTCAAGTAATAAAAAGTTAAATGCAGCTATTCACTGTACAGTTTTCAGGTTGAATGTACAAACAACTCAGTTCCTCCTACTGTTCATTCTCTGACAGATGCCTCAGCAGCAATACATCTGTGCTCTGCCCAAATCCAGTACTTGCAAGCTCCCATTATTACTTGCATGTGCTTTCTCTCCACTGACAGTTTAAACAGACAAGTAACAATCCTCTTTGAATGCCTGTGTCCAAAGAACCCTTAGGTGCTATTTTCTCCTTTACATATTGCAGCTCTCATAGAGGGTAAAAGCAGTTGCACACACAAGCAGTTGCACATACAAGCGGTTACACATACAAGAAGTCCAGAACAACATAACTATTTGAAGGTACTTTTGTCTTTAATGTGATAGGGAGCTTCAGTCTTCTTTTGATGACTGTTTTGTGAAGCAAGCAACACGGCTATTTATTTCAGCCAGGTACAATCTTCCCCTATGATTACTGTTGTACAAAAAGAGGTGACAGACTGGTTCAGTTTTCAAACATCTACTTCTTGGACAAAGCTAACCCTGGGGCTCGTTGGGACATACCCAGCTGTGGGAAATCCAATCAGGGAAAAAACAAAATTGTTGCTTACAAGCCTTTGAAGTTATATTAACTGAGTTAAGACAGTAATTATAAATAATAAGCAAACAAAACACCAAAAAGAATCTTTTTTTTTAAAATTCTGCTATTAAAAATAAGACTTTGTTGACATGGTGGTATGTTAAATGTGTTTGGCCTCAGTTTTCAGTTACTGCAGTATCTTTTTATTCTGAAAGTAGAAATAAGACTTAAATGGCAAAGAAGTTGCATATGTGTTACAATACCACAATGGTGTAAAAAAAGCCTAACGGTCTTTAGTATAGCCAAGAATCATCTCAGCTTCCTTTGTCCATGGAACATGGTCTTTACTTTTCTAAGTCCCATCTGCATGTACAATACACTGAGGAAGGAAGAAAGGCACCACTTCCTCTTTCTCTCTGTGCCTCGATTGTTCCTGATTAAAAAATGGAAATAATAATGTTGATTCAACTACTGGAGTTAAGCAAAACTAAATTAACTACTTTCATTAAATGCTATAAGATATTTGAATAAGTTTCTTCAGAAATGCAAAGTGCTATTTATTCATATCAGCAGCTATCTCTGGCTAAACTGTCCTGGAACCTTTTGTGAGCATTCCCTTCTCCGGCTGAACTCAGCTGATAACTGCTCTCTGTTTTGAAGTACATGTGTCACTCCTTTATCTAAAAAAGGATAGGAAAGACTTAGACAGAACTGGCACTTCTCTTTTTTTGGGTAATGAGAACAAAGCAAAACAAAACAAAAAAATCACAAAAGGTCTCAGGATTAAACCTTTGCAGATGAGCAACAACAACAAAAAAAAAGGCATCTTTTTGGATGTTAAATTCTTTGCAGGCTTTGCCTGGGCATTATGAGAATAATCACCAACACCTCCTGAAAGCAAGGCTTTTCATCAACTCCATCAGCTCAGATTTCAAGGAGATATCTAGTAAGAATCTTATTAATACACCTATGTATGCTGTCACAAGGGAGACAGTATCTAACAAAGCAAAAATGAGGTCAAATTCAGCAGCACTGTCCTAAAGAAAACTGTCTCCTGGTCACAAATCACTTGTGGAGTGCCATGCATCATCTTTACTGCTTCAGACGTATGCCAGCTGCAGCCAGTAGGCTAGAAATACAAAGCTAAATTCAGCTCTCGGTTCAATGTTAATTCTTCTAAATTTCATGGAATTGGTCCACTTTTATACAAACGTAACTTACAGCAAAATATGACCTGTAAACATTTTAGCAGACACACAGACATTCAGAAATTTCACGTGGAACTTTTTATCCCAAGAGCACAGTCCTCTGAAAATGATTATTTTATGACGATTATTCCAGCTCATTGCTCATGAGGGAAAAGGAAAGGGCTGTGGCCTCATCCCACCCCACTCTGGTCCTACTCATACAGAATCCTGCTGCTAAAATTTTCTCCCTCTCCTGCCAGTGGGATCAAGTTAGCCCCTCTTTTTGCAAGAAGTTCAGACTTTTTGTCCTTATTTTCTTTGAACAGCTCTGCCCCCTGCCTGCGTCTCAGCTTTTATTTCTTCTAGCTGCTCACATTCTTCCCAAACCTCCCTCCTAAATGCCCCATTTGTATCGTTCTACCGCATTGAAGCCAATGTTCCATAGTAACAATACTCAACCAGATTTTAATAACTCTTTAACAGTCAACTAAACTGTGTTCCTACACAACCAGTCTTAACCAGGAAACTCCAGAAAAGTTCATTTTAGCTCACTTGCTTTTTGTTTTCCACTTTTTTCACCTCAGAAGGATGTGGAATGAAAATCACATTAATTTTGGTAGCAGATTAAATTATCACGGGGCTGGATACAGGTATGATCTAGACAAAGGGCTCTCACCCCACCAGCTTTAACTGAGCTAGCAGTTTGGTCAAGACAGCCTAGGGCTGAATGCAGTGAAAATATGTGACTCAAAACATATGCAAAATTCACCTGAGATCCAACATAATACAGCCTGCATGATCAGGGCAGAACAGTTACTGCCATCTAAACTACCTAAGTAAATGCTAGGTCTTAACCTCCATGAGGTGAAAACTTCCTCCAAAAAAAAAAAAAAGCCACCAAAAACAAGACCTCAGGTGTCAGTTCTATTCTGACATGCCAGAGAAAGACCACAAGTATTCAAAAACTTCATTGGGAGGCTAAAACAAACCCATTAGAGTGAAGAAAGAGGTTGCAATGTACTTTTAGGGTGATAACAAGGCACAAATTTGAGAGGCAAAAATAAAATTAGCTAATATAGCTATAACTAACCTTCTCCCAAGTGCTCTCAGAAACTGATAAATATCATTATCCCTGTCTTGAAGACGAGTAACTGAGACATTAAGAAATGAAGTGACTTGTTGGAAGTTACACAGAAAACTAGAAACAAACTACGAATCCTGCTTCCCTAATCAGTGGGTTATCCTTACTGGTACCTATGTACTTGCATACATCACGGTAGTGACTGCACTGTAATCTGATTACAACTTCTGATACTGCACCACGGCTTTGTGCTAACAAAAATATTTAAGATCTCTGTACACAGGTTTAAAAAAAAAAAAAAGTTGTCTAAAAAAGTGTTAAGAAAGGCTTTGAATCCAGTCCCCTGTAAAAAGGGACTCAGAGATTAGCAGAAAAAGAAAGTTAATTCCAGAATCCACAAATGCCCAGCATCAGGGAAAAATACTGAGCTTTCTCTTGTCCGGCACAAAGTACAGGATAGCCGAATGTACTGCAAAAGCACAACTGGCTTTTAACCTCATTCAGGAGCAGCTGCTTTCACAGCAGTGAAATGTTTCAGGCTGAGCCTGACTGACTGACTTAGTGGATAAATGATCTGAGGTTGGTATAGCTCAGAAGGAACCAGCTCATTTAGGAAATTTCACTATCTTAAAAACACACTTTTTCTATCCCATTGGAGCACGCTTTGCAGCTTTCAAAATTTGGCCATGGCTTCGAGAGGAAAATAAAAGCAGCATTTTTATGAAATGCTGGAAATGACAAAACACGGCTTGGACTTCAAACGGTCTGCCCATGAGCCAGGACAGGCTGGGCCTTCGCCGGGAACTCGTGTCGCTTCTAATCACTTGTATTAGTTTAGCACTAGCAAAAGGTGCCAGATTGGTAGCCCCAGGCACTGAATTCTCTATTTATCCCCAAAGCAGGTAGAGCAGGAGGGCAAGCCATCATAGAGATACCAACTCCTGCTATGATTTCTCATGTCCAGGGACCTGGTGACAGGAGGGTGATGTGGTCTCAGTGCTGTACTGGTTTCCTGATGTCTCTGCCGTGACTGCCCACACGGGGGCCAGTTCCCCGCGCTAGGTTTCAGACGGATGGGTTCCTAAACTGCAGGGCCTATGAAAAGGAAATAATGGAGAATCATCCCACAAGCATCCTCCGAGACTTTGAGAAAGAAGAACCAGGGATTATTTTCCTTGCATTATATTCTAGCCGTCTCAAAATGAACGAATACTAGAGAGAGCGATGAGGCCAGAGAGAGTCAATGTACTGAGTACAAATGAGATTTATATGTGGCTTGAGTCACTCCAGCCAATTAGCTACCCACTAGGCTGTTTGGTTTATTGTCCCTACTGTATAAAGATTTAATAAGCAGTCACCTAGATGGGAAGCATGAGACTTGCTGAAAGGAAACTTTTCACTACTCTACATGGAAAACTTGAGCCCAGTCCTGCAACAGCTCTGCACAGCTGATTCCCACTGATGTGTCAACGGCTGCAAGACAAGGCTCTTTATCATGACAGTCCACGCAGGTGGAAAATACGGGAAATACAGGACAATCTTTCATTATATAATTACCATGTCAGAAATCTTCCACACATTCCCAATATTCTACGGGAATTAATACAGCTTTCTTCAGTTTTTTCTCCAATACTCTGTCTTATCCAGGACTTGGACATTTTTCATAGCATGAAAGTACAAAGTGCTGGATTTTAAAAACTTATCTACTGGGGAAATGTGCTGTGTAGGGAACATATTAAACAATTCAGTCTATGTTTGGAAAAGAAATACAGATTCATCACAACGAGGAAGGATGTTCAAGAGTATCCTGAAAAAACAGCCGGTATTCAAGCCAAAGGACAGGATGAAGTGGGCACAACAGTATAAAGCTGACAAGCAGATTTAACTGACAGTGACAGAAAGAATTGGAAGCTGCCAAAGCCTAAGCTACACTAGGGCTTCTTCAGATACTACATGCACTAAAACTGAAACTAAAAGCACCAATGAGAACATTTTTTAAAACTCTCTCAGATGGGAAAAATCCTAGAAGCAGCAGCAGCAAAATGGAAAATACAAACTTCAGGAGATGACAGAAAAAGAAACACTTATCGAATATAAGTAAGACTGGAAACAAAGCAAAAAAGGCTGAATTATAGGATTGGACATTTCATGACCTTTCGCAGCAGTCATGCATAAGGCTTTAACATACTTCGTCAGAAGACTTCTTTTCCTGTTAATACTGCTCGTTGCAAGAGAGCTCAAAGCCATTCACTTAGACACAATTTTTGTGAGGCAGTGTCCCAGAGGGTGTGGCCCAGTCTCCTGGGAATAGCATTTGCTAGTTTTAGAGAACCAGCAGAGGGAGCACCTTAGCAATTAAACATGGTTTTCTTGTGTTTGTGCCTAAACAATGAGATTTTTTGGTTGAGTTTTTTGTTGTTGTTTTGTTTTTATTCTCAGCATTCCTCTCTGTCACTAATGTCTGTGACTCACTTAGCTATCAAATTGCTAGGAGTTTAGGAGCCAAAGCCATGGAGAATAACAGGCTCCACATCCACCCCACATAACACAATAGTGGACATAAGATTTTACCTAGTTGTCTTTCTTCACTCTCTCCCCATATCAACCTCATCTTACCCGTTCCTGACATCCTGCCCATGAAATCTTGTGCTGCCACATGACGATTGCTCTCAAATTCCTGCACTGTGACCACTAACTTTCTAGCCAGAAAGAAAAGCATATGGATCTCTAGGGAGGAAAGAGAAATCAATAATTAACTTTCAGTCAGCTGAAAGGACAACTCTGAAGTCCATAAGGCAACTTTCCCAGTCCTACTTTCGTATCCTCAAGGGATTGATCGCACTTCCAGCTATTGATGATTTTAAAAGTAAGATATTAAAAAGCTTATCTTTTAGTTGAAAAAACAAAACAAAACAAAAAAACCACAAAACCCCATCAGTAGAGTTATTTCCATGCTGTATTTACCTCAGAATCAAATGGCACACTATACTGGCCTGCATTTTTAGCTCTACCACAATCCCAAGATAAATTTACTATGGAAGCGTAACATTAAGAAGTCATCTACAGATGTAACCTATAGAATGGCACATCTTCGGTCCTGCAAAGGATTGCCCATAGGTTCTCTGCAGAAGGTCGGAAGCATTGCCCATTCAGGTTTCCTTTCCTCTTCGTTGTAGTTTTTAATACAGGCTTGTGTAACCACCGATTTGATACTAGCTCAAACATTTAGGAAGACCATATGGGTTTGGGTTCACCCTTTGTACTGTCATTTACACTTGTGCAAACTGGGCATAAAATGTTACCTAGAGGTCTGTGTCCACCCACTTCAGAAAAGCACAAGGAAAGGCATATGATACGAGGCACTGAAGAATAAAGTCCTAAAGATGCTGCCGGTGTTTGAATTAGGTAGGATTGGTTTCTGTTAGAATACCTATCTTTGATAAAAGATGTTGAGGAACGGTACCTGATAACAACACGTACAGCACAGGCTGCAAATCTGCCCTCCACGGGGCTGGCGGGGCAGGCTGTCGCTGACAGGAAAAGACCACTTCTTGGCATGACAGGATTTCAGCCTTTGTGCTCGCATAGTCCATGGCCTTTCCTCCCATAGTGCCACCTAGTGCCAACTCGGTCAGCGGTTCGCTCTTCTGCGAGGTGAACATCTGCCCCATCAGAAACAGGCTGGGACCCTCCACACTCATGTCACCAAAGCCAAACCCCAGTTGTCAGAGGAACAGTATTTTTTTCTTTAAAGACAGCTTTATCCCATTGGCCCGATTTCCCACTCCTGTATTTTAACTACTTCAAGATATACAGTCTCCACTGCACGTGATAAAAGCTGAACTTTTTTCTTGTTGCAAACCTCTGGCATGTGTACCAACCTGCCCCGCGGCACCGGCAGCCCTGGCTGCCCCAGCAGCTATCGAAGGAGGAGGTGGCACGTGTCCCTGTGCCTCCGGTCACCATTTTACAAGACCTGACCGCAAACAGAACTCCCGCCAGCACCGGGCGGTCAAAATGCCATCTTAGTACATGACGGCAGTGAAGGATTAAGTACAAAAATGTACGAAAACATGAAAGACACAGGCAGTAATCATTCTGAAATGCCAGCTTCCTATTAGAGGAGAATTGGATCAGTGCCTTAGAACTAAATATTAACTTTTAAGATAAATAATAACGAGGAATATAGGTAACATCCTCAAAGCAAAAACCATCCTGGACAAAAGCCTTTGGCTCTATTCACTCCTCACTGAAAGTTTGATAAATCTATGAAAATCTGCTCAAGTTAAGGCTGTACAGAAATTAACGAAAGTATCTCAAAATTTGGTGCATGGTTAAACACTACTCTTAAGAAGAGAAATCTGGATTATTGGCATAGATAGATTATTAAAAATCCAATTTATTTTTCAGAGTTAATAGTTTGTTTACTTTCTGAATTTTCTTGGGCCAAACTAATAAAATCAGTGAAGTCCATCTCACTTTGATTTGCCATCATTTTCCCTCTGCAGCACAGTTTGAACTGCAGACCTTACAGAGGGAACAAGTTACTCTTTAAAAACAACTATTTCCAGTGCATTGTTTCATTAAAAAAAAAAAGAAATTAAAAACATTTATAAAGGATTTGGATTTTCTAAAAGTTTTTCTTAAAAAAAGAAAAAAATCTAAGTAACTTGAAGTTAAATTTCAGTGTTTAATTTTCCATTAACATTTATGAATCTCAGTAGAAGCTCTTCACCATACGGATCACAGTGTAAAAAAGTCCTATAAAAAGAGACAGGAGTGAAACCAACTGAAATCTATAAGGCCACAGCATGCCATCAATTTCTAAACAGAACTCCTATTCAAATCATTCTGCTTAAAACCTCATATGGTCTGCAAAAATGAACAGGGTTTTCTTGAAGTGATTTAAATAACAATTTATCTAAGACTGTAATCTCTCTCGTATGGGATTTGTGAGCCATCCCACAGAATTCTCTAGCAGGGGACACAGTTCCCTATTTACATCAAAGTTTTATATAAATAATATTACATTTTTTTAATTTTCTGCAGCTGTTTTCCCTTATGAATAAGCTGGGCCTATGAAGAAAATGTGAAAATCGGAAAACTGTGAATAATATTTACAATAATGATATATCCAACTCAGGAAATTGCTACAACTGTCTTTATCAAAATAAACAAGATTGCTTTTCTCTTAAAGGAGGAAAAAATATCAAAATCCTCTACTACTAAAATTAATTTGACTTGGTATTTGTTTAGTATTTGGATTTGACTGTCTTATATCCCATTTTTGGTCCCTTTTTAAAAAAAAAAAAAACAGCACAAAAACATACACACACAAAAACCCCAACAGCATTGCTTTTCGTCTCACAGGAGTGAAAGAGGCATATACACATGCCATTCAGCCCAAAATTACTCTAGCTACAGGGCATGGCAAAGCATGAAATAACTGCTCCAGAGCACTTCCTCATGTGGGTGTGTTAGATAACTGTCTGCTCCAACGCTAAAATAAAGCACACTGTGACCCAATCAACACCGCTGGCTCTGCTCCGCACAGCTGCCCGGGCTGTGAGCATGGGAGCCCAGCGCACCCCACACCGCCCCGCGCACACCACTCTGCCAAACGCGGTCCCTACCCCCCTGGCCAACAGGCTTGACGCTCCCCGAGTTCCAGCTACAGCATCATACGCCGGATTTAAGTTTACTTAGGCATACGTTACCCTTTGCTGCTGTATCCAGATTGCAAACGGACTTTGTGCTATTGAAAGGGCTAAGATTTTTTTTTTGCTAGAATATACTCGGGGTTCAAAGAAAATTAAATCCTCCTGGTGAAAAAGTTTTTAAGATTAAAAAAAGATCTCACTGGATAATGAAAAATGTTTCTCCTACTCCGACTCTCTTTCTCTGCTTGAATTCTTCTTGCCTGGGGTTTTCATAAAATCAGGAGGTATCTTGTAAGTCATTTTCAAAGTTTTTCAAAAATGTTAAGACGAGGCTGGGCTTCTGCTAAATGTACATGTAAGAAGCCTGAAGACAGGTCGACATGCCTGCCTGTAAAAAAACCTGGGCTGTTGAGGAACATACACCTGCACTGGTTCAGGAGAAAATTACAGGTGCCTGAAAACCCACCCATCCCACGAGGGGGACGGCTGCTAATGCTCCAGCTGCATCACTCCAGGCAGACCACCATCCAAAGGCATCAGCAACTCCACCTTTAAGACCCCTATATTTTTGGCATAACTTCAGCATCTCCTCTACACCTAAATCTGAGTTTCAAAGCTTGAGATTCAAACTTTAGGAGGGGAGGAAACACCTTGCTACAGTTAACAGGTCGTTTGAAGCAATAAACACATTTAAAGTCTATCAACAAAATATTAATTTAGAAGCTTGAATAAAAAGGAAGAGAAAAAAAAAAAAGGAAGCAATGAATGTCATTCCCCAGCTAAGAGGTGAGCCACCAATTCTTGGTACACTGACATATAAAACCTTGAAAAGTTTCACTCAAGTTCTGGAAATAAAGCTGCTAATAAAATGGAGCAAGTAGTTTCTGTAGTTGTAGTGTCAGTGAATAGATCTGCTGCTTTGGATTTCAATTAACTCAGTTTGTTCAGCGAGGAGACACTTCTGTTGAAACTGGGAGTCGTAAGTTAAAGGACAGCAAAAAAAAAAAGCTCCAAACAACAGCAAAAAAACCTGTTGGCAGCAAAAGTTCTCTCTGGCTGTAAAATAATAGATTTTTAAGAAACATTTCAAAGGATTTGAAGGTTTTGGAGAATCTCCTAGGCAGTCCCAGGTGGGTTGGGAATATTGCATTATGGACTTCTTTGTGCTAAGAGGAAGGCCTAATGCATGTTTTTAAGAAGTCCGCCTCTTGCTATTAAATAAATAATTTTCTATTAAAAAAGGTGATTGTTATTGTTGAGAGATCTCCACTGATCAGCGTCCATTTTATATAATTACTTAGGATTCTCCAGAACATTTTATGTAACTCACTTCCACTATCTCTTTTCTTTTTTCTTTTTTTTTTCTTTTTTGTTACCAGCAGAGTAGCAGTTTTTACCCTCCAACAGAAATGACAGGAGCTTAGATAAAAGACCATTTCAAATGGATCAGTTTAAGCAGTCTTTAGAACCCATGATAAATCTGGGCTCCAAAAACTCGACAATGCTAAATGGGCTATGAAATGCATCACAAATCCCTCCCCAGAAAAAAAAGAAGAAAAAAAAAAAAGACAAAAAAAAAGATTAATTCAGAGAAAAGCTTCAATGCTTGAAATTACAAATAAGCAGCATGTTTATGGAATGAAAAATGGTAAATAAATAGTTACTATTTCTGGACAAAATGGCTCGATAGATTTCATAATTTGCCACCACTGTAAAAAATATCTATTCCCTTCCCCCCTCCCTTCCCCAGCAGTACACACGGAAACACAAGCATAACCATGCATAAAGTGGGAGGGTGGGGGGCAGCCAAGGATACAAACTCCCTCTTAGAAAGTTTGAATTCTTATTAACCCAGTGATGCCTCAATAATGTTACATTATATCAGCAACATAAAAGTTGGAATATACGTCTCCTTTCTTCCTAGTAAAGGAAACTGGAAAAATACTAATAATGAAAAATAGACGTTAAAAATATCCAGGAGGAAAAAGTACATCTACAATAACCAAAATTAACCCCCTCCGCCCCCACACCAAAACAGACAAACAGCAAAATCTCCAAATAAAAATCCTGTCAGGAAGAGCGGAACCTGCTTTCTCTTTTTTTGCTTTTATTTACTGTATGCCAAGCATGGACTTTAAACTTACAGTGTGCATATATATAGAAAACAAAGAACGAGAGTCACCGTTAACCCTGGTCACCGGCATTACAGTTAAAAGTCATTGGCAAATACTAATAAAACCCCATTTAGCAGTAAATAAGGAGAACATGATATATGGACGGACAGATGGAACTGCATAAACAGAAAAGAAAAAGCAGAGAGACCCACAAACATACGGAGAGGGCTGTTCTAAAAGAGTGAAAGATATTGATTTACTTGGAACTAGTGTTGGAAAACAAACGTATTTGTTTCCTTCGTGATTAAAAAAAAAAGTGATTAAAGTGAATCATAAGGGGGCACACCCTTAAATAAGTAGAAGGGGGAAAAACATTTGTAGAGGGTAAGGCCTTCTATAGATGTTCCGAATTTTAAGCTAGCAAATAGGTCTGGCAAACTTACATCTCTAAATTAAAAATCGAGGGGGGGGGAGAATAAAGAAGTGCTGGTGGTTTAAGGAGAGTAGAGGCTTTATTCTTTTATTTTTTATAAAAGTTGACTGGCCTACCTTGTTCCCCAGTCCTCAGTTTGTCTCCTCATAGTCGCTGTCTCCCTGGAAGTACAGTGTGAGTGGTAATGACTGCCTGCCTCCCTAATGAGTCCATTTTCCTGCTCTTGATGTTGTGTATATACACACACTGCAACCTACCTTACAAACCACAGAGACGGGAAAGGGAGAGCGAGCGAGAGAGAGCGAGCGAGAGCGAGCGAGAGTGCGAGAGACAGGGAGAGAGAGGGAGAGAGAGGGAGAGAAAGGCGCACACAGACAAAGCCCTCCTACCAGACAGCAGACAACCCTCCTTCCCCTATCTAGCAAAATACAACTCGGCTAATGCAGCAACAGGTTCAATACTGCCAGGCTGAGGCAGCCTAGAAAAGGTACACGGGGCTGAGCAGGATTGCTGGCAAATAAACAGTTCAGCGCCGGCTGGCTCCACCTTTCTTATTTATGTTACAGGATGTTGGAATGCATTGTTTCAGACAGTCCATGTAATTATCATAAATACATTTTTTGTGCATATTAGCATGAAGCGCCGAAACGTATCAGCCATTCTGCTCCGTAACCTTATAGCTTTAACACATGCAGGGAAGGTGTAAACATATCTCTTTTGACAGGCAGACTACACAAAGCCCACTGATGATTTTAAAGTCATGAGATCTTTCAAGAAAGACGCTCCTGAAGATAGGTTTCCCCAGACAATAGGGGAGCAGGGAAAATTGATCTTGATGAGGAAGAAGTCTTTGTAAGAGACTGCTCGGTAAACAATTGAAAAGAGAGGGCTATTCTCCCCAGCATTCCCTCCCTTCAAAAATATATATTGGGAAGCTTCTACCCCTACAGCTATAATAATGTGCTGTGCTTATGTCTGAACAGGTGCAATGCATATAGTACATGGTGTTACAAGGACAGAAATAAATCTCTCAAGTAAAAAAACATTTTCCCAGTTGCAAACAGGCCAAGGTTATTTAAAATATAGGTCTAATTTGAAGAACGTTCTCCCACCTCCCTATATTTTTTTTTCTGGGAGGGGGGGAGTGGGGGGGGGGTTAGAGGGAAGGTGTGAAGGGGAGGCAAAGGTGGGAAAATCAATACATGTAACCAGTTACTAGATTTTTATTTTTACAATATTCTGTCATATCTGAAGAAGATATATGCTGCTTCTACAGCAATTTTCATTCAGCCCTGCCTCTCATCACATGTAAACTTACGCTGTCACAAAAATGCTGTTGATTTTAATGACAACTACAGGCATCTGAAAGTAGCAAGAGCAGGAAAATAAGATTTTGCACCTGTATTCCATCTTTGGACAAAGGTTCTCCAAGAACTTTAACTGGGTCCAAGAGAAAAAAAAAAGGTTAAGTGATATTCCCAAGGTTATGCTGTAAATCAGTGGAAAAACAGATGAGAACCCAAATCTCCTGATGCTTAACATGGAATTTGCCTGGAGTAACTCATACCCACCTAAAAGTTAAGCGTCCTATCTAAGCCAGTTGTGTAGGCTCCCTCTATTGTCAGTGGAGACACAGGCACCTCCCAAAAGCAATTCATCCCAGCTTTCCCTCTCTCTCTCCACTGAGGAGGGAGCCTACACAACTAGATTACACTAGGCAGCTAGCTTATAGTTGGCTAAAATTAAGTAAAATGAATCTTACTTTTGATCTAAAGCTCTATTACAACATCCTGCTTCCCAAAATACATTTTTATTATCGCATTTATTATTAGGCAATATATGCCTAAATTGTAGTGATCGAAAAGGGATGGCCTGCTGACTAAAAGAGACAGGTAAACTCCCTAGATTCATGGATTTGTACCCTCAGGCTGGCTGGATATTCATGATTCACACAGTCTTTATAATATTAACCAGCCTGGTGACTGGTGAATTTGATTAGTTTTGTTCACTGGTAGCTGCTACACATTTTTGTATTTCGCTTATGAACATTCTGTTTTCATCCAGATGTACAGTAAATACAGAAGGATTAAGTAATTTTTTTCAAAAGGTTAATTTTCATTAGTGTTTTCAGCAAAACACAGCCCTTCTTACCTTAGGATAAAATATAAAGAGTAAAAAGCTCTATTAGGTGACTTTGTTCAACTCCTTCTGTAGTATTTAGCTACATACACACCTGGCATATGTAGAGGCAGCTCTACAAGTTACTCCAAATATATATTGCAAAAATTTAGCCCTATAACGTATTTGCTTCTCTGGACTTTATGACCATATTCACGTTATTGAAGGGTATGTAAGGTCAGGAACGCAGAAGGAGCATTTAGAGACTTTGCTTCTAACTGTGGTAACTCGATCTGTCCGTGTATATACCAACTGACCACTCACTGCCTCAGTTTTTCCATCTGTAAAATGGACTCAAGTGTAGTTCCATGAGCAGATGGTACCATAAATATATGAAGTGCTTCGTCTTCCTATCTCAGCCTGGCATCTCTCAGAGTTTTATGATGGAGAATATTATGGGAAAAATATAAATACTTTATCGAGGAGACTTGTATCAAAGCCAGCTGATGAAAATCACAATATTTTATATACTTCTATTCAGTTCAAATAATGTGAATAGTCTCTGAATTTAAAACTTAAAAACTAGATCTACACCAAAATGAGGATATCAAATGTAAGAAGTTCTTAATACTCTGGAACATTTGACCCCAAACTGACATTCACTCCTCAGTCCTACCTACCTTATACATACAAACCTGAAGAGAGATTCAAAACGTACCAAGTTTGGATAAAATACAGATTTGAACCCTTCAAATTTAACAGACATTCAGGTTGAAATCTGAGTACTAAGTGGGACACTTAAGTTCGAACAATGTTCAGATTTGCCATTGATCCAGATCCAAAAACTCTAAGTTGGGAGGCATCTAGATCCCTACTTCCTGTAACTTTCTAGAAATGTCATATATGTATCTGAACATGGATTACAGGTCAAATTTCCTCATATTTTGAGGAAGCCTGAATCTCTGCAAGAATGCTAGAAGTGAGCCTGATTCCATCCAGTTATGGCAACACTTAGACCAGACCTAAACTCGAACCCAAAACTACTCCTTCCAAAGTTGCATGGGGTTTGTGTACATGCAGAATTGTAGAACCAAAACCAAACACTTTCAAACCTTGAGATTGTTTGAAAGCAAATATGCAGTATATTCCAACTTAAGCTAGTTTTGGCCCTCAATCAGAAATGAATCCAATTAGCCGTAAGCTTTATAAAATCTACATCTCTCTCTGACCTGACTGGTAAACCCCGCAAGATATGATCTGTACAACCGGTTCCTTGCCTGCGAGTCTTTCTAAATGGATCCAAACCATCAATGGCTGGATTCTCTGTTGTCTTATAAATCATTCAGTCTACCTAAACCATACAAAAAGAGCGTAAAAAAAATCCTGAGTGATGCAACTGAACAGAGAATCCTGATTTAATAATGTTTTGCCAACAGAAAAATGTCTGCCCATTTGCTTGATTCAAAATGCCCGATGAGAGCCTGCTCACCGTCACGCCACATTCCTGTGGGCCTGCAATTCCTCCCCTCCATTACGAGAGCAGGTCGATGGCTATGTACTTGGTTCACTTGCAGGAAGAGGAAAGAGGACATGTAACTGCCGACGGCTTTCAGCCCTGTCACAGGACTGGACACTCACCTGCCATGTGACAGTGAGGGCCTCCATGGCAGTCATGTGGCTGGCCTACACTTGGCCACGCAACAGAACAGGCAAGCAAACTCTTTGTCACGTGCCCAGGAGTGTACCTCTCCTATGGCAGAGACACCGAATTTTGGTTATGCCACACACAGGGTCACTCCACAAGAAAGAGGCTGGAACAGAGGGCTCCCAGCCATCTTAGTAAAAGGCTGCATGATCCATCCTGAATGCAAGAACAGACAACGCTGGTTTACCCATCAGATGATACCCCTGGTTTTCTTTTTCTGTAAACTTGTCTTCTTGGTTCAGAGTTAATCTCTAGCAACTGTCATGAGGGAGGCAAAGGAGCCCCAACCTCTCTAGCAAAGCCTTAAAAAGAATGAAAAAATCACTAGCACCATAAGGCAGGTGGAAAATTCTGGTGCTTGGCGCAGCAGGGGCCCCATCTACAGTTCTCCCAGGGAGCTGCAGAGCTCTAAGAATACCTTGATCTTCAGTAGTAAGGGGGAGATAGGAAAAATCAAACTGTCCGCTGGAACTGTGAAAGTCTTTGTTGCAAATGACAAGATTCTGGATGACGGACTAAGAGAGAAGGAAGGTGCTTCAGTGCCAAATAACATATTCTCTACTTCTCTAGTCTCTCCTCTCCTTTTTATGTTACCAACATGCTGAGTTTAGACATATCTTGTTGGCAACCACAACTGGAAAAGGAGTCACGGCATCATATAAGCGTGTCTGAGGCAAAGAGCTACTTCCTTTGAAAAAAAAATTGGTCTCTCAGCAGTTATCTATGGGCTGATTTTCAAATTCTAAAGAAATTTAAGTGGGACTGACTCCATGAACTGGTTGGGTATTCTGCCCACCCTTGTGGTGGGTTAACACATTGGTTTTGATGTACTCCACATTCCTGCCCTACGACAGTTCCATCAATGCCTTCAGGGAGCTCCGCTTTTCTACAATCCCAGGAATTGTTCTTAGAAACCAGGCTGGTTTAACACCACATTGGTGTTAAAAATCCCAGGCAAATTTCTGTCGCGATTTTCTTTCAGATGGTATAGGCAGGACCTGGAAACACTCACAGCAACATGTCTGAACTTGATTGCTTCCTCTTAGTCCCCTTCACTACATACGCAGATCTTCTGACTCCCCTGGTATATCACACCATCATGTTGCCAGCCCAACAGGATTGGTGCTTCAGATGTCTCTACTGGTGTCCTGCAGTGTCTCTGCAACTTTGTTCAAACATAATGAGAAAGATGCCAATTAAAAAAGCACAAGAGCCCTGCAGCGTGGCAGGCTGATTCAAATTAGATACCTGTATGAAGTGATTAAAAATAGGTTTTCTAAACCCGAAGATAACAGGAGGACATATATTTGATTTACATCAGCAGGGGTCAACAAAAACGTAGAAGAACCACACAAAAGCTCTTTATCCCTGCAGATTTACTGGTGAAGATGCTGAGGACAGAAGGAGAGAAATACAGTGCGCTTCTGGTGTCTTTCAATATGCAAAGAATCTCAATTGTTCTCCCATTTCAGCTGTCATTACTTACTGCCAGACCTCCAAAAAAGTAATACTTTCCTTTAATTTAGCAACTTTGATCCATCATTCCATAGTTCAGCTGCACATACACATTAACAAATCAAATCTCACAACTTCCTTTGGCAAAAAGCTACTGTCATTCCCATTTTACAGATAGTAAAAACTAAATGGAAAGAGTTAATCACTCTGTTGAGAGTAGAAGTGAGACTGGGATGTCAGGCTTTCCTGATCAGAAGTTCAGGCTACGCTGCCTCTATGGATCAGACTCTCAGACAGCCCAATTGATTGGCAAGACTGGGGCGCACTTGCTGAACAAGAACTGGCTTTTCTAATGTTGTTTTTTTTTAATCCCGGAATGTCCTGAATAATAGATCAGATGCAAAGCTGATATGTCTCCAACAGTTTCAATGGATTTGTGAAAATCTGTCTGCAAGTAATATGTACCAAGTACCATAAATGCCCACTTTCTTTTAGGATGACACTACTAGCACTTCAGTAAAGGAACACTTTGCACAACATCTGTTCCCTTACAGCCCTTAGGCCACTTTGCACAAAGGCTGCAAAATGGTGTTTCCACTGCATAATAATCCCATGTCAGATACAACAGTACTGCATTACTCTAGTACTGTGTTGGGTAAATATTGCTGCTACATCAGTAAATTGCAACAGTGAGATCTAGGCAATACAAGAAATTTTGTCCCAACAAAGCCAATCCGTTGCTTTTATACCCATCGACACTGGTGTGTATCAATCACCACCAAGAGGGACTGAGAGTCCTCATAAAACTCCAGAAGACCAATATCATACCAACATGCCATTTCCCAATTCAAAAACCAAAACCACACAAAAAGTTCTCAGACTCCCACATGCTTTATCCCCATCTCCCCATTACATATACATGCACACACACTTGGGATGTTCATGTGTTAGCTTTCTGTCTTGAATGTGTACATTGTGTTGTAATTATTTAACACCTAACAACCTGCAACTACGCATGTGGCCTCGGCTATGTATGTGTTCATCTTCTCCACTTACAGAGTGCTGGGATATTACCTTTATTTGCATCGGCAGGCCATTTGTGACCAATTTAGCTGTTGAGCTAACGTGCAAGGCCCTCATCCAAGCTGTGAGTTACAATGGAATCGGATCTCGTTACACAGCCTACTGCATGGTATGGTGCACCCTCTATTATATAACTATATGGTTCCCAAAGGTTACGTATAATTCGATTATAAAGACTCATGTTGCAGTTCAGTCAACATTTAAGGACTAGAAATTTGATATTTACTTATGGAAATCCATACTGAATCCATGCCAAACTGAACAACAAATTGTAAAAAGTAGTTTTACCATCTGAAAAGTGCTACGGTAACAGGTCAGGATGCACAACCATCATTCTCTTCTGCCAGATAACTAGGATGACTATCAAAGATTTCTATTTTTGTCCCAGAAAGTTAGGGAGCATGCAGGAAGATCTGATTGCTGTCATAATAATTGCAGACGGTTATGACATGAACCACAGTGAAAATGCTGAAGCTCTAGGTGGCCATCACTTCACTTTTACCCTCTTTAAATAGTAGGGGGAAAAAAAACCAAACCAACAAACCAAAACAAAACAAACTTCTGCAACTCTAGTGATTGTCACATCAGTTGAAATGCACTAAGTTTATCATTAGTGAAGATCTGATCTAGATGGAAAAAAAGCAAGAGGCATCCCTAGCAATATTTCGGAAGCTGTTATTTGACCCGCTGGGTGCAACTGAGTATTTTCACAAGCTTATGAACATGCATCCATTCTACCTGGAAAACACTTATGTCAGCATTTTCAAAGATGCTACTCTTTCAAGAGGTAATTATCTTCTAGTTTAGAATATCACATCTGAGAGTATTGCCCCCCAAATGAATAGCCACTTCTGGAAAAATAAAAACAAAAATGCAATTTAATTGTATCAGATGTACAAAGATAGAAATTCCATACTTTAACTTTTATTCGATTGACTCTACGTAAAGTGGAGAAAACACACCTCTACAGAAAAGAGACAAACAATACTGAAACTTCAATCATCCAAAAATCTTGAGTAGACTAAAAGTTATGTAATTGTCTTAAAAAACAGGGATTTCTTTTTAAATCTCTATTATGCTCCCAAGTACTTTTTTAAGCTTTTCTATACAATTATAAAACCTAGAAATTTCTTTATTTATGTTCTTAAAGCTAAGACTGTATGACCAACACAAAAAAAAAAAAAATCACAGCATGTACAATAATGCTGTAATATTTGAAAGGAGCAATACTAAGTGCCATTATTCATCTAATACTTCATCATGAAATCCCTTCAGCTGATGTAGGATTATTTTCCTCAAACATAGGCACTATAAGATCTTTCTCCATGTATTCTAGGCAAGGGGAAACAAATACATTTACCAGGCAGGCTGGACTTATAAGTTACTGAAAAGGCTGGACTCTTTCTCAGGGTTGTGTGGCTTGTATCACACTTTTAAGCAGCTCAGCACAAAATTTCACGCTAGGACCCAAGTTCAGATGACTCAAATTCCTGCTAAGTCCCCATGCTTAGGGTTTCTGGATATATGCACTTAAAATCCCACAGCCAGACAACAGAAAATATCAGGCACAGGCACTTGGGGGTGTCTAGGGCAACTCATTCTGACCTGGGAGTATATAAAAGTGCCTGATTCTGTTTTGGGGTAAACTAAATATTACAGAGACGATGGAGTAAAGAAAAGAAAATGAGTAAAACATCAAACAAAGGTTTATCCTTGCTAGTCTGAGAAGCCCACTCCAAGAAAAACTTAACTGGTGACCTCCGTATCAAACACACAGTAAACACTAGTAAGGATGCAACCATTTTACTAGCACTAACACCACCCAAATTAAGTAACAAAAGTTTCACTTTCACAAACCTTCGTTATCTGTAGACCATCTCAGGGGGATTATTTTTGTATGTAGGTGGGCAGCATTCATCGCCTTTGAAACTTTTAGTCAAAGATGTTTCTGAAGAATAAAAAACTAGATGTACTAGTTTGTAATAGTACTAGATGCAATATAGAAAAGGAATGTCCTGGTCTGAATATTTTTTTACTTTATATAAGGTAAGTTCTCTTAGAAAAACTAGGCAAGACTGGTTCCAATTAGTCCTTTAGTTTTAGCCCAAAGGAGAATATTTTTGGATAATCTGAACACAGTTTGCTCAGCTGTTTTGAAGGACACATTTAGAGGTGCATTTCTTTTCCTGAAATATTAACTGAAATTCATTTTGTAAGGAAAAGATGACAGATTTTATTATTTAAAGCCAAAGAAATTAGTTGTATTAACTTAAGATTAAGCCTCGGGTCTTATTATACACAAGAACAGAGATAAGAGCCTTTCTTTTAATCAGACCTATCAAAAATTGGAAGATCTGGTGAAACTAGTGGTGGTCTAAGCCTGAGAGAAATGAGCTTGGAAAAGAGCATCCTATAGACAAACAACTCTCTTATTTTGCCTGTATTTGAACAAAAGAGTCTTTCATTACAGAATTAGAATATACAGAACAAGGTGACATAATATTTTCAAAATGATATAATGGAAACGAAGTGTACCAACTTGAATGCTACTCTTCAGTCAGATTTTGTAACGAGCCCAAGATAGGTATTATTTTATGGTCAAAGGGCTTCTTTTCTGTAACTTTTTGCAATTATTAGCTAGGACTGTAACATTTGGTATTGCTACCAAGATGGTCTATGATTATGTAATGAGAGATCCCCTTTGTAATATCTGTGTAATTAGGCATAATTAAGTTTGTCATGGGAACTTTAATTTCCTGATTTTTGAGTAAATAAAGAATCAATGTTAATATTGCACTAATCAGTACTAACTAACATTTAATTTGTTTTGTTTCAAAATCAGAGGTCACATTGTGAAACCATTTGATAGTATGCAATGAAAAAAACCCAACAAAATAAACAGAAGTTGGAATAAAGATAACTTTATATTAACTAGTACTTTGCTGTCCTGCTGTTCCATTTGTTGAGTTGTCCTGAAGCCAACAAAGTATCGGTAAGAATCAGGATACAAATATGACTTTAAGTACTCTCTGTTGTGGTCTCGGAATGAATCGACATTTGTTTTTACCACGCTGTGATAATATCACAGATGTTAGAATCAGTATACCTTAAAGCTTTCTGTTTCAGAAACAGATACTATGTGAAAGTCTCAACTAGCTTCAGTAGACCATTTGTGGGCCAGGCACCAAGCAAGAGGCAAAAATCATGTCTGATAGAAATCCCACATAAATATCAAGCATCCATCATGCATCCATCCAACTGCGTAAGTATGACTGAGTTTCGGTCTGGAATTCCTAGGGATTCATATAGTAAAGCTGTAACACACCATGAAAATTCACTGGGGATTATCAGATATGGGCTTATGGGGGGAAACTGGGAGTGCCCTGTTAATGGCTACCTGGTGCAACGCATCTATTCTCAGTCACGAGAGATGGGACTGGCTGTTCAGGCACCACATCCAGCTCATGCATGCATCTGGTGCTGATAATCATTCACAGTTTAAAAATAGGTATGAGAAAGGTAGTCACAGGGTTATAATGAAGAGAATTTATGGGGCATTACTGTCCCAAACTGCTGTTTCAATCTAAACACTACTCTGGGCTTGAGGTATCAAAATGTGATAACAATGCTCAAGGTCTCCATAACAGGATCATCTCTTTTCTTTTCCTGCCTTATTTCTTGGGAAAAAAAAAAAAAAACAGTAAAAGGTTTTAACATTTAAATGAATGTCAATAGTCTTCAGAGTCAACACTGCTTCAAATATCCAAGACTTCCTGTATTAGGATGCTGACTGCAAATAACCAAGTATCAACTCACATCTAGTGCAATCTTTAATTAGAACCTCGCAGTCAAGCAGGCTACAAGCTTTCTACCTCCTAAATTAAAGCTGTAATTTTGGAGCACAAGAAGTGAACTGCCAGGGGAAAAAAGCACCAGTTTACCATACTGCTAAAAGTCAGCTCAGTCTGACCCCTGTCTCAAAATATGAAGCACCTAAATTATATCATTTTCTGGAGAAGCCAAAACATAACAATTTCTATGACTTTTTGGTGTTAGGTACTTAATGATGTTGGAAGTTCTTTGGGATTACTTTACAGGCTGCTCCTCTGAGAAAAGTTAAGTTACGTGCAAGACAAATGAAACCAAAAAGTTGACTTACAGGCTCTCAGCACTATCCACAGGTCTCAAAGCTCAAGATTATCCATCCCTATCTATGGCAAGAGTTCCCTTTCAGAAGAACAAGAATATTTGCTTCACAATAGCTCAAAGGTGTTCAAATCCCTGCAAGATACTAACACTATATTCCATTCATTTTAATGGAAAATAGATGTCCAAATTCCCAAAGACAGCCCTTTTACCATTGGGCCCCAAGAAACAGATTACATGAAAATAACCTTTTATCACAAGAGAAGACAGGAAAAAAAATTCCAATTAAAAATGATGGAATTGATCGAAGAATGAAAGCCATCAAGGAACAGGCAGGCAAAACAGGGAATAAAATAAGGGAAAAGTGCATAAAGTTATCTCATTCCCCTCAAGGAGTATAAAAAAACCTCCCTACAAGACTAAAAGAAGATATTTCCAATTTGTTTCCTAACAGCCAAAAGACGTGTAGATTAAAGACTAGGAAGCATGTTGAAAATTATGGCAAAGGCACATGAAAAAGTTGGAAGTAAAACATTGTAACTTGAATTACTCCACTGTCACAATTAAATGGCCAGGAAGCACTCCAGTGTTTTAGGAGTAGCCATAAGCACCCCTAACTTCATGGATTTGAGTTTGAACTGAAGTCCCTTCAGCTCCAAAAAAAATCCTAGCCAATACTGCTTGGGCTAGAAAAGAATTTCCTACAGCTGCAGTCTTTAGGCTTACCATAGATATCTGCATATTTGCAGCCTTAACCCTGCTCCTCTTAGTATCATACTCCAACCACATGCATACACGGTCCCTCCTGCTAACTTAGCCTTTCAGTACTCAATTGTCTCAAGACTAGATCAAGCCCTGGGAATTTCTGAGCAGACCCCTGGCCCTAAGACCATCCATGTGGGGGCAAGAAAGTACTTGGTGGACAAAAAGCAAGCCATCCCACACAGCTACCATCCCACACATTCTCCTGCTGTGGCCAGGCTTTCAACCACAGAAAGCTTCTTGGGACTTCCCACAGTACCTGGTAAGTCCTTCTCACTCTTAAAGCAGTATGTGTACCCCCATCTTTGAGAAAATGTCAGTAAACAATAAACAATGAAGCATTACTTGTAAAACTGATAGCTATTTTTTCACTTAACAGTACTACATCTAAGACCGCACAGAGAGAGTAATACTGGCACATAGATGCATACTACTTTGCAGCCATGAGAGAGATTGGTGGGAAGAAAAAAAAAAAGGCAGAAAAAAAAAGCAATAAGCTATTGCAGACCACTAAATATGCCAATGACAAATATGAACAAAAGCAGCACAAATTGTATGGTACTGGTAACTTAGCATATTTCTCTCTTTTCAGCAACTGAAAGCATCTGAGGAACTCTGGCTTTTAGAGAGGTGCTCCTCATGCCCTGCCCTTTAAACACCAAACCAAAACTCACACAGATGTGATTGATGAGATAAAGCCCCAACAGACAAATCTACAGGTGGCTTCAAAAGCAGAAATACAGTTGACCCAAGATGTCAGGCCTGCATCTACCATAACACGAGTTACAGTAGAACTCTCCTCAGCCCCTCACAATGGTCCCAGGGGAGATGTTACTACATTTTGCTGCTGTTGCTTGTATCTAGTTTGGCCAAGAGTCCATGAATCATGATAGCTGTATTTATACTAACAGATACAGGAACAATCAGTGGCATTTTTCTATTAGCCCTGACTACTTAGGATCTGCAACTTAGAAATGTTTACATGAAAATAACAAAGAATAGGAACATGTGATGCTTGAAATATTAGGCTCTAATTTCAATCTACAAATGAAAAATGTAAACATTCTAAAACTTAATAGGGAAGTGACAAGAGTACAATGATTTCTGTCCCTTGTAAAAGACAGCAAAAAATGTACACTTTTGCCTACCTACTTACATGGGGAATAAGCAACGCTTTCAGGGCCTGACAAGAGAGATCCTGCTAGTTGATGGAATCATTTGTCATCAGATGCTAAAAAGAAAGTAATAACTGGAACGAGTTTTGAACGTGAGCTTACAATATTTTTAGGATCTAAAAACTGCCATTAAGTAGTCTGCATATTCTATAACAAGGGTCTAATAAAAGCTAGCTATCTCACTCAGGTTTTCAATCCTAACTATTAAATCCAGACAGCAGGTTTCTTGCTCTACTGTTAATATTAAAGATACCAGTGTTACAAACTGGAGCTTAATGGTTAACACACATAAGAATATTCATTTATTGACTTCAAGAGAAGCTGAAGAAAGCGACAGGAAACAAATGTATGCATGTACCAAAGTAATACAAAATTCAAGATAATTCTTTAACAGTATAGTATAGGCATTGTCAAAAATTGTTCAAGAAGAAGTTAGGATGAATTCACATCCATCTCAAAAAGTGCTGACAATTCATTTCTGCACACCCTTCAAGATGAGATGTTCTTTTAAGTGAAACTACTGAAGCAGAACTCTGATGAGTTTGATGATCCTGAAAGTGAGATGTTTTTAGTGCTATCATTATCATTATTAAACGTAGCTGCAATGACAATTTAAATCTGTGTTCCAAACCTCCTAGATGCTTTTCAACATTAGACACCTTTGTGTCTGAAGACCCAAAAATAAGCTTACTAGTTGATTATGCTATAAAGAAAAGCTCTGCTTAACAAGACAAATGCAACCTTATTTTGTCTTAATGATATTGCCTTCAATGGAACACAAAAGGAGCAATTGATAGCAATGATTGAAACATTTATTTTAGAGACTTGTAAATTCAGCTGTCCACTACAAGAATATCCAAGTGAAGAAACAGGGAGAAAAATAAAAGAAAAAATAACAGCATTGAACATCAGTGCAGGTTGGCTAGCTGAACATGACAAATGACCTCCTAATGGCCACAAGCATAGAGACAGTGAAATGTATGTCCGTGTATGCTGCTATTAATTCTGTACCAAAATGAAAACCACAAATATTGGTGCAGTGGTACCGAAGATACCATCCAAGAACAAAGAGGAAAACATGAGAAAGATGTCTTTACTATTTGGTTAGACAAGAAAAACAAAATTGAAACAAGAACGTTTAAAACGATTTCTTCTGCTTCCGATACACGGCTGCTCAGTGCTGTACTTCAACCACACTGAGTGAAAAAATAGCAACCAAACTTTCCCAAAACTGTACTGTAGAGCCTAAAGACAAAAATCGCTCCACTCTATTACCAGTAGCCTGGCTAAGTGAAAAAGGAAGACTGATGTCCCTAGTTCCCAGAGACACTCAGTGTTGCTCTCAGGAACACGTGCCTCTACGTTTGCATCAACAAGTGTCTTGAAATGTGCACTGAGAACAAAAAGGACTTTGATCAAAAAATAGCACACATTTTACTCTGCAAGGAACTTTACAGAAAGGTACTAAATTTACAAAAGCAGTTGAAGGAGATTTCAGACGGACCTGACAGATTACAGGCTGATGACACTACCGTTACAGCCTCAGTGAAAATGTGGTTTGATCTAATTAGCAACAAAGAACTAGAACCACTGAAGAATAAAATTTTAAAATTATTCAAAGATGCATGGAAGCTTTCCATTTCATAGCCACCAGCACTGATTCCAAACACAGTCGGATGGGATTAAACCCAGGATAGGATGTTGAGGTTGGGACAGGCACAGAACATATTCCAGATACCTCAAATCTTTTAAGATTAAAAAGTGAAGATCCATATTTTTGCCCTAAATATGTAATTACAAAATTGATTTGATTGAACACAATTTATTTAATCATACAGGTGGAAAATACAGATGTTAAATTAGGGCAGACAAAATGCCTGAACTTAGAAATGTTGGATTTTAGAACAGATGCATTGCTGTCCAGCCAACTCAGCATCACTTTTTACACGTTTGTAGTTTATTCATATTGCTTTGATTGAAACTGTGTAACAGCGTAGGTGCTAAAATCAAAGAATCTGGTGAAGTGCACTGATATGCACAGTTAGATATAAAGCCTCATAGACCTAACTTTTTTCACAGGCTACAGAGACCATGCGGATGTTCTTATTTTTTCATTACAGAATCACACGCTTTACATTTTAGATAATGTGTCTTTTTGTGTTTAAGGAATAAATATGCCCATAAAATTAATCGCATCACATGTGTGCACTGTTTCAGTGGATAAAATACTGCATCTGAGTGTTTTCTCCGAGAGGCTTTTGCAGAAAAAAAACAAAAAAGTCATGCTGGGGAGAAAAATTCAACTCTCAGACATTGGCTGCTGTTTCCACATACAAATTTTCTCTCCACGCCCCATAGAGAACACATACCTCAGCTGAACAATTGTGAGCCTATGTTAGCTATGCCAGCATCCTGTGGAAAGTAACAAAAGGCTTTAACTTATTTTTAACTGAGAGAAGTGCATAACTAAGAAAGTTTGTGCCTTAGAATTTCAAGTCAGATTTGGGATTACTGTATTTCCCTCTTTGGGAAGTTGCATGATTACTAATCTTATAATTAAAAAAAGTAAAAGTTAATGAGGAAACATGTTAACGTCAGATGATTTACGTGCCTATTAATATTACAGGTGTATTGGGAAAAAAAAGGGGGAAAAGGAAAAACCCATTGTGTAATCCAATTCTGATGAAATGCCGGACAATTTTGAGACTGATAAAGTGAGTCACTGCCAACTGACTCAGCATGACAACAGAAGTTCATTGTTGCCTTCGAACCGAAGGAAGCAAGCAGCCAGTTGGTTCAAACTGGATTTGTTCTTTCACTAAAATGTGATATTTCCACCATCTTCTTGTTCTTCTTTTGCGACTTCCATCAGACCCTCTAGTGTCTCCGGTACATACTGCATTTATTAAGCCCTGCACTATTCAGCTAGCATCAGATGCAACACACATTAAGACCTCAGATGCAGCATGTTACAAAATTAACTTAAAAGGCTGGAATACAGCTCCATTTTTAAGTCCCAGTATATTTATATTTCACATATGGTTTTCGCTAGGCTATTCACAGGGGGGACTATAAAGCATCTCAACATGTGAGGTACTCTTGTAAACTCCACTATGTCCTCAGTTGCACTTACTGTCCTCAGGCATGGGGGATGTTGTATTGCAAGTATTAATAGGGATATACGTGCCGCTTGTTACATTCACATCTCCCCTTCCCTGCCTGTAGGTTTGGCAACAGCAGGATGGCTGAATACAGCTCAAAAACTGGAATTCCTGTTTGTCTCCAAGGCTTTCTAAAGATTGCCTTCTGCCGGTCACTGCAACTTCCCCCGGCACCCTCTGAAGCTAACAAAACAAGGAGAGCTCAGCAGCTCCCATGGGACTCTGGACCCTTCAGAGTCTGGGCAACGGAAGGAAACAAAATAATACTGTCCCCATCCTTGAGCTCTCAGGACTGGAGCTATATGAGAAGGGGTTTTGTAATATTGTAATATTGTAAGAAGGTGGATTTATATTGTTAATACACAGGACTGACCAAGAGATAGGTTCACCTGTTGCATAACATCGTATAAAGCATACAGAGTAATGTCACAAAATCTGGTTTGTGGCTCTTTTCCTTCAGTACGTGCAAATCTCAGTCTCATCATTCATTACTTTCTGCTTTTCTCACTAAAGCTGCTTCTCCCAAAGTCTGTCAGAAATGTGAAAATCCCTTTTTTTCCAAAAAAGATTATTAGAGTCTTAGAAGTTTACTGATTTAACTGCAGCTTATAAGAGAATCCTGGAAATAAAATGAAATTGTTTTTGAGAAGAAACAAGCGACAAGAAAGGTCAGGCAGCTAAAGCATCCCCAACCAATAAAACTTTTTAAAAAGCATATTTTGCCAAAAGGAACTATGCCACATCAAAAATTATCATGCCAGGAGAAAGAAACTCCTCACAACTGAAGGACAAGATTGGTAATCAACAAATCTGGATTATATTCATGATAACTTGGCAGGTGACTTTGACTAAGTCAGTCAACATGTCTAAATCTGAGTTTATCCATCAGTGCAAGAGGCTACTAATGCTTCCCTATTTCAGGAGGGTGTCTTAAAACTTAATTAATTGATGTTCATAAAGAACTCATTCTCAGATGAGAGGCATCAGAGAACACCAAAGTATTATTAATCTCAGGTGCCAAAAAATTATTCCTGCTCTTGCATGAAACAGCTCTGAAATATTTGTAATTTCTATGGTAGCAATATCCCCAGTTCAGTTTGCAAATGATGAGAGTTATCCAAATAAAATAAATGTCTGGTCATCAGAGTAAACAAAGACATCATTTTACGAGTCCAATCTAAATTGTAGAGATAATCAATATGAGAATAGCAGTGCCCACAATGAAACCTGTATTAATTATGAAGAGAGTTTATGAAAGAAATTAATCATTATTATGGAGTTCGCTGTAGGAATTTAATAGCATGAGCCAATTCTACATGACTCTTATGATGCTTGAGGTCAAATATGCTGAGTTTGAAATAAACTTTAATCTACTCTGAACTAACTTTGTATAAAAAAAGAAAGTTTCTCATAAGTTCCACAGTACTGCCCAAAATAACAAATCTACTCTACCCCATAAGTGTGTGTGGTCTGATATGCCATCCTGAAAATAAATTCTAATGTCTCTCTTCCCTCTCCCTTTTTTTTTGTTTAAATTGGTGCTATAGGAAAATTATATACACTGATTACAAGAGAAAATTAGATATGGGAGACAACCAATATATTTTTAAGCTTACTTTGTTGATTTTTTTTCTTAAGTAACCACCCTTCCAAAATAAACACAGCAATGTTTATGGAAATAAAGAAACAAATTATAACAATTTTAGGTAGCATACCGCAGTCAAATAAATACCATTTTCTAATAAAACAAACTGGGAGAAACCTTAATAGAACTTAACCCATAGTAACCAAAATAAAAACTCAAGAGACTTTCTGTTCCAAAATCAGGGCTGTTCTTGAGAGCTGAAGATTCATATCCCTTGGTCTACTTCAGTATTAATCAATTAATCCTTTTTGTAAGATTATAAATTCTCTGGGGAGAGGCTATGACTGGAAATGTTGAAAATGCTCAGTGTTGGCTTAATTCCATCTCCAGTCAAGTCCCGGTGGTCTTCAAAGGGAGAAAAGCTAGACTGACGCTGAGAGCTTTTGAAAAGCCTATCATTTGTATTTATTTGCTTTTGTGAAGTACTTCTTAAATAAAAGCAGGAAGATGTAAGGAATGAGCCCATCATACCTCTGAGGTCCACGCATGGCAAGAACTCCATGGGTCAGAAGTGGACAGAGAATTCTTGGGGTGGTTCTTGTTTGGGTTTCTTCTGCGCGTGTGCATGTTTGTGAGGGGAAGGAAGGTATGCCATTGGGATGCAGCCAAGTCAAAAATGTTGGCTACCCCTACAAGTGCACACAGAGGTGCAGCAGAAATAGTATCTTCTTGCTTTTGCAAAATATGGGATTAGCCATTTTGGAGACTACTAATAATGTATGCGAAGCTTACAATACTGTCAGTAACAATTAGGTGTGCAAAAGGAAGAATGAACCCTTAAAATTTTACAGGAACAAACGGTCTCCAATTAAAATAGTCCAAAAGAGCTCAGTGTGAATATTTATCTGAGCTTCCTTTGTTGATGCCGTAGGATTTCTTTGTAGTTGTACAATTCTGCAAGCTAAAATTCTCTTGGCAACTACAGACTTCCTTACTTCTGATCTCATCACACACAGATGGCTCAGGCTTGTAAAATATTATTAGGGGACGTGTTGGAGTGGCCTGAACATGGGTCACTCCAGCAGCGTAATCTGACTCTAACAATTTCTCTGGACTTGTATAACCTTGAGTTTTGCTGCCATTGTTTCCCAAACTGCAAAAAGGGAAGAGAGCCTACCTCCTCATGAAGCGATGAGAACGCGTGAGTTAATATACGTACAACTCTATAAAAAAGGAAAAGTGTTACCGCTATTTGGGGAGAGTAAGATAGGGTCATGCGGGCTTCAGTTTTATTCTCTTCTCCGAAACAAACACCGACATAGATATAAATAGTGCCTGCAGAAAAGCAAGGGGTGAACTTCTGCTTGTTTTTTTAAACAATTTGTAGCTTTTGCATGTAAAGTCTGTTTAGAAGAGAGTTGAATAATTTAATAATTAAACCAAAAATCTTTAGTTCTAAAAGTATTAACATTTACCAGAGTAGATTTTTTTTCAGTGGTGTCATAAATTCACAGTATTTACCCACCAGTTCTGGTTTTCATAACAAGACTGTGGTTTTTATTTTGATCACTGGTTAATTTATTGCTGTAGCACATCATTTTGCTTTTCTTTTGGAGGTTCTGAGGAAAAGTAATTCTTTACAGACACTGTTCAGATGGTATTTTTCAATTAAAAACACTTAAAGCAGAAAGGAACGGTTGTCTGGTGGGGGACTGAAGATCAGAGTTCAATGCTTGGCTCTACAATAGACTCCCTGGGGAAATTTTCAAAGGCACAAATGGCAGGTTGGCACATCACTCCCATGCTTGCTTTAGTGGGAGTTAGTTGCCTCTGAAAACCTCGCTTTCCTTTCCATGGATTATCCCGATCCAGTCACTAAATCTTTCTGTGTCTTGGTCTGCAACCACTATAGTAGGAATTCTAATATTTTGTTTCCCTCACCTTTTGCCTGACTTGCCTATTTAACCATAAGCTTCCTGAGACAGTGCCTCTGTTTTACAGTACGTAAAATACACCGCTCCAGTGGATGGGGCACTGATCTCATCTGGGACTCCTAGTTTCTGTTAGAATACGTACATGCAAATAACGTTAATATTAATTGGGAATCTGGAGAGTATTAATTTAAACTGTTTTCCCAAAGCCCGAGTTATCTTGCTTTCCAGGAGCAGTACTGCATTGGTAAAAAGTGCCAGATTACCAGCCCAGGAGAATGGCATCCACAGAACAGCTGCAGGACAGCAAGATGGGCTAAGTGTCTCCCACGTGGCACCAAGAAGATGACCCATTCATTGAAAAAGGGGATTACTAACCCTCTTCGTCTCAACCTCTGTAGGCCAGCCTGTACCATTTAAGTCTACATTCTTTGACTGAAACAAAGAATGTTCCATTTTACTGGAACAAAAAGCGAAGCCTAAACAAATGTCCATGAGGCCTTTCAGAAAACAAATCATCCACCTGAGTATGCATTTGCACCACGAGAGTACAAGTACTCAGCCACTGTGGTAACAAAAACAGTTCTGTCTTATTTATCTTGCAAGTCAGGACTAGGCAAGACAATTTTTATTTTCAAACCACAAATGTAAAATTCTCAAAAACGTGACATGTGGAACCACTTCCAGGACGAGGATGACAATATAGTGAATAAATGTGCATGACAAGTAAATTCAAGGAAATATTGATCTGTATTTTTTAATTCAAAAAATGGAGTGCCCCACAGAATTACTCAAATATAACTGGTAATTATTTTTTCTATTCTACTGAACTTAGATGCGGTGTGACCACGAGTAAAGATAAAAAACCAACTTATATTCCACGCACACTCATTAATTACCTACTACCCTACCAGGAATTACCAAGTTTGCCAAACGAGATGAGGATAGGTCTCATTACATTCCAGAACACCACTACAGAGCGATGACGTCTTTCAGATAGCCACTAGTAGTTAAACTAGGCTTTTTACTTTTGTCCTATTGCATAAATTAATCTCTAAGCCATTCATCTTTCTCAATGATCTCTTTATGGCTATAACCAAGATCCTAAGTTTTGTGGGTGAATTTTTTTCCTCAAGTTAACTCAACTAAAACCAGCAGCATTACATTAGGAATTATTTTTAATATAATACATTCATAAGACTAACACATATCTTCATGTGCTAGGCACATCCTCTGTTCCTTTCTGCATCATCCAGTTTGTATCACCTATGCGGTCCACCCAGTATGCAATACAAGACAGAATTCCTACAGTAGATGTAAATAATTAAAGAAAGTTTGTAACTCCTCAGGGAGATTTACTCACAGATCACCTGTTCACAGAGTTTAAAGAAATGTCAGAAGAGTTCCAGGATTATTATAGACCAGTGATGAGAAATGTTATAAGGAAACATCAGTATTATTACAGCATAGAACTGAAATTGGCTTTGGTTTTGGATAAATTAACAAACTTCAAAGGGATTGGTCTAAATCTGCCAGTGGAGGAATGTTGTTTGATTGCATCACATACTGGGATGCTGCTGCAGTCGGATCCAGAAAGAATGACGCATCACAGTCTGACATGGCTCTGACAATAGATAAGTAAACTGTAAGATTGCCAAATGAAGAGGTCAAAAAAAAAAATCCCAACAAAAACAAAAGAGCTGATAAAGCAAATTACAGCAACAGAATTTGCAGTGCAACACAAACAAAAGAAACCCAAACAAACTCCATTCCTATTACTGATGGGATGTCCGTGTCCCACATGGCATCATTGCAAATGGATTCTGCAGAGAGTGAGAAAGACACAAGCACACAGTTCTGCAGTAACAGCAGCCCATGCAGAATACCACCATTTGCCAACTGAGAAGCCTCGACTTACTGGCCATGTGCCTCCACTTCTATGCTACTGATCGACTCAATTAGTCACACCTTAAGGTAGGTTCACAATCATGGGTGACAAAAACCCAGCCTTTTCTGTTTGCGACAATCCCTGTATTTTCCTCCCAAAGGCAAAATATGCGAAGGGCATTCTTTATATGTCCGGAGGCCAACAGACTGTCACTTTCTTTACACAGCGTACCACATATATCTAGGACATAGAAGGGATTATTTAAGACTCTAAAGGAGACATTTATACCCAGTACATTTCCAAAATACGGATGGGAAGTGCTGAAATAACTTATTTAAAACTTTTTCTCAAGTACAGAGTGATAGAATTGGAGTAAAATCATCGAGAAGGGGTTGGAAACACTTTCTCATGAAGTCTTAAACATCACTTCCAGTGACATTAACTTGAGCTACATGTCCCATCGGAGAGCAAGTGTCAGCAAAGTAAATGCATTAGTTAAAGCTTAATAGTAGTTTGGTGTTCAATATCCTGAAATATTTAATATGTTTTTTCCCAAAGTAAACTGTTATTCAGTTTTAATGAAGACATTAACCTGCTTGATTTGTAAGCTCCTGTGGGAAGTCAGTCTAAAACACTGTCACAAGAGGTAGGCAGAAGTAACAAGAGCTGTGACAGGAAATCAAGCACATTTTAAATGTTAAAAAAGCAGCCAGAAAATGACTCTCAATATGCTCTTGTTTTCTTTTAGTTTTGTTTATTTTTTGGTAATATGATTTCTGCCCTTTAAAAGATGCCAATTAAGGCTGGTTATAACGTAGTCTGCACGTAACTGTGGGTATTGAAATCTATGTGAGTTTTCACCAACTATTTTGTAAACAAGAAGTGGTAGAATACAGACTCGAAAAAAAAGTTTGGGTCAGATTCTGAACTTCGAGACACTTTCCAGTTTCCAGCATTGTAGGATGACAGCTTTAAACTGGAATCCACTGTTAAACTTTTAGTCACAGTTTGAATTTTCCAGACTGACTTTGGATACAGCCTACATTTCATGGGAACAGCCGGTCTTGTGAGTTTTCAGCTTGAAATGATAGTGATATAACAAGATGAGCAAAAATGGTGAGACCCCAAGCAATTAAGGTGGGTGTGTGCTCTTCCTGAAATGCATATTGGTGGTTTGACAAGGGAGACAAGCTGGCTGCTTTGTTTCACAGTAGCTGCGTTTAGTTCATGCTGTCAAGCATGGATTCTGACACTTAACAGTATTAATATTGCTATTTCTATTGATATAATTAGCACTTCTATAAATAATAGCTAAAGCTGCCATAGCTAAGTATATTACTGCAATCAGCACCATCAGGCCCTTCTTCGTTACACACCCTCCTGGAAATACAAGCTGATTGATCTCAACAAGAAGACAGCCACTGAGCAACGCTGTTGATTCTAGCGGCCCAGCTAAGAGCAGCTTCTACCACCACATAGAAGACTCTCCTAAACAACTAGTTTGTATGTGTGAGACTAACGTTTCTCACCAGTCTTGCACCTGCCAATGTTTGAATGCTATAAATAGGGACTCTTCTTTTCAGCCACACGATAAAAAAAAAACCTCACATTGAGTTCAGTGGATGTTATTCATACACTTACAATGGGGGAGAAGTCCTACGAATGTTTTGGACCCAACCTTTATATTCCAACTAAATAGCACAAAGATTTTATTTATTTACTTTACAGCTATGAAACAGGAAATTGCTTGACAAAACAGGTATTGCTTCTTCTACAGAAGAATAGCAGCACCTGCTACTTCAATCCCTAATTTCATTCTGTTACACTTAAAAATACTGAAGAATGACAATTTTTCTAGTGGCCCAAACACCAAACTTCAGGTACTTCCAATCTGCTTCAAAGAACTTTGCCCTTGTTTCACTATGCCTAAAAGCTGTAACTTCTACATTAGTTTTGAGTTTTGTTCAGTATCTAACTTGAGGTAGTTATGCTTAATGACTGCAACTTATAACTACCATCAGTGGGACATGGAAATGTACAGAACTAGCAGTGCTGGTGGTGGAAATAAAGCCTCAGGGTCTCAAAAGATACATGCAAAAATATAAGCAGTTAAAAATTGTCACCAATTTTTGAAACAGTGGTTATTTTCTGCTTTCTTCATCTTCAATAAAGTGATGTGGGTAAACACCACACAAAGATTTTCTGAAGGCCAATATTTACAGTGTCTGGAAATAGAAAGCGTTACGGATAAGAAAAGCAGCCTAGATTTCTGACCGTAGTTTGTCACAAAAATTCCTTAGAGGTTCCAAGTTCTTAAGCTTTAGTCAAATGGATGTGCTAAAGTTCGTATGCGGGATTAAGTCATTTGTGTGTATAATTAGTATTGGGTGTGAGACATGCACATTTTTGAATCCTGTAAGTTCTTCCAGAAACACTACTTGCTAGCTGCAGTACTTGAAAACTTAAAATGGTAAAGAGGATACCACAATTCCAAAGAAGCTTTGAACTCCTGTACTACTAATACAGCTCACTTTGTATGAGGCCAAGCACTCACACAGCACTATGTCTTTCAGTAGCATCAATGCCAAAATCATTCCTGTATAATTCCACTGATGTCACTTCAGTTATTTCAAAGAGGAAATTCATGTCTAAGCCACGTTCTGTTTTCTGATGCAAACCCAGAATAACTACACCAAAGTTTATAAAGCTACTGACGCTGGCATTTATTGTCAAACCAAACAGCCAATGGAATAATTGGCACCTTCCATTTGAAATTATTACTTCAGATATTATATGTAACCATAACAGCAGCACTTCAGAATTTACCATGTACATACCTTTGCAAATATTTGTGATGACAGACATGGTATTATTCCCCTTATACAGATAGGAAACAAAGACTGAACAATTTTCCCTAAAGTCAAATATGCTATTCGTGGCAGAGCAGAGCGCTTCACGAGTCCCAAGTCTTAAGCCAGGAACCAAAACCAGTAAACAAGTACTCAGTCTTCAGTATGCTTTCATGAAAATGTAAGAAGCAATAACTGGGTTGTACCCCATATCTGATGAAAAAAATAAGGAAAGATGAAGGACTAATTATTTCTTTGAATAAGTAGTAAAAGAATCAGAACTTTCCCTGGTATTACGAGGAAATTTGATTACATAGTGTTGTATTTTGGTATTCCTTGAGGCACCTTTCATGAATACCTGGGAAAATGAGAGTAGAATCAGAGATCTACTAGTTATCAGTAAGCACAAAATAATCTATATCCTGAAATCTTTTTTTGTTCTGCTCACCCTGCTCAGGCCACAAAGTATGGGACTTCACAAAGCAATACAGACCTTCCAAAATCACCTCTGGTTGTGAAAACCTGTCAATGGCAACTATTTTCTTCTGCTTCAGAAACGCCCAATGATTCATCTCAGTATATACTGCTCATGAAAACTGAAGAACTTAATTTTGTTTTGTGTTGCTCTGATACTCAAGATCAAGGGTCAGCATGACTACGGAAGAGTAAAAAATCAAAGTTTACTAAAAGCTGCCAATTTGAGACACTTTATTATTTTTGCTTTGTTTTTCAATACTGTAATGATCTGTGCGCACTTTCTGCAATAGCTGCCCTCTTCAGAGCTACTGGTAAGATTTCTTGGGCTACTATGTATGCAATTACAGATGAATTGTGCTTACTTAACATTAATTTGGTACTTTGAACACATTAAAAATAATTATTTTTCCCCATAGCATCTTCTCCATTAATATCTGCAGTCACTCTGGAATCTTAACTTCCTAAGTTCTGTCCATGCTTGGCTGTCCACACACCAAAAGGACAGCCTTTTCTTTCATGATACACAAGCGATCATTTGGGAACAGTTTGCAAATCTAAAATCCCACCTTGCTTGAAGGGATTTACAGCCTCACATGACAAACCATACTGAACAATACTGAGGCCCTGTGAAAAATAAACAAAAAGAACACATTTATTTTCTAATACCAAGATGGAAATGGTAAATCTTGAGGGCCACCTGGAATTTGACCAAGGTTACCCAGCAAGGATCAAATCCTATTTGTCTTAGGCAGGCAGTCCTGCTGAAATCAAATAAGCCTACAGCACAGATCAGTATACTAGGGCTATGGTTTAACCTCTGAGGCATGCTATAAATCCTATGCCATAAAATAGGTGCTATGGATTAATTCCTAATCCCAAATTGTAACTCCTCATTGAAGAGCTGAAAACCCAATTCCCCTCGCAGATTTAAATAACAAGGATAGCATCATGCTGAGATCTTTTAAGACTTTACTCTTAAAATATCAAACAAAATATTTTCCAGGATACTCAATTAGTGCAGTGACAATTAAACCACACTGTTTGAGGTAACAGAACAACTCATACACTATGACACAGCACCTTTTTCTTTTAAATCTGCCTGCATATCTAGTCACTAATTTACCCAATAAATTAATTCCACAAGTGGCTCTCCGAGTCATCAGTTTGAATTATCAAGTTCCTGCTGTATTTCCAAAACAATGCCAGGCATGCATGTGCGTAGGAGGGATGGGACAATGAAGCCAATAGGTGCAGCTGTGGCCTGGGAGGCAGAAGGTCTGTTCAAACTCTGTCACTGACTGCTCTTTGACATTGGGAAGTCATTTCAGTGCTGTTTAATTCAGGGTCCTTCTAGCATATAATATTTTAGCAATGAAGTAACTCCCCAAACATTTGGAAGGCAAAGACAAGCCTTCATGAACTTTATGAAATCTTCTTTTCCCCTCAAAGTCAGAAATTCGGGGGCTGCGGGGGGGGAAGGGACGTGTGCATGCCGGTCTGTTTGGATTTGTTGCCTTTTTATCTTCCCCATGTGTAAAACAGAAGAAAATTCAACCTTCACAAAGCAGCTTTATGGAAGTACAGGTGAAAGACAACCTCTGTAAATTCAGACTATTGAATGAGCTAGCTGGTATCTTCTACATCTGGCATTGCTGCCACATGGGACATGAACTGCTCTCCTCTTTAGTTTGAATACTAGCAACCCCGATATTAAAGCAGGGGGCTTAGGATTCCATTCCTAACATTACAACATAGTAACAGCAACCATGAAATCCTTGGGCAGAAGGATTTTTTTTTTTTGTGCTAATACAACCAAACAGCTACGTTTTAAGACTTATAAACTTCATTTTGGAAGACACAAGGCATCTATATCTTTAACAACTGACTCGTCACAGATTCTACATGCTATCAGAAAGTTTTCTTCTGCTAGAAATGAGGATTTTTTTAAAACACCTACCGATTAAATGATGAGATTTAAAATAATGCTAAAATCTTCTGTAATGTTCTTCCTGCATTACAAATGGACTATTAAATCAGTGAAGTGCCAATCAAATGCTTTTGTACTTTGAAAGAAAGGTTTAAATAACAAAAGCAGTTTTTCAGGCCTCTCTCTCCCGCGGTAGTCAGTGTCACCTATGCACTAATTACAACATATTTACTCTCTTTTCTAGTAAGATCACAATTGGATAGATTTTTCAGAACGTGATTTTTAAGAAAAGTTGCAATCAGAGCCTCCTGGATTCTGGCTCTTACTAATCCAGCTTGTCTAAGAAAAATACAATGTTGTGCAGTAAACTTCAAGATATATGACAGGATTGAATAATAACAGCTCTGGATTCAGTCTCCAGCTTTAAAAATCAACTCACTGCATGACCTCGGGTGAACCATTAATTAACTAGGGCCAAATCCTCTGCGGACTAAACACAATGGAACTAGCCAGTTTGTACAAGCCAAAGATCTGGCCCCAAGTTTCCAGAAGTTTTGATTCGGGCTGGCCAAACACTGGAATTTTCATCCTATGAAAAAATGTTCAGTTGTGTTTCAGGCTAAGAAGTAAAGCTCTCACATCCTTTGTGGAACAGAAATTACAAGCAATTCCTTTAAAGGAGGAAGAAAGAAAATAAAAAAAGGTGGAGGTCTCTCGGGAAGATTTTGTTAACCATGCTTTCTCCCTGTAAGCAGAAAGTGGAATTGACAAAAGCCTTCAAGGCAGGTAGCCATGAACCATCACTTTAATTTTCTGGTCAGAAAAATCTAACTTTTTTCCAGTAAAACTGGAACTTTCCTGCAGAAAACTGCAACTTCACAAATACCACATTTTCCACTGGGGTGGGAAGGATCCTCCCAATCAGCTCTAATATTGTGTACTCGTAGCATCTACTGAAGACAGCCTAGCTGCTAAAAGAGCTCTTGCCTCTGAGTTTTTTTCACGTAAGAAAAGAACGACACCATTTTCCTATCATAGATTTTTGTCATGAGTTACTCTTTCTTGCAAAGCACCCTAAGATTCACAAATGCTAAATGATTCTGCATTTCTACAACATTAGCCCCATAATTTCAACGACATCATTTCTATATAAAAGTGCATGCCAGGCATTCAGAAAGACCCAAGAAGGTGTTAAGATTACAGGCTTGTTACACAGTTGTAAATAATCACGGGTTTTATATAGATACTTTTTCCTCCTAAATAATTACTTTGATCTGGGAACCTAGCTCCAGGCTTTACTAGACCGTGACTCTTACTTTCTTACAATTTCTCGTTTGCAGTTCAGCAAAGAGGACTACAAGACTGACAAGAAGGCATTAACCTGAAAAATACAGACTTACTCGGCTACAAAAGGAAGCAAAGTCTGGGTAACGTGACTTGCAGTGAGGCAGCCCGATTTCTAGTTCTCTCGCTGCAACGACTAGCAAATTCATTTTACCTCTGTATTCCGACTAATAAATGTGAGAACACTCCCTATTGACAGGGCTAAAGAAACCCGGGTACGAGACCCTGCCATCTTGGCATAAACAGATGGCTGGCACTGGAAGGACAAGCGACTGATTGCTTTTAAAGCCACTGTTGGACACGCGATATAAAGCATCCCGATGTCTCGCTCAGGTAGAAACGCGCTGCCAACTCCAGCGAGGATCAACGTGCATATTTTCTCCATGAGCCCGAAGGGACGGCATAAAAAAGCAGCTGAGCTCATCGGTGTCGGAGGACGATCAACTCCTCCCAAGCCCGGCTCTCCCCCACCGCCCACCTACCCACCCGCCCCCTCATCCCGCCGCCGACGGACGGCGCGGTACCGGCCGCCCCGCAGCCGGCACCGCCGCAGCCGCGCCAGGCACCTTGCGCACTTCTTCCCTGCCTCCCTCCCGGGGGCCGCCGCCGAGCTGCCCCCCGCCCCCGTCCTAGCGGACGCGGCCCTAGCCTTGCCGTCGCGCCGTTCACAAAAGGGCGCTGGCAACTTTTCCCAGCGGCCCGGCCAGCGGCCCTTCCGCGGGGGGAGGAGGAGGAGCGGGGGGAGGGCGGGGGGGGGGGGGGGATGTTGGTGCCAACTCTCCCTCCGGCCGCACGCACCCTCAAGGGAGCGGCGCTGCGGCTACGCGGGGTGGCCTCGCCGGGTCGGAAACTTTTTCGGGACGGGAAAAAGCTTCGCGAAGCCGCGGGAGGTGTGTGTCGAGGGCGAGGCAGTGGGCACGGGCTCTCCCTCCCTCCCTCCCTCCCCGCCCGGCCCCGGCGGGACGCGTGAGGAGCGGGGCGCGGCGGCTCCCTGGCGCGCGCCCAGCGCCTCAGGACGGCAGTTGGGACCCAACGGCTCCCGCGCGCGCCGGGCAAACCGCTGTTGCGCTGCGCCCGGGCGCCCCGAGAAACCCGGCTCGCGCCCCCCCCCGCCGCCAGCCCGCCCGCCTCACGGTGCGGAACGGCCGGCCCACCGCCCCGTAGGCGGTGCCACCCCGCGGCCCCGCCCCTAACCCCCCGCTGACCCCGGAAACGCGGTACCTCTCTCATCTTCTCCCTTCCCTTCGCGCAGCAGCTCGACACTTTCACAGGCAGCCGCCGCCGCCTCGCCGGCCCCCTCATTGGCCCCCGGCCCCACCGCCCCGCCGGCCTGTTCTCATTGGCTCATAGCCCCGCCACTCCCGGGCGAGCCTCGCCCCCCGCCCCTGCCTGGGCCCGCCCCCCTCCTCGCGACTCATTGCTAATTTTCTATAGGCGAAGCCGCGCTCACCGGCCCGCTACGCGCCCCTCCCATTGGAAGGCGCAAGTGTTGGTCAAACGGATGGCGCGTCTCATTGGCCGGAGTTTAGAACGATAGCGGCCGCTTTCGCCGGTCTAGAGCTCTGACTGGTTCTATGGAGCTGTCACTCTCTCCGGCAGATGGGTAACGATTGGTCGCAGCGAGTGCCTCCGCCCTCAAGCAGCATGTTCGGTTGCGCGCCCTCTTCGCCCCCCCCGCCTTCTACGCATTTCTATTTCCCACTTTATTTATTTATTTTCTTCATAAACTTAAATGACCCCGGAGGGGCGGGGGCAAGGCGGGGCCCGGTGGGCCCGGGCGACCAATGGGAAAGAAGGAGCGGGGCGGAGCCATCAAACGCCTGGGCCAACGGGAGCCCAGCAGACACGCCGCGCTTGACTCGCCGCCGGCCAATGGAGCTGTGCCGTCCGCCGCCGCCCGGTGCCGGCGGTGGATCCCTGCCCGCACCCGCGCGCGGGGCCGGGCCAACGGCCGCGGGGGGTGACGGTGCCCCGGCGGGGCGGGGCCGCTCCCGCTGGGCCAGGGGTCGGCAGGGTGGCCGGTAACGGCCGCCCGGCCGCGCGGGGGCAGCGAGGGCGGCCAGGGCGCTGCTCGCTCGCCTTACGCAGCGGCGCCGGCCGGCCCGGCCCCAACCCCGGCCCGGGTGTGGGAGGAAGGGACACATAATCGTTTCCTTCCTCACGACGGGGCGAGCGGCGGCAGTGGCCGGGGGGCTGAGCTCACCCCCCTCACAGCACGCTTCCCGAGGCGTTCCCTCAGCCTCGCGCGCCCGAGACAGGCTTTTCCCCCGCCCCGGCGGATTTTCTCGGCTCGCCCTAGCTGGGCAACGCCGGCAGCGCGCCTCGCACCTTCTGTCTGAGGCGGATCTCGGCTTTCCAGCCCGGGAAGCGAGGTGAAGCCCTTTTCCCAAGAGCGTTCTAGTCTCTGCCCTGGACCAGGGACTCCTCTAGGGACGTCTGTCTTTAGGACGGAGAGAGGCGACAGTTACTTTCACCGTGAAGGAATCATTTGTACGTGTTGGTTTTGCAACCGGGTCCAAAGCGAGCTGACAGCAGCGCTGCCACAAGGGTTCTCTGACAGTCCCAGGGTCAGCTTGCATCGCTGGTTCTTCCAGGAGGGACCTGAGGGCAGTTGGCTGTATCAGTCTCCATCCCTTCCCATCAAAGAGAAGGCCAGGACCTTCCTTATTCCCTTACATGAATATAAAGGTTTTACCATCCTTAACACGTCTTCTGCTTTTTTCTTTGCTTTTCTTTTGTCAGTGTTTCCGATTGTAATCCTCCATGCTTGCGCTGTTCTTTCAGAACTCTGTTCATCTGACCTACCTTGCACTTTCTGCCTGCTTCCTTTTTGTTTCAGGTCAAATAAATCTCATGCTTTATCCAAATCCGTCTCTTAGTATACTTCCTTTTCCTTCCTGTACACTAGGTTAGTTTAGATTTGGTGGTTATCACTCCTTTGAAGAACCCTGAGCTTCCTACCTCATTTTTCTCTGCCAGACTGTTCCTACGTGATCCAAGATAATTCTCTAATTCCCTCATCCTTGCAGTCAGTTATGTTGGCTGTTCTCTGTCCTTCCCTTTGTGTGGATCACCCAATATAAAGCTATCACCCTAACTCAAGTTGCGTCCCACATTCATATCACAAGTATTTATATCCGTCTGTTGGAGCCATGTGGGGAAGAGCTCCCATTCCAGTTGGTTTCTCCATCTTCCATGACAAAGTTTGTCACCAGTGTTTTCCAAGAAATGCCCCTTGTGGGGTCCTTCCTACACAACCGAGTCTCCCATTGCTATCAGCTTGGGCGATTCTGCTAGCTGTTTACAGAAAGCTCCACTGTCTCCTGAGTTGGGTTTTATAGCAGATCCTGATCAGGAGAGTGCCCAGCTTCTTTCCGCTCATCATTCCCAGGGACTTATAGCACTTGTCACTCCCTTAGTGTATTCGATTTCAGAACTGGGGTATAATAAGCGAGAACATCTCTTCACCCCCCCCATCCTCCCTGAACAAGGAATTACCTTTATAGTTGTATTCCAGTCATGTGGGTTACCCCACCGCACCTCTATTGCCCCCATTAGAACATGCCCTGTGTAACCCTTTTCTTTTTTTTTGGAGGGTGTTTTGTTTTTTATAATATAATGGGAGTAATTAGTAAGCAAATTACAACTGGTAGTAAAAGAAGGTAAGGACCCCCACCAAACGCAGCTCAGTATTGTAGTGAAGCACTTGGATTTTAAGCACTAGCATAATCTGACTGCATAGCTGCCTAAATGTAAGCATATGCTGAAGTTCTTTGCCGAATCAAAGCTTTAATTTTCTTTTCATTTTCTTGTGGCCTGTTCTGCATTTTTAAGCTGAGACAGAGTGTGAAGTAAAACACTCAAAAAAATAATTTCTCTAGGGCATATTCTGTTTGATAATGTCATACCTGGAACTTCATCTGGGCTGTCAAAACAATGGCGCATGACAGTAAAACTGAGCACACTTCATATACATAAATCTTTCACAGTCTGTAACTAAGTATTGAGAATGAGCTGAAGGCTTCTCCAGCTGAGTTATTTTACTGAATGAGAAATTATGTGACCGTTAAGGGAGCAGGTACCGCCCAGCTAGGAACTCTGGGTAACAACAGGTAGAGGTGGCAATGAATATATATGGACATACAATTAAAGGCATACTGCAGAAGGACAGGGGATTTAAAAGAGATGCAGAGCAGGAGATTCCTCTCCTTGAACAGCATTTGTTGTCCACCTCAGATCATGAGGCTGCGTTTCTGGCGGGAGTGAAAGTTGTACCAGAGATGCCCAGCAAGTTGCTGGCGATTTGCTGACACAACAGGGAAGAGTATTTCCAGTGATGATGTGGGTCTGCTTCTATTTAATGTCATCGTTAATAATTGTGGGATAGAGAGTGCGCTTTTAAAATTTATGGTTAGAAATCATGCTGAAAAGTGTTACAAACCTCTGAGGATGCAATTAGAGCATGAACCAATTGTCTTAAACTGAGAAAGTGATCCCACCAACAGTCTGGTATTTAATAGAATTGCTAAGCATGGTACAGAAATAGAAATCAACTATAGAAATAGTTGGGGAATTTCCTCCTGAAAGAGGAATAACTAAGGAGGCAGAAAGACTACAGAAGAGGATCCAGGAGGTCAGGCTAAATGACAAGTGAAATACAAAGCAAAGGTGAAAAGGGCAAATCTCATTGTAGGGTTTACAAACAGGAGAGTCGTACTTAAAGTAAGCCCAGGAAGAAATAGTTCTTCTATACCCAGTACCAATGAGGCCTCAGTTGGAATACTGTGTTTGGTTTTGGACATTGCATTTAGAAGAGAGTCAGAAGATCAGAGACTAAAATGTTTGAAGTGGTAATGGTAAGAGTCTTAGAAAACATGGCCTTCAAAAAAGGGCAAAGGAACTAGATTTGTTTAGTCTAGAAAAGGGAAGAAAGATGGGAAGAGTATAAAGTTCTTGCATTAAGTAGAATTACTGCGGAGGAGGATAAATAAATTGTGCTTCAAATCTACTGGGTGAAGACAAAAAGTAACAGCTTTCATCTGCATTTTAGTTCAGATATTGGGAAAAACTTTTGTGGGTTCAGCACAGTAAGAGAGTCCTTGGCAGCCATAGAATCCCCAATACTGAATGCTTTTAAAATTACAATAGATTGGGGCCAACCACCCTCTGGACAGTTGCCCAAGGCAGCAAAGCAGGAAGATCTTGAGCATTACACTGCCTTGCTGGGACAGGCTGGGAACTGCAACGCTGGGAGCACAGCACTTCTGAGAAACAACCCAACAGGTCTTTCAGCAATAGCCACCAGCTCCTGTGTTACCTGGAGACATGGTACCACCAGCCAGCTCAACGGTAGCATATTGCCCCTCTAAGCAGCAGCTGTTTCCAGCTTCTACTTAGTTTTGTTGTCAGGTTTAATGTCAAATCAGGGATTGAAAATATAGTCAAGACAGCACTGTTGGGAGGCTACCAGGCACTGGGTGTCAGATACTGTCAAGTGCTGTCTACACTTGTCCTTGCAAGATCTTTCAGGTCTGTCCTAGCATGACATTTTTATGAGCAGGGGTTTGACTAGAGGAGTGTTAGAACAAAAGGCCACTTTGTAGCTCCACACCTCTGTGCTGTTTGAGCTAAAACCCTATAGAGTACAACTCCTTTCAAGCCAACAGAGTTGCAAGCAAATGCCTCTATTTGTGGAGTCATTTAAAATGGATTTAAAAATAAGGTTTCTGGTCACACAGTAGAAGGACTGGTAAGCTTGGAATCTTATGAACAGCAACATTAAAATGGGTTACACTTTCATATACCCTTATGCATGTGAATATAAAATTCCATATAGTTGCTTACTGAATTCAAGTTTTGGGGCCTGAATTTCCTACCTTAATTGGCAGGAATGAAGAAGTAATCCCTCATCAGGCACAGCTCATAGTAAAAGCATAGAAAGTCTGATTTATTGCATTCTTTCAATATGACTTAATTTTTGAGCATTTTGTGACAATCTGACCTAATATTGCACTGATTCAGACAATAGAGCTGTTCTATTGTACTTTAATGACTGGAAATGTAATTTGCTTCCTGTTTAATATTTAAGCCAGCAATAATACCAAAAAGGCTTATTGCTCCTAAGAAAAGATGAAAGGGGCATAACTCTTAAGGTTTTTTGTGTTCAAAATTTGACCTACTTTAAAAATACTAGAAACTCATGGGAATGGTCCTCAGAATTAAAAATACCAATATAAGATTGTTGCCTGGGAATTTTAAGATACATCACTTCCAGCTCATTGAAAAGCAGAATTTCCCTCCCAAGGGAAATCCAGATAATTCAAAATTAATTTTTTGTCCCAAAATACTGAATTAGCAGAGTTTTTCACAGAAAGGGAAGTTTTAAAAGAAAAAAATATTCTGAACTTTAGAAATACTTAATTTGGGCTTGATGACTGTCTTGAAATTTTTCAGTCTGGCTCAGTTGAAGATCAGTCTGCGCCTGTCCTAGCTGCCTCTATTGACCCTTACGTCACCAGTGCTCTGCAGGCTTGCTCCGTTGTTCTGCTTGAAGAGATCAACTCCATGGCTAGCCCACATTGCCCGTAAAGCTCTTCATGGTGAGCAAGGAAGACAAATTTTGGCATAAGAGAAAGACAACTCGCAAAGGCTGATCAGTAGCGGATAACAGGAACATGCGTTATCTGAACTGCTACAACAGTGAGGTATCTGGTGGCTCAGATAGGGATGCAGAGCCATAGAAATAAAGCAACTTGATCAGAGAACACCACAACTAAAACATGATCTTCACATGAGGTGCAGCTGTGGGCCTGCCCTACCACTTTCCCCATAAAGGCCCATTGCCTTTTCATTTGGCATTACTGCACATCCCATTATACTGTTGGACAATATTGCACACACAGCTCTTCCAAGTCTCTCCTCTTCCCCTGCATTAGACCCTTTGGGGACCACATTCCTCCTTGTTGGCCTTGTACTAGGGCTGTCCCCATTGCAAGGCTCAGTGAGTTAAGTCCCACACCTACATGGAGAGAAAACCTGAGATCCAAGGCTTCATGAAATCCCTCAGGGACAGAGCCATTTCTAATACTTGACATATTACAAGAAGTTAGATGTACACTGTTAAGCCACTGTCTTACTTCCTTATGCTGGTCTTTGTGTAAAGTTTGTGGTTGGGTTTTGGGTTTTTTTTGTTTGTTTGTTTTTTAACCATCCACTTGGGATGAACATTAGTAAATATATGTAAAAAGACCCAAAACTATCACAAGTAATTCCACACAAATTTCTGTATTTTGTCAGGCCCAAATAAAACACTACTAAAACTTGCTCCTCTGGAAGCATACACAAAAATGCCAGGTATCACTGGAAGGAAGACACACAGAGAGAAGACAAATACTTTTGAATGTTTTGTTTCACTTGGTTTTATAAATAAGAGGGTGGCATCTCTTTTTAAACCATGACATTTTGACAAACAATGATGCTTTGTGTTACCCTTTAGTGAGAAGAAATGTGAACAGAATAGTTTCGGGCAATCCGAAAAGCAGCTTGGGAAGGAAGACTGCTGTGTACTATTCCCAGATCAGTTATTTACTTGCTCCATATATTTGAATAAGATACTTAGTCCTTATCTATATGCCAAGGTTGTACTGCTTTAGCTGTACCAGTTCAGTAAAGCTATACAAACTCTTTAGTATTAACACAACTATATTGTTATTCAAGTACTTTAATCAGAATAATATGTTCATGTTGGGCAAAGGGAATAATCTTACCACTATAACACACCTTTGTACCATTATAACTGCTGGCACAGTGGGGAGTGTACTGTTATAACAAAAAGATAAAGAGATCTCAGCCCTCACCAAAATACTTATACCTAGTAGTAAAATTGTGTGCAGACCACCTTTGGTGCCTCACTTTCCCCCATCTATAAGAGCCTTTTAGTTCTTACCTTGCAGGGCTGTCAAGCCTTAATTCCTATCTGTAACAGGGCTTTGTAAAGTCTGCATGAGAGGTGCCAAGGCTTATTTTTAGTCAGTCACAGAGCTTTTCTGAGTTTCTAAAGAGGGTTTGCAAGAGGCAGCTGTGCCCCAAAACATGCCATAGCGGAGGAGTTCGGCTGGGCTTGCTTCCTTTTTCTGTGAAGATTTCACATTACATTTGACTCAAGCTTTTCTGACAGCTATTTAGTGACACATTGACTGTGAAGTCATCCCTGTTATTTCATGTATTAATGTGAAATCCACTCCTCTTTCTCTGGGCTTTGGGGATTGGCTTCTTTCCCCACCACCATTAGTCTGACAAGCAAAGATTAAATCAAGAAGGACGAAAATCTTTCTTGTTCAAGGCAAAAATACCATAAGGGTGTTTTCCCTGCTGCCTTTTACCTAAAATCTGAGAGGGAAAAGGAGAAATCAAGACACTGCCATCTGTTGGGAGAAACCAGGGAGGACACCAGAGCCTCAAACCCTGGCAGCCACCTGACAAAAGTTGAGCAATGTTGGGCTAATTGTTGGTGTAAATGACATCAGCATTTGGCCTATGATCAGTAGCTTCTCTCCGAAAAATTTAGCAAGTACAAATATCAAAAATACTTGAAGTTAGACATTAACTAGATGAAATGTTTAGACAGCAATAGTAAAATGCATTTGATCAAACTTTATGGACTGAAACTCAAACACAGTTTTATTTAGTAATAATAATGGGGATGCTGATGCAATTCCTAGTTAATCAAAAGGGAAAAAATCAGAAGCAGCAGTCTTTTGAAATTAAAGAAATATCATTTCAAGGGCAACCTTGAATTTGTTCACAAAAAACTTCCTAATCCACAAATCCATTCTGATGGCTCTTTTCCCACAGGCATTCACTCCGAGCACCGAGGCCACTGATGTTTTCCCCAGGTTCGCTGTTCATTTTGAAGCCATGGAGCAGGCTTTCTGCTCTATCTTGCAAGCCACACAGGAGTTCCAGCTGCTCAGCCCTGCATTAACTCAGCTGTCTGCTACACTGGGTATAAGACTCAGATCCAACATTAGCAGGAAAAGTCTGGATCTACAAAGGCCCCCAAAGATGCCTACACGGAATAGGATGCAGAGGAATGGGATCCTCTAGACTGTCAGACTCTAAAGTTTTACATACCTTTGTTTTCCAAACATTTAAGCAGAACATATCCTAACCCACATCATGGACATAAGACCCCTCTCACCTGCTTTCTTCCAAGAAGTATGGTGTTTAAGCAAAGTGCAAGGACATCAGAACATCCACTCTCCCTGTTGGATGATAGCTTGGGTCCAGGAAGTCTGTTAAGCTGGAGGAAAGGTGAGACCTTAGAGATGCCCACTGGATTTTAAGTGTTGGAGCCTTCCCATCAGGCCTGCTTTCCAAGTCACCTCCAACAGCATGGAACTCCAGCCTGAAACTGCTCGCTGGCATCTAGAGAGTGGGTCACATCTGGCTTGAATTTAGCATTTGCTATTTGTTAGCACGCTAAAGATTGTTTAATTTATGCACAGCCTGCGTGTATGTGCATGTGTGTATGTATGTATTAAGTAAGACACAGCTGGTCCTATGCAGGCAAGGTTGACTGTTACCCCTGAGGCAAGAGGCCTGTGGAAAGCAGGGTGGCCAGTGTTGCATTATTGCCCTTTACTATTCTTTGACCTCCACTTGATACATTTTTCCATAACCCTAGGCAGTGAGCTCTCTGTGGGTGGGAACTATCTGTGTGTTATTGTCTGTTAAATGAGGACCTCACTGTGGAATACAGCTTCTGAACTTCACTACTAGACAAACAATACCAAGAGGCAAAGTGGCCGGCATCCGTCTTAACCGGTCCACCACCACAGGCAAGGTGGGTATTGCCTGATCCAGAGGAAGCCTGCAACGGGAGTAAAAAGCTGTTCCCTTAGAAGTCTGCCAACACTAGCAAAACATGAAAGCCACAACTGCTAAAAGCATGAATAATACAGACACATCACAAGAAGCAATAACTAGGATAGCAGCACACAAAGGTGACCTGTGAACCTTCTGAGAAGGACAGTGGGGAGACAACAGCAAGTCTAGTCTAAAGTAATAATGCGAGAAAGTGCTGCTTCAAGGCATAGCGCAGGCACATACTAGTCATTGGAGTTGCCCTTTCAGTTGTGTTTGTTGCTGAAAACTGAGTGATGTCAGCACATCAAGGAGACATCCAGGAGATTTGTACCTACATTTCTGACCCTCTAATATTTCTTTGTCATGCAGGGATGGGAACATCTTTTTTTACATGCTGAGAGAACTCAGTGGTTTTCAGTGGAATTCACACTGTGGGGCAAAAAGTAATCACAGAACAAAGGAGATTTTGCCTTGCCCACAGTATCTGATATGTGACAATGCTCTCAGGATATTTATACCCAGGTGCTACTGTTGTTCAAAGGAGCAACGGTTAGAGTGGTTGCAGTGTGCACCATTAAGGCCAAATGAAACATAAAGCTGTATTGGAATGAAGTTAAGAAAGGCCCTTAGCTCAAAGTAAATATGGCATGAAGGGTCCAGGGTATTCCCTGATCCCTGGGAATAGCATTCATCTTTTGCCATGAAACGGTGCTTCAGAATGCAAGCACTTCAGGTTACTAAGGAAGCACTGAAAGTATTAGCTGAACATACCTGATGCAGTATTGCCTGACTGCTTCTGTGGCCTCTGAGGCTTTAGCTTGGGGGGAATTACAAGTGTTCAGTTCCTCTCCAGGGGACATTAACTCTGGAACATAATGCTAGGCATTAAATTACAAAGCATATAATCATTTCACTGCTAATCAACTCATGCTCATACTAGAATCCTTACTCATTCCTCACACCTTCCCAAGATCCCACAAGCTCCTGTTGCCTTCTACTCAACTGTCCAGTTTGGATTGACAGTACATGAACCCTGTCTGAGGAGTGTCAGGACAAAGATGTTTGGCATTCTGAAAACTGAAAGTAAAAAGATTAAACAAACCTGAATATAAAAATATAACACATGACCTAGTGTCCTCAAGGTTGTATTTATTTTCACATTTAATTTCAGTAAAAATGTACCTTCAAGATTAGAGTCAACACAATCAATGTCTAGTCTGCTGCACTGTCAAGATAAAAATCCAAGAAATTTTCCAAAGGGGCTGTGTCTAGCTTCCTGTGAAGTTCATGGTGATAAAGGACCCTGATAATGCAGAATATTGTTCAAGAGGCTGGGAATCAGGACATGCAGGTACTGCTTGTTTCTGCTATACACTTGCTGAGAGTTCTTGGGCAACTTATTTATTCTTTGTATTTCTTTTTCCTCAGAGAGAAAGTAGTAATAACAACATTCCTAACCTCTACACACAAAATTAAAAGTATAAAGCAAGAGGCGTAGAGGTATTACTCATATACTAGCGGCTATCATTACTCTGGGATAATGAATGAGAAGTGCAATTAGGGGCATAGTGGACATTACTGTACTAGCAATAATGGAGTAAAATTGTACTGAGTATTAAGGTTCGAGATCTATAAAAATGTTAACTTTCTTACTGCTTCCAAAAATAAGCTTGTCTCTCCTTTCTCTGGACAGCTAACAGCACTTGCTGCATCTAGTGACAATGCTGAAGTGACAGCTCTCAGCCTCTGCTTGCTCCCTCGTTTCTGTTCACATTTGGGTATGACCTAGAGGGTTGCTGGGGCACCATGTTGCCTGATTGCTGGATGATGTCAGCCCTAATCATCTATGTATCAAGTCTCTGGGGCACTGAATCATTTCCTTTTTTGTGCCCTTTCTGATGAAGAGGAACTGGAACTAAGCACTTTTGCCTTTCATAGCCCCTGGCTAGTAGTATCTGGCATGGGAACCAGTTATATTGAGCAGGCTGTGCTGGAACTTTGCATTTTAACCATAAGTGCTTAGAAATTATGGTGCTGCCATCCCATCTAGTGGAGGGATCAGATTAATTCATCAGCTGCTTGTTGCTAAGTAAGCACATACTTCTGCTGCGACTGTAGGAGCAGAGCTATCAGCCTTGTCAGGATGCAAGCAGTCTGCACAATGTGCTCACACGTTGTTGATTCACCCTATGCAGAATGAATTGGGCACTTTTCTCGACTTAAAAAAAGTCTGAAAGTTTACACTGATGTCAGACAGCAGTAGTTGTATCAGAAGACCAAGTCAGAAAGACAATCTAATGGCCCGTTTGGGAGAGCTCACCAAGGGAGAAAACCAGCTCTGCAGCAATGCTTCACTAAGAGTAACAGGGAAGTGAATAATCTATTACTGGATCTACAACTTTTTAGGTTCCCCCCTTACACCCTCCCCCAATGCAGCTGTTTTGACCTTATGTCCTCCTGCCAGCCCACCAAACTGGTCACCCCTCCTTTTCCACAGCTGTGTAACCACTGGCTGAAGACATTTGCACTAGGAAGGAAAAACTGGCTGCCTTTAACTACAGGCAACAGCTTTGCTGCTCCAGGGCATGAACATGAGAACCAGCTGCAATTTCTGAGTTGCTGCCAATGATTAAACTAATTAGCCATTTTGAGGCTTACAAACACTTTGCAATTCCCTCTGAACCCTCCTACACACCCCATAAGTGTCATGATCCACCCTGGAAGAACTTTCATCTACTTCACAGGCAGGATGGAGAGGGAGATACCCCTTCTTCCTACATGGAAGAACCTGCAGAGCCAAAAACTGTTAGGTTACCCTTCCCTGAAAGAAGGAACTGTTCACTAACAGGTCCAATGAGCAGGGCACATCACAAAAAAACCTGGCACTAGTAGAATTAACCATCCTCGTATCTGTATAGATAATTTTGACTTGCACTGAGAAAATGGGGGGTTTCTAATAGGTCTGAAAATGAACTTGAGTGACTCCTTCTTGAGGACAGCTTATTCGGCCAGCCCTGAGCCTCATTCCCCACTGACTCCCAGCAGCTACATAGTGCAGAGCTCTGTCCTCTGCCACTGGGCAGACAGCTGCTATAGGGTGCCACGTGCAGGCATTTCCCGCCCTGCGCCTCAGCATGTGGGAAGCTCATGTGCTAGGACAAAATGAAGTTAGTGCCAAACAGGGAGAGGGCTGCAGACACTTTCTGCTCTGTTATTGGCTTGAATAGAGCCCATCAGGCCATCTCTCTAAAAAAAGTGTGTGATCCGTCTCAGTTTCACAGACAAGAGTTTTTCTTACAACCACCAGTCTTGCTGGCACACAGAGAGTCTGCACGCATGGAACAGTCTGGGTGCGAGTGGGCACACAAGATAGGCCAGTGTGCCCCCATCTGGATAGGTTATCCGCTATAGTACAGAATCAGACATTGCTAAAGCAATGTGTAGGACAAGCTTGCATCCAGAGAGCTTATGGAAACCCATTTTGTAGATCAAACACAGATTCCAGCTAAAAGGATTACTCATGCATAATGGGAGTGTTAGAAAGGGGTTGTTCATTCCACCTCCTCTTCTTCATACTTAGAGATCACCTGCAAGTTAAAACACTTTCTTTACACAACATAAAAATACAATGCCTTCTCCTATCTGGCAGTGCCTCTAGCCTTGGTACACACAGACCCAAATCACATTATTTTCAAAGTAGCATGAAAATGCTCCGTTCAAAGTGCACTAGATGGCAGTGTTCCTTTTGAATCATTGCTGAGCCACTGCTCCACCATAACCACCAAATTCAGAAAGCAAGACCCTAACGAGTGTTGACACTGTCATTCCTAAGGTATTCTTCCAAATTTTGGGTTTCCAACCTTTATGTCTTTCTGAGGTGGAAAACTGCATCCTGCCTTCTTGAGTCCCTTCTGCCATCATCTCTAGGAAAGCCTTCCTCATGTTCAGTTGTCCACTATTGCTTCTTGCTGTCGACCCCTCAGAGCTAGCGCTGAACCCAAAGACTAGTTGTGTTTCTGCAGTACAAGGGCTATGGCTCATATGTTGCTTAATCTTATTCAGACTGAGCTTAACAGTAAGTTTTACAGCAATTTCCCCAGTACAAGCTTTGTTCTGTTGTCTGTATTGCTCTTTGCGAGTCTTCAGAAGAGAAGGTGCTTCCTTGAAGTATTAATATGAATTTGGAACTTTCAGGTAACACATACGGCTTTCCAGTATGAAGCCAAGGATGTTTTTACTCTGTGAGATGCTGGGGATGCTCGGAATCAGCACACCTTACCAAGGGCAAAACTGCATCTAACTGCAAGTTGGGAGAGAGGGGTAAGTAATTTTGATAGCTTTGTCTCATATTTGAGCTTGCTCTGTCCACTCAAAGGGTGTTCCTGACAGATTCATTAGCATTGCTCACATCTAGTGAGAAATTTAACTTTAGCCAGATCTCTCAACTGCTCAGGGCTGCCCCCTTTTGTCCCCAAAGTAAGACTTCAACTCATTTAGCAACTGTGCTTTTAGGAAAGAAAGCAACTCTAAAGGGAACTGCACTCTTCATCTGATGTTGAAGGGATGATGAGGGTTGAGAGCAGCTCGGAGGAAGAAACGAGGGAAAGAGCAAAGCAGTGCTCAAACTATCTTAATTGACTTCTACTCCTTGTAAGGCAGAAAAGTTGTAGAAGGCAACCATTTAGGAGGGAAATCTGATGGTAGTGTTAAACAGATCCCAAATGGCTGAATGACAAAAGTCCTGTCACCATAGACTCTGCTGAAAAGTGGAAGGTAGAACTGCTTCCGTGGTAATAAGTCCCTGAGAAGCCCCAACACTGCACTTGCACACATGCCAGAGCAACCTCTCCTGTTCAGTGTTACGCCTGCACTCAGCCCATTCCTGCAGACAGTGGAGGAAGGCACAGGAAATAAACCCAGCCCTCACAGGGCACAGTCAGTCTATAATGACAACACAAGCATTTCCAGTAGACCCGAGCCAAGTTCCAGCCCTAGTGCACACCTGCAGGAAGAAAACTGAGCTGGTGTAGCCTTCACCCTGGCTCTGGGCTCAGATTCCAGCCCAGGCATTTATGTATAAGTGGAGGATATGGAGACTTTTTTGCAAAAAAACAAGTTATAATGTTTCCTGCTTAAAACTGACCACTTTGGATGCAAACACACCAAAGCTTGTTAGGCACCATACCCTTCCAGCAGCCCTTCGCAGCGTGCCAGATGACCTGCCTAAACCACAACACTCAGGATCTTGGAATCTACATCCTGACGCTACGCCTCAGGCTTCCTGCAAATCACTGTCTCCTGGGGCTGGATGCTATGGTGTCCTTTCGGTGGCCAGAAATACTAGCCCCTGTGGGGTAGTTTCTGGTGGCAAACATCGCTTGTCTGCGTAGCCAAGAGAGGGCAGCATTCTCCCTCAGCTGGGAAGGCAGAGGAAGAGGGAGCTGCCTGGCCACACATCTCTTTCTAGGAAAAGGCGTGCTTTATCAGATGGCATTTTAGAACAGACATTCATTCTAAGGCTTTGTGCGTCTGTTTATAGAGATATCAACTGATTTACACCTTGGAGTTGCTGGGGACAATTTATCACACACCTATAAATAAAATCCAAGCCAATTCTTGGTGTGCCATCCCCAGCTGCCCATGCCTGCCGTTATTCCAGCAAGAAGGCGTGGCAGTCTCCTGGTAAGCAGCATCCCTCCCCGGGTGGTGGCACAGCGGGAAAGGCAACTGCATCTCTATTTCAGAGTATATAGCTTTACAAGGTGGTGGTGGAGGGGAGGCTGAAGAGGAGAACAAGTGGGCAGCTGCTCTGCATTTTTGTTATTGTTTTATATTCATGCATGTAATACCAAAACTGGACTTCAGAAAAAGCAGCCAGTAAATAGACTCCAGCATTTAGCAGCGGCTTGCATACCAAATGGGGGCCTCTGTTGCCTAGAACTGCATCTCCTCCCAACAGCTATCTGCAAAATCCACTGAGGTGGACGCCTGTGGAAGCCCACACTGGTGCTCAGACTGTCTGTACATCTGGCAGCCTTCAAGTGCTGAGCTCCTGGTGAGCTCAATGGAGGTGTGGTGCAGCTGGAAAAATCCAGCCTGTGCTGCAGCAAGGGAGAAAATACACAAAAGCCTTTCCCTGCCCAGGTTCCTCCTGCAGCAGGTGAGAAGGCAAGAGGAAATGCCAATAGCTACTGCTGCACCGCTCCCCTAAGTAAAGAAAGGGGCTGATCACAGAAGGGTTCCCCATCCAGGGAACTAGCTCTCACTTGTAGACTTGGGAAGAGAGAACAAGTACATGCTGGCAGAGATGTGCCACCAGCATTTCATTTGAGAGCTGCATTTCAGAGCTCCTCTGGTATGCTTCTTACTGGCCTAATTAACAGGCTTGAAAGACTAGGAGTCACAAGGTTCATATGTAAAACAGATGGTAGACAGGACATCAATAAAGCTCTTTTAGATTATGCTGGAAAAAAGCAGAAGCTTTTGCTTGAAATAATTTCAAGCAAATGGCACTTGATTTACAGTCCTAATACAGCACATTATTTATACTGTTGCAAACCTTTAAGAATGCGAGTTGCTCACTGAAGATGAATTTAACTACAACAGTAGATGAGGGTGGGTTTGATCTAGTGCTTAGAACATTGCATCACTGTGCAAGAGAAGTAGGTCTTATTGCCAGCTCTGCTACTACACAACATGCACCACTTCACCCCTGCCCTTCTGCCAGCCCTATTTAAAAATGGGAATATCTCCTTTATATAATGCTTTGAGATCCTTTTAAGCTACATATGATTAATTATTCTAGTAGACAGAAGAAAATGGAGGATTGTTAGAGTTTCATATCCTTCAATTTCTGAGTACTGCTATATTTAAGTTTGCAAGTGCTTTCACCATTTTGATTAGAACAATTTCAAAGAAAAGTCAAGCTGAGCCACTGTGCACTCATACACTCAAACACTGTGCAGTTCAGCAAGTCATCTCTGACTCATTCCAGTCCTTCCATAAACTACAGGGAAAGACTTAGGTCCTGAAGATACACAGTGAAAGCCAACAAAATTGGCTTTTATCAGACTGTATTGGGGACAGTCCCCCACTGTCACTGGGCACAGTGTCTCATTGATAAATTTAAGATTAGCAGAACTTATACCACCGTACCCATGGTGGTAAAATCTAGACAGCTGGAGGGATCCAAAGAGCAGTGAAAATATACTATCATGCATAGAAATATGTCCTAGCCACTAGACTGCATGCCCAAAGGCTAAGCACTGGTTTGTACTCTGTCTGCTAGCTCATACTGTCACATCTCCACCACAACTGGACACTCACACTCCCAACAGTAAGCAAGAACTGGGATGGGAGCACGTGCTACACTTCCACTTTTATTCAATGAAACAGACTTGGCGCTCAGCTTCACTGTCACCGTGACATGCTGGTTTCAAGCATGAAGAGAAAAATCTCCGCTCTGGGACAATGCAGTCCCTGTATAACAAACCCAGCACTGAACTGGAAACCATGAAGTGAGAGTTTAGCAAAGCCTTGGTTTGATCTATTGACCTATTGAAGAAGTGACTGCTGACTGAAAAGCAGCCAGGAGCATCCAGAGCTTGGTCTCATGAGAAGCCAAGCATGAGCAGAATAGTGCTATTTCTGCTGCCTGTGCCTGCTGGGGCCACAGAGGATGCTGGATGTGCTCTCTATTCCAGGGGGAGAAAAGACCCCACGCTCAGCTCTTCATCTTTACCTAAAGCCCTGATCCGGACTGATTGTAGCAGAAAGATGGAAGAGGCATACCACACCCAACAATTAACTTTTTTACTGATTGTGGCAACAGCCAGAGCAGACCTCATCTGATATGCTCATCTCCTGTGAAGCATTGGGAGAAATGTGAGGATTTGCAGCTCTCAGACTTATTTCAGAGGGAAGCAAAGATGTTTGGTGTGCTGAAAGCAAATGCGATCAGTGATTTCCCCGTGTTTCTTAAAAGTGCTAAAGGGACCTGGTTCATTCAAGCCACAGAAAGGCACATTAATATCTGATAAGCTTTTGGCAGAACACAGAACAGCAGTAAAACACTTGCCAGAAGGGTTGAAATGCAGAGACTTGGGACTAGGCAGATCCAGTAATAGGCTGGAGCACCTATAGTGGCAATTAGACAGAAGTGCATAGGTCTAAAAATGCAATTCAACACCCCTAATCTCCTTTCCCATCATACACCCACACCCAGTCACTGAGACTGTAGGTCTCTTCACTTCCTTCCAGAAGTGCATAGATGCCTTTAGCCCAGTTTCCGAAAACTGGGATATTCAGTGCTGCTTGTATAAAGCTCTAAACAAAATGAACTCCAGAGGCAAGTCCATCCCACTGCTTTTTCCACAGAGGGGGTGAGGAATAACAACACCACACAACTGCTCCCTATACAGGTGACACCTGAACCTGCACATGAGATTTCCAAGTTTAGCTTTGCTTCTCTGTGTGTCTGATGGGAGCACTTCTGTGCTGAGCTCCTGCCTCACCCTGACCAGAGCTAAAGCAGTAGGTTTTCTTCTTCGTACATACCCTTAGAGCCTGGATTCCCCCATGTCATGCCCAACTACCGTGACCACGGGGCTATTATTCTAGAAAGAATCCCCTTTGGACGCATTAAAGGAGAAGAATGATTGCTTGCTTACTCCATTGACAGACACAGCCACACACACCTGTGATCAACAGAGGCTCTGACAGCAATACACATGTAAGATGGGTCCTGCCCTCTGTCACAACTTATTTGTCCCTCAGTAATAAGAGGGACTGTCTTCTGTGGGGCCATGGGGGAATTGTTCGCATTTCTTTTAAAGTCTCTCCTTCCCCCTGATGTTTCTGTTTCCTGACCTGAGGCAAACCAGCCCAGCCCTTAAGCCAACACACCTGCAGAAGCTACATGCTCAGTATAGAGGCAGCAACAAGCTGCCCAAGGAGGGGCCTCCACAACATGGTATCCCCCTATAGTCAAATCCCACTCTTGGAGCAGCGAGTCCTAGACAAGCAGATGGGCCTGGCTGTGTGTAAGGACTGTGTGAGGACAGGGGTGAGGACGTGCTCACCCCAGCGCTTCCCAATTGCCTAGGTTTTGGCAGTTGCCTCCTGACCCTGAGCTGTGCCCTTGTTTAATGAGCAGGTTTCTGCAAGTCTCTCTGTGCCATTTATCTCCCCTCAGACACTGCACAGGGAGCCTAAACCTCAGCCAGGAGCCTGGGCTCTGCTGTAAGGGCCATGGCAGCTAAGCACTGCAGCACCCACATCCTTACGGGATCTCGCTCTGGGCAGCAGTGAGCCACATATAGTCTGGTGACCAAAGCACAGACTTGGGCATTGGTTTCTACTGCCAATCCCAATATTGACATCTTGTGTTATTAGCTAATACTTGCAGACAAAAAGGACATCAATGGCTTATTGCTTAAGCACACTTAGCACTTTAGAGAAGGCTCTTCTCTCAACAAGTACTCCCAGCATCAATCAGCCCAATGTAGTCCCCTATTTAGTAACATTTCCTTACAAACTGTTTTCACTTTGACTCACCTTTCATTATAATTACACAAGTTTGCATAAAAAATAGGATCTCTGTTTTTATGGAGGTTCATCAGTTGCAAGCAGCAATACTCCTTCTATTCTTCAGAAGATATTTGTAGTAAATAATTGTTGTTTATACAGTGCCATCTTCCCACCCTCCAAAATTGTCCATGAAGTTCTACAGGAAGCCATGTTGCTCACCTTACAGCACAGATACTTCCAAAGCAGAACACACTTACTCAACAGTGCTTAAGATTATAAAACTTCAGATAAAAGCTGACAAATAACTTCATATCTGGTTGAAGTGGAAGGGAAAGTGTAGCTAGACATCAGATTTTGTAGCGCCAGTGCTTTACAAAAGTGCTACAGGAATCACAATGACTATAAATGGTCAGAAACTCCATTTTAGGTTTCATGCAAGAGATGGCACTGTTAGCACCAGCAATTAATTTAGAACCAGGAGGAGGTGTATGTGGGAGGGCACAGATGTATTTTTAAAGGTAGATTACAAACATTAATATTAGAAGAGGTATTTTTGTTTCTGTTTTGATTAACAGAAAGTTATTAATTTTTCACTGAAGGAAGATTCATACATTCCATTGCAAGCAGACTGATATTTCACTAGGACACAGGAAATAGAAAATAGAGTCAGCTAGAAAAGGAAACCCAGAAATCCAATGCCAACCAGGCTAGATACATTTCTTGTTTAACGAAGAATTGCCTTTTTTTTCCCCCAGATGAAAGAAACCTATGTATACGTGTTTGCCAGCACCAGCATTATAAGTGGGAAAAGGTGAAGAATTTAGATCTTGCTAGGCAGGTATCATGTGAATCTTCACTTGCTCGATACTACAGAGAGTAGCCAAACATTTCCAGTTTTAAAATCCCAAAGTTTAAACAAACAAACCAACCAACCTTAGCAGAGCAAGGAATACTCACAAAGTGGACTTTCCATGCCTAAACTCACTGCTCAAGTCCTACAGATGTTTCTTGCTAACCTTGCACTCACCTTAGTTGTACAGGCTACCAGTAAAGCACCAAACTTCTGCTGCTCAGGATAGAAACTCAAACACATTGAGCTGCTCAATGCCTCTTTTAAACCTTGGCTCTTGACTGGGATTGCAAATGATTAAGGAGAAGAGGTGCCTCCTTGGTGGGTCCTCACCTGGCAGGTGTGTCTAAATGACACAGAGCTAACACAGCGCAGCTGAATGAGGTGGTGCCATTGCTCTAATAGTCAAATGTACCCCATATTTAGGATATTTGCTATGGTGTGAGGCACCCAGATTCCCCTCTCAGGTAGGGAAGGGAGCAGAGGCTACTCTGAGATGTGCTTTTAAGCATTTAATAAAAGCCCGCTTTTCCTCCTTCTGCTTTGGTGCTAAAGCCCAGTAAAAGGCCTTTAATCACAGTGTTTTCTATTAGTTCCTTTGGGTGGTTTCCCGCAGCATTTCCTATTAGTTCCTTTGGGTGGTTTCCCATCAGGCTGTGGTTTTCCTAATTGGTGAAGCTGACTGAAGTGGAGGCTGGAAGCCCGCTCTCCCTCCGCTCCACCCCAGCAGCATGTTTCCAGCCCTGCCCTGTGCCAGTGCAAGCATCCATGCAGCCGTGCACCCAGCTTTTGTGTTTGGTTGGGTTGATTTTCAGCTGGGTCAACTCTGTGATCCAGCTTCCTTGTGCCCCATGAACACTTGTGACAAAACAAGGGATGGAGTGGGAAAAAAAAAGGCTAAAGGTGCCCCTTTTGTCAGCAGCCTGCTTTTGGAGCAACTAAAACCAATTACGGCACTACAGTATCGCTGCATTGCCTTTTCTGAATGGCGTCTGGTGCAGAGAATGCACCTTCTCACGGCGAGTCTGAAGACTCTCAGCATCTAGCTCAGTTCTTTAAAACAAATTGGTCTTGAAGGCTCAGTGTAAACATGTCCTAAACAGTGAATGTATTTATTGTGCAAGGAGGAGAATAATTCATAGGTGAGAGAAATACAAGCTGAGCTTGTTGACCAATGAAGTTACTGGAAAGTGGCAGTTTCAACAGTTTGATGATACTTCAGTGTTAGGAAACCAGAAAAGCATGATAAGAATTGTGGAATGTGATGTACATCCGAGTCATTTATTTTTAATTAAGGAAAGAAAGAGAGTTCCAAGTTTCCTACTATCAACCCACCAGCAGTTACATTTAACTGCTGAAATCCAGACCCGCCCAGCTCTGCTGTAAAGCGTCTTTGCTTGGGGTGTTGGGCGATTTCCTAGAATAAGAAATCCCATAACCAGAATATCATGGGAGGGCATGAAATACACTGTGAGGCCCTTTTACTGTCTTTCAGGAAAAAATCCTAAAACTGGCATAAAACACATCCCAGCAGGTTGCTGTTATGCTGGTTTGCTTTTTCAGCCAGAGGGCAACAGGAGAGGGAAAACATACAGTGCCCAGCGTTTTCCCCCAGTGTCATCCACAGACTTTGAGGGGAGATGAGCAGGACCACCACACTGCATGCACACCAGGATCGCCCAGTTCCCTGGCCTTCTGCTGAATCTCTGAGGAGAGCAGGAACATTGCACACGATTTAGAAAAAGCAAAATCAGAAGTTAAGGGAAATCCAGTTCCCCTCCTTTCTGTTTTGTCTTTGATCAGGGTAGGTTTTTGTTTGCCCTTCCCTAGGAATGGCCAACTCACCTGCTCCAGAGTCATGGATGGAAACAAGGGCGGGCCAGGCACAAGCATTAGGCTAGGAATTTTTCCTGCCTCTTGCCACAGGGACTCTGAGGTGGGAATGCTAAAGAGGACAAGCCCCAAACGTAATTACTGGGAATTGTGTTTAACTCATATTTAACTATAGGACAGTAAGAGGACATAGAATCATAGAATCGTAGAATCATAAAGGTTGGAAAAGACCTCTAAGATCATCCAGTCCAACCATCAACCCAACACCACCATGCCCACTAAACCATGTCCCTAAGCGCCACATCTACACGTCTTTTAAATACTTCCAGGGATGGTGACTCCACCACTTCCCTGGGCAGCCTGTTCCAAGGCCTGACCACTCCTTCAGTAAAGAAATTTTTCCTAACATCCACTCTAAACCTCCCTTGGCGCAACTTAAGGCCATTTCCTCTCGTCCTATCGCCAGTTACTTGGGAGAAGAGACCAACCCCCACCTCGCTACAACCTCCTTCCAGGTAGCTGTAGAGCGTGATGAGGTCTCCCTTGAGCCTCCTCTTCTCCAGACTAAACAGTCCCAGTTCCCTCAGCCGTTCCTCATAAGGCTTGTGCTCCAGGCCCTTCACCAGCTCCGTTGCCCTTCTCTGGACACGCTCCAGCACCTCCATGTCCTTCTTGTAGCGAGTGGCCCAAAACTGAACACAGTATTTGAGGTGCGGCCTCACCAGTGCCGAGTACAGGGGCACGATCACCTCCCTGCTCCTGCTGGCCACACTATTTCTGATACAGGCCAGGATGCCATTGGCCTTCTTGGCCACCTGGGCACACTGCTGGCTCATGTTCAGCCGGCTGTCAATCAGCAGCCCCAGGTCCTTTTCCTCTGGGCAGCTTTCCAGTCACTCCTCCCCAAGCCTGTAGCGTTGCCTGGGGTTGTTGTGGCCGAAGTGCAGGACCCGGCACTTGGCCTTGTTGAACCTCATACAGTTGGCCTCAGCCCATCGATCCAGCCTGTCCAGGTCCCTCTGCAGAGCCTTCCTACCCTCCAGCAGATCAACACTCCTGCCCAATTTGGGGTCATCTGCAAACTTACTGAGGGAGCACTCGATCCCCTCATCCAGATCATTGATAAAGATATTGAACAGGACCGGCCCCAGTACTGAGCCCTGGGGAACACCGCTCGTGACCGGTCGCCAACTGGATTTAACTCCGTTCACCACAACTCTCTGGGCTCGGCCGTCCAGCCAGTTTTTTACCCAGTGAAGAGTGCACCTGTCTAGGCTGTGAGCTGCCAGCTTCTCTAGGAGAAGGCTGTGGGGGACATGTAGTGGGACAAGAGCATTAGCCACAAAGAGGTGTTTGTGGAATTTTTTATGCATAAAGAATGCCCTTCTCTGGGAAAAGTGATTCTGACGGGGCACTGGCCAACCTGCACAGATAGCTTGAGGGTCCATATTTGTCCAGACATGTCATTTGGGAGTGATAAGGAAAGGTTGTCCCCACAAAATACGCATAGCTGTGCTGCAAGGATTCATCTTTCTGAGTGTAAGGTAACTGAGAATCTGTTCAGGTGTTGAAGGGTAGGGCTCTGTGCTCAACTTGTGGACAGAGGGGAGCTAAACTCTGCTGATTTGGCTGAAAAAAAGTCATGGGAAGATTGTGCTGCATCCCCACCACAGAAGCTCAATTAAATAAGCTGATAAGAAAATGTTACATACGAACTTGTTGGCTCAGTGGGCCAATGAAGTTAAGATGGGCCAGTTTCTGCAGCCAGTAACACCAAGGGACCTAGTGTCAGACCTGGTTGCTTTCAAAAATGTGGTCTGAATTATGAGGTACTTTTTTATTATTGGGCACACGGGGGTGGCACTACTCTGGAGAGAGCCTCAAACATTGGCATCGGGAGCATGAAACTTAAAATGACAGTCATCACACCTCGAAGGGGCTCAGTGTTCACCACAGGCAGAGGCTGAGCAAAGAAGCTGCCAGCTATTTGATAGCTTGTCCCACCCCTCAGCTTAATGGAGTTCACTGAAGGGATCGGTAGGGGTGCCCTAGCATCCTGTTGTATCATCTCTTTTCAAGGTTCCCGGAGTTATAAAGTCATTGGGATTCAGGTAGAAGGCTTTGCGTTAGTCCTCCAGACAAGCTGAGGGAGACCTGTGGATTGAGATGCTGGATCTCAAGTGTTTTCCACCGATATACAAACCCTTACCTCGCTAAAAAATAGAGATATGGTCTTTCCGCTTCCATATGTTCAAGTCAACTGTGGAGGAGAACACCGTGCTTTCCATGTCAAGGCAATGTTCTTTGCAATATACTTTGCTTCTTCACCAGAGCATTTCCCGAAGGATTGGAGAAGAATTAGAAAATAACCAGGGCTTGATGCTGTGGCTTATTTAAAAAAAAAAAAAAAGGTTAGCTAGAGAGCCAAATGTTTCTCCCCGAAAAGCACCATCATTTTCTGCTTCCCCAGCATAGGACCCAGATGGGACCAAGACAACAATCTTCCTGCATTGCTTCTGGTACATGTCATTAATTTAACACAAGGGATGCTGTTGATAGACACCAGTTTCTCAGCCTTCCAGTGTCATTGGCAATATGGAATCTGCTGCTGAGTCTGGTACAATGCCTTGTTTGCAGTAGCTTTGCTGCATGGAAAGAGAAAGTCCAGCCACCACAGTTACAGGCACATATGAAACGTTTGTTTTTTAGCGTGACTCCTCATGCAGATCTTATGTTCACGTGTGCCTAAGCTTTCACAGTAAATATATATGTATATTATGAAGCAACGTTGGTCCAGCATAGTGGATTTTGTACAGCAGAGAAAATCCCATTCATCCATGCTCCCTGCTTTGCTGATGATCCCTAATGCTTCTGTGGAGCTAGGACATCAACGTATTTTAAATACAGAAGTCAGCCACCATCAAAGTGGTAAAAGAAAACATCTGGGGCCTTCTTCCTGTGGGACTGGTTTGAGCCAGTGACTGAAAAATGAAAAGACCATGTCACTTCTTCTCTGGCTTTGGATATAGAAGCAGATGACAAACCCAGCATGAAAGAAAGTTTGTTTCACCAATGGATAATGGATGTCCCCAGTTTCCAAGACTGAAACTCCAGTACCTATACCTGGTTCTGACACACTGGCTGGTGCATGCCCCACCTCATATACAGCAGCCTGACCCTCTGCACCATGCACAGGCTTTCAGCAGAAGCATTACTGGGTCCATATGTCAGACTCCACTGCTCCCTGCCTCCTGTTTGCCTCCCAAAGCTATATAAATGGATTGCTATCATTCGGTGCGGATGCCCACGCTGCTAATGTTTGTTTCATGCATGCTAATGAGAAGACCAGTAAGAACAGATTTATGTTTGGCTCAGCCCAGAGGTAACATGCATGAAAACGCTGACACAAATGCTGAATAAAAGGGATTTGAAAATCAACATCCCCTACTGTTACCAGCTACAGTGTAATCCTTTTCCAGGCCTGTTGGGAAATGTCCTCGGAGAAGCTCTGACACCAGTGCAGCTGCTTCTCTCCTCAGCAGTTCAAGCTTGCTTTCACATTTTTGACTGAGACGAAAAGAAATGGCAGAGAGTGTGCAAGTGAGAGAGAGAGATTATCTTCATTTCTTAAACTCAGTTTTGGAGATAACGTTGTTTATATTTCTGAGAATTAAATGGGCAACTGAAGAGGATAATGGATGGAGGTAGCTAACTCCTAGGCACTGCTTTTGCCTTCTTGCAAGGTAAATGCCTCACAGCTGAACCTTTTGTCTAATCCGGTACAGTTAGACAGATCGTACAGTCACAACTCTGCTCTCTTGCAGTCAAGCCTTCAGTCTTTCAGGCAATATGCAGAAATGCAGCTGGGAAGATGTGAGGATATGCATGATCATAACTTCTTTTTCCCTGGGATTCTGAGTGACTTCGCATTTGCACTCCCTGAGAGACCAAGTGGCAGCCCATGGGATTAGATGAGTACTGACAAAAAGCATTTAAAAATCTGAATAAGACTGGAAGAATGTGCAAAAGTCCAAGTCCAGGGCTGCAGACCTTCGTCTTGATCAGTGCAGCTTGCATGTTGACCAGCGTGGGGCAGGGAGGCCTGGGAGCTTTGGTATCTGCGGATAAATGCCATCCTAGTAACCCATCCCTACCATGAAGATTTTTGGAGGCCCTGTGTACTGTAGTCCTTTCGCATTTGTCTTTGCCAAGAATATCACTTAGACTGGACTATACATGGACAAATCACAGAGTCACAGAATTATTTAGGTTGGAAAAGACCTTTAAGATCATCAAGTCCAACCATAAACCTAACACTGCCAAGTCCACCACTAAACCATGTCCCTAAGTGCCACATCTACATGTCTTTAAATACCAACAGGGACGATGACTCAACCCCTTCCCTGGGCAGCCTGTTCCAGTGCTTGACAACCCTTTCGGTGAAGAAACTTTTCCTAATATCCAACCCAAAATCTTTCCTAAAAAGCTGAGGGTAAAATAAATGAGCTCTCTAGGCTTCCCCTACAATCAACATAAAGAGATGGGAGAGGACCCTGGAATAATTCACCCCATTTCTCCTAGGATGGAGTGAATTACTCGCAAAAGATGCTTTATTCATCTCTGTTGACTATAGCGGGACCCTAGGGGATAGCTTAGATCTGTCTTGCTTTCAGATTGCATCCCCTCCAGATGGGAGGAGTGCAAGTGTTGTAAGAAGCACCATACCTCCGTTAGAGAGATGGCCAGCAGGAGCCTTGGTGCTTGAAGGACCTCAGCCCACCAAGAGGGCAGATTCATTCCTTTGCCTCACTGAAAATCTCACTAACTGTGTACATGCAGCAAGTCTGTTTTGGACACTGAAAAGCAAGTGTTAGGTAATAACTCTTAGTAGATTACTTAAAATTTATAAGTGGTTATAAATAATGAATGGGTACACTTCAGCTTTTAAAGCTAGCCATGTACTCTGAAATTTAAAGCTTCCATTCAGCAAGAGTGTTTATTTAGTTTAGAACTGCACTCTTTTTTTTTTTTTTTTTTTTAGCTTAACAGATAACCTATGAAAAATTGAATGAATATTTTAGGAGCTGTAACAGCCCTACAGTAAAGAGAAACCTGACTCTATAATATTGCACCCAATTTTTTTTTGGTTGTCTATCACTGTGTGTGACATTGCTGATCGATCCTGCCTCTCTTGCCAACGTGAGGATAAGGAGGCATTTATGTCCATAGAGATGGCCTCTCTTGTCCATACAATCACATATGATTCAGATGACCTTGGAAAAGTCACCTGAAAAACAAATAAATTACTCATTGAATGTCATTGTGGATCTAGAGCCTCAATCTATAAGGCACCTCTGGAGATGCTGACTACTAGCATTTCAATGAGAATTGAGGGTACTCAAAATTAGTTAAAACTTTATAGAATTGACCTTGTGGGTCTTGATCGAAAGACTGTTAAAGCCCAATGGAAAGACTGACCATCTTCAGTGGGCTCTTGATCAGTTTGCTAGAAAAGAACCCATAGTTACAAGACAAAGAAACTGTGCTGAAGAAAGGACCTCAGCACAGCCCTGACACTGTGAACATCCTGTGCGGTGATTTCACTACACGCAAATGCAAAAAAAACCTTGAAAAGGACCTAGCCGTCCCAACCATGTCTCTTGCCTGCGTGACCTTTTTCTGCGTGTCTTTAGGTATTGCACTTCGTACTGGAATTCGTCTGTGCCTAATGCTTCTGTACGAGTCACCAATGCATGGGGATTTGCTATGATTCAGTACTGACTTCTGGTGCAAGCCGAGCCTGCATTATCTCTTCCTGGGATCAACAGGAGTTAAGTACTACCCGGGTTGTGCCTAGTGAGCCATAGCCGGAGATCAACACCCACACAGACTGAGAAAGAATGAGGATGTGTTTATATATATTGTTAGCATGTTTTGAGGTAAATATTGATTCACTCCACTAAGTTGATAATTGGGGATTAGTTTCTTTTCTGGTGCAGCTTTTTTCCGTGTCTTTTTTTTTTTTTTTTTTTAAAGGAAACTTTCAGTGTTTTCTAATTTGCAAAAGAATTACTGAAGTAAAAACGAATTAATGAAGGTATCCCTAACTATCTGTAATTTTCACTCCCCGTCTGCACAATTTGCACAATAAAGGACATACGAATTTGCGAAGAATTTTGTCAGACCTGTAAGTAATGCTGTTACATAATTGTCTCCTTCCCTCCATCTCCATCTGTGTCCTTAAATACAGGGATCGGCACCACTTACATAACCCGCTCCCATTTTCCTCCCGTTTTCCTCTCCCTTCTGTCTGGACTCTCAGGACAGAGCCTACTCCCTATACCCGAGCAAGCTTCCTTCTTGCTTCTCCATTCCCAGCAACGTCCCAGCGGCAGCTAACCCTCCCCTTGGGACCTGCTGCCGGCTATGGCGTGGTGGTACCCAGGCTTCGGGATGTGTTTGTGGGTGGTGAGGGAGACTGGGGCTCTCCCTGCTCAGGCAAGTAAGGTGCGTCTTCCCGGACCTGGTCAGGGACGGGTCATCTACCCGACCCCAGCTGGAGCCCCTGTCTTGTCCGACTAGGGTGTCGCTGCCGTAATAGTTCAGGAGGGGTGCTGTGCCTCTTGGGGCTGACATTGAAATCCATGGAAGTGGTGGGTTCGACCCAGCTCCTATGGTAAAGCTCTTATGGTAAAGCCCAGCTCTTATGGCTGGTATCCTTACGGTAAAGATAAAGGCTGCCCTGGATGCTGAGAGCCCAGGGCATCACATGTTCGCCGCTCTTTCCTCAGATCAACACCACACACAGCCATTTTCTTCCAGATCTTCTTTGAAGTTAAGCTGCTTCTTCCTGCTCTGCTGAGGAAGAGAGCCGGGGTAGGAGATGCTTTGGTTTGGAGGATTTTACGCTAACAGCTTGGGCGAACCCTGTTGTGTGTCTTAACTCCAGGCGTGGGGGCCCGTGACCGTCGGGCGGGCTCTGCAGCATCCCTCATCCGCCCCCAAGGACCCAGGCGGGATGCACGAAGCTCCCGCTGGCCTGCTCCGTCCTGGCTCAGGGGAGGGTCTGCAAGGGATCCTCCAGGCTCCTCTCATCTCTCACTGCTCCAAAAGGGAAGTCAGATGGCTAAAGGAAATATGTCCACAGGATATTACAAACCACTCACAGAGGCTCCGATAGAAGCCGAGTATTGTAGTAAAATGATCCTTTATGGTCTCAAAGGTATTAAAAAAAATCTACTAGGGAGAGTATTTTGACAACTACCTCATTAAAACCACCAGAATCTCACACAGCACCGGTTTATGTAAATCCCAAGGACAAAGGAATATTTAACTTTTCACGTACCATAAATAAACCTGTTAAACTAATACATCTCCAAGGAATAATAAAATAGGCAAATACAGTAAATACATTAGTTCTGCTCCACTTTTATGTGAGAGGTGCTTTCCTTTGTCTGCCAGACAGACACTTCTTTCTGGAGGGGAAAAAAAGGGAAATTGTTATTGGTGAAAGGTGGCGGCCTGTTTGAATCTCGGGAAGCAAAGCCACGGCCTTCAATTGAAGGAGTAACCAGAGCAGGCAGAATACACAGGAGATAATGGAAAAATCAAAGGGAAATGAGGGAAGTCTTGTGGCTGACAAGGAGCATGAGGTGGATGCCAAGCACAGCTCTGGGAATGGCATTTGTGGTTGTTTAGAAGAAATTACAAAGTTAGCGTACACTGCCTCTTTTCTCAGCAAATGGGGAAGAAGACTTGGACCTTGCAGTTTTAAAAAGATCTCTCTTTTCACCATTTCTGGTTAGAGCCATCTTAGTCAACACAGAAGAAGGTTTTGAGACTTGAGTCAAAAATGAGAGGATGTGGGAACACAGAGCATTTTATACTGACCTGCTGCACATAAATAGGAGAGGAAGGGTGTTGGGTGGCCTTCACAGCTGAGAGCAGATGGTGAGAGCTGTGATGAATGGGCAGTCTCATACCCTGGGCACGCACTACAGAGTCTGCCCACTTCAGCCAAATTTAGGTCAGGATGTCTCCAATCCTAGTTGTGTCAAGTCAGGGCCAACCTCCAGCATGCAGACAGGACCTCTGTAGACACTGAGGATGTGAGGGGTTTGTGAGACAAAAGCTTGAAGGAAAGACCTTTACCTTTGATAGCACTTAGCTTCACAGATGGATTTTTCCATTCTGAACCTTGCAAGTAAATACAATGAAGTTATGAGTTACGCTGAGACCTTTGGAAGAGATGGAGGAGTGTGGGTGCCTGCTAGTTTCCATGTTGGACAACAAGCACAATAGAGGGACTGAGTGTGAAATCGGAGAGCAATCTGGATGCAAACCAAAACCTTTCTGTCCTGTTCTGAAGGACAAGCTCGGGACACCCACAGAAACCTAATCTCTTTCCCCTGCCAGCATAAATCCACAAGTCCTCAAAACATGGGTATTGGAGACAAGCGTCTCCATTGTATGCCATCACTGTGCCTCCACGGTGACACAAAGAGACTGGATGTGAGAAGGGCATCTGTGCTCCCAGCAACACACCTAGGAAAGGACCACCATGCCTTAGAGGTCTAGTTCGGGAGGTTTTACAGAACATCTGCTCTGCTCACCACAATACTATAAATCCCTATACCCTTGCAACAAACTAACAACCTATTGTAAGACCAAAAGCTTACTAAAATGTTCCATGGAAGAGGATAGGGAGACAGGTTACCACCATTAATATGATAGGTTGCTGATATAGTAAGGCATTTGTTAAAAAAACCCCAACAAATAACCACTAAACCAAAAGAAGAATACTAGAAGAAAACTTATGGGGAAAAAAACCAAACCCCCCACACCAAGTGGTTCTAGGCAGTCTGACCAGTGAAAGACATCTCCTGTTCCTGAATCCAGAGATCAGTTTAACCTTGAGCGCATGTGTGGAAAAAACAGCAGCCAGGTAACAGAAAATTCAGTGCCAGTAGGAATGCCAACATGCCCTGCCTGCATCGAGTCACTAATTACAGGCAGCATTAATTCTTCTCTCATCCTTAAGGTACCAAAAGTGTGGGGAGAATTCCTATATTTGGCCCAGACAGGCCACCAGAGGAAGACAGACGCATGAAATTAATACAATGCAAATATGATGCGAACGCTATTGATCCAGTCTCCTTTCAGCCCCTTGGAAGTACCAAAACAGGGACACCCAAGGGTTTTATCACAGGCTGGCTCTCCTAGCTGCAGGGATTCTTCTATCGAGCTGTAGATTTCTTTCCATGTGCTTCCAGGTCTTGGTTTCTCCCATGGAGCTGTAACTAAAGTTGCTTCAACTAAAAGCATGTGGTTTTCTGTGATATGGATGCTTATCCTCTTCCTTTCCAGCAAAAACAAGCGGTTTGGTTTTTTTTAAAAAAGGCTTATGGAAGTGGAAGGTGATCTCTGCAAAGGCTTGCTCTGTGCTGCTCAGTTATGTCTCTTCCTATATGTAAGCCATATCTTAAGTGATACTGTTCATTTCCCCACACTGCTTTGCATTGCGCCATGTAGCCATTCCCTTCAGCTTGTTTCTGTGAATGTGAGGTGTGGTCCTTACTGCCTTCTCTTTAAAATGTTCTTCTGAAAATGATGCCCTTAGTTCTATCGGGTTCTTTCTCACATGTTGCCTGATGCAGTGAAAGGTGTATGGGGGAGAGTGGCAGCTGCTGGTCAGTAGGCCTATATATGACATAAGACTATAAGAGCAACAGCACTGGCTTAGAGCAATGGCCCAGTATGCAGTCTCTGTGGATGGCTAAAAGCAGATGCCTAAAGAAAGCGTGTCAGAATAGAGAAAGTATGTATACTTGCTCTGACTATACTTCCAGCTCTGTTTCCAACTCAGGGACATCCTGAACCAGGACTTAGTTCTGTCCACCTGAATTTTTTTATCCATCAGCTTGTCCAACCGCTCTCTGAAAGTACCTAAGGTCACAGCACGCCTTGTGGCAAGGAGTTCCTCAGTCCAGCTGTGTGTTTGGAGAGCAACTACCTCCTTTGTTTGTTTTGGACCAGCTACCTACTAGCTTCATTTGGTGCTCGAGGTTCTTGTTTCAGAAGAGACAGGTAACAGTCTGTGTGTGTCTGCCATCTTCACGGCACTTGCTACTTTACAGTCCTATCAGATGTCTCATTTCTAGGCTGAAGAGTCCTAGATGACTTAATCATTCCTTGTACGTAAGCTTTTCCACATCCTCGTTGTCTTTCTCTGAAGCTCTCTCAGCTCTGCTATGTCCCCTCCTGAGATGGGGAGGCCAGAGCTGTAGACAGTCTCCAAGATGTGGGCAAACTGGATTTCTACAATAGCCTGCAGATAGTCTGCATTTTCTGCTTGGTTCATCTCTTAGGAAGTCCTAACCACTTTCAACCACTTCAGGCTGCCAGTCTCTGGAGTAAAACTTCCAGAAGAAATGTATACTAATGAATCAATTTTGAAAGGTAAGGGCTTGTGTACACATTTGATGCAATGTGTTTGTTCACTGACTTTTGTCACATGAATCCTGCTGGAAGAATCACTTGAGCGCAGCTGCTAGCTGACATGAGTAGCAGTCTGCAAATGAAGATAACGTGGTGATCTAGCGAGGTTAATGGGTACAAAAGAAGATACCAAAAATTTGTGGATTTGCTAGGGGAAGTCTCAGGCACCGGTGGCCAAAAAGCACTGGGTCTTCAGACAATGCCAACACATCCCATGAACTAGGAGGCATCAGAGCTCCCCTTCCTCTGTCAGCCCCATAATACCAAAGCAAGATAATTACCCAGTAGAAAGCACTAAACTTGCCACTTAAGTACTTTTTTCCTACCACCATTAGAACCCTTATTTTTCAGCTATCCTGACATATGTAATCCCTGACAAATCTAGGAGCGCTCAAGTTTTCTCTCTACGCTCTCTGAACAAGCTCTTTCATTCCTGGTTCGTCGAAGAGGGAGCAGGTGCAGTCCTGCTATCCATCTGAGCCACAGGGACACTATCCAAAGGTGCTAATCCAAAGAAGACATGCTACAGCATCAGAAATCACTCGTCAGAGGCCAGGCTCCATCTTCAGTGAGCTGGAGCTTTAGGTTTCTTGGAAACATTGATCAGTGTAAGTGCAGGTCAATAGAGGCTTTTGTGTTGGCATTTAAATGTCAATCAATCAGGTTTTATTAGAAGTTCAGAGGGACTGTGCATGTGTGTGTGTCAGTGTCTGTAGCAGGTGAGTAGTAAAATCTGGCAATGCCAGATCAGGCAGCAAGGGGGGCTGTCTTGCTGCTGCACAGCAAAGCAAAATGGTGCTTTCTAGACTTATGCAGAACAGAGACAACAGGTCCCTAAAGGACAGCCAGCAAGCAGCGTCTAGCCCTGCACTGGCGCTCTGTGCTTGTGTGCCGAGTGCCTCCACGCTGCCTGCCTGAAAGGTGGCTGGGACTGGCTACACTTGGCTGGTAGCAGGAGGGTCAGAGTCAGGGCGGGGGGATAGGCAGGTGGTGCCCTGTGCCTTGAAGCACATTTCAGCACACAGTGAGTCGGCTGCAGTCATCCAGACTTGCACCGGTAGCCTCCATCTATCCCAGGGGCCTTGGATGACATCAAGTGACTGACACTGCAGTAGAAAAAACAGAGTGGGATGCTTCCCAGCAGGTCCCTGTTATCACGGACTGCAAGGGCAGACACAAGGGCCATTCAAGTCCATGCTGCTTATCAGCAAAGTGTGAACAAGAGGTCCCAGGCTGTGTGGGAGGGAGCCCCTCAGAGTCTCAGCTAAATGCAGAATGTGGCCAGTGCTTTTCCATTCCAACGCTGGGCAGATAGTGCCTGAAACAGTTCTTTATGGCTTTGTATCTCTTCACTGAAATACAACCTGTATTGCCTAGGAGCGTGATAAAAGCTGATCCAGATCTAAAGTGTCTGGAAGAGGGTTGGAAACCAGGACTACAAAGGGTTATTTCCCTGGTTGCTGTATTCCCTACTACTCACTGAGAGGTGGTGCCTGACTGCTTCTCCACAGTGTTTTGAGGCAGCTGGGTAAATCATAGAATCATTAAGGTTGGAAAAGACCTCGAAGATCATCCAGTCCAATCGTCAACCCAACACCACCATGCCCACTACACCATGTCCCTAAGCACCTCATCTACACATCTTTTAAATACTTCCAGGGATGGTGACTCCACCACTTCCCTGGGCAGCCTGTTCCAAGGCCTGACCACTCCTTCAGTAAAGAAATTTCTCCTAATGTCCAATCTAAACCTCCCTTGGTGCAACTTGAGGCCATTTCCTCTCGTCCTATTGCTTGTTACTTGGGAGAAGAGACCAATACCCACCTCGCTACAACCTCCTTTCAGGTAGTTGTAGAGCGCGATGAGGTCTCCCCTCAGCCTCCTCTTCTCCAGACTAAACAGTCCCAGTTCCCTCAGCCGCTCCTCACAAGACTTGTGCTCCAGGCCCTTCACCAGCTCCGTTGCCCTTCTCTGGACACGCTCCAGCACCTCCATGTCCTTCTTGTAGTGAGGGGCCCAAAACTGAACACAGTATTTGAGGTGCGGCCTCACCAGTGCCGAGTACAGGGGCACGATCACCTCCCTGCTCCTGCTGGCCACACTATTTCTGACACAGGCCAGGATGCCGTTGGCCTTCTTGGCCACCTGGGCACACTGCCGGCTCATGTTCAGCCGGCTGTCAATCAGCACCCCCAGGTCCTTTTCCTCTGGGCAGCTTTCCAGCCACTCTTCCCCAAGCCTGTAGCGTTGCCTGGGGTTGTTGTGGCCGAAGTGCAGGACCTGGCACTTGGCCTTGTTGAACCTCATACAGTTGGCCTCGGCCCATCGATCCAGCCTGTCCAGGTCCCTCTGCAGAGCCTTCCTACCCTCCAGCAGATCAACACTCCCGCCCAGCTTGGTGTCATCTGCAAACTTACTGAGGGAGCACTCGATCCCCTTGTCCAGATCATTGATAAAGATATTGAACAGGACCGGCCCCAGTACTGAGCCCTGGGGAACACCGCTCGTGACCGGTCGCCAACTGGATTTAACTCCGTTCACCACAACTCTCTGGGCCCGGCCATCCAGCCAGTTTTTTACCCAGCAGAGTGCACATGTCCAAGCTGTGAGCCGCCAGCTTCTCTAGGAGAATGCCGTGGGAGACAGTGAAATGGGGCTGTAAGACCTGCCTGCTAAGTGTGATCGGTATCAAAATGGAGGGATGGGGCAGATTTTGTAGTTCTCAAATGCCTCTGCTGATCAATGCCAGAGTGAAAGCTGAAGCAGAATGAGATGAATCAAAGCAGCATTGTAGGGGGCAGAAAGCTGCGGAAGTAGGTACACGATAGCTTGGACTAAGTGACAGGAAGAAGAAGACAGACATCCAGGAGAGGCAGGGAAGAAGGCAGAGCATAAATCCAGGGGCTCAGTGAAAGACTGGCAAATTGCAGAAAAACTCTGGAGTATATGTAAAATAGGCCTTTTATTGGGACTTCCAGGGATGTCTGGAACAATGAATGGCTGAACCAAACAGAGATAAAAATCTCTAGAAAGAAGAGTATGAATCCTTCCCTCTATATAGATGTAAAAGCCCTCTTGGAAACCTGTGCTAAACTCTTTCTGTTGTTCTATCGCTCCTATAATAGAACAGGGAAATTATCACTGGGAAAGGCCAAGGCACTATTTCAGTATCACATTTCCCAAAGAAAACGAGAGTGAAATATAACTGTGGATGTAATTTTACTGCCTTATGCAAGCAGTCAGACATATGCTCATGATTATTTTAATTGTAAAAGGATGGCTGCCTCTCTTGTGTTAAGGAGAAAGGAAATTCCTTTTTCTCCTGATTGTTTGCAAGTCTGGGTTCATGTCAGTAAAGGTCCACAGCACTTCCAAAAATTAGGTCATACATGCTGTGATGGGCAGCTGGCTTGCCCACCACTTTCCCTAAGAGCTGGAGTGACAGCTGTGGCTGGAGAGGACACTCACTTTCCCAGGAAGACTCTTCCAGGGGCTTCAGCTGCCACCACGAAAGGTTCACATCTTAGATTTACGGCTTCTCCTGGAGATCGACCTTAAGCTTGCAACTGTCAGAGCACGGTACAGGGATCATGTCTGAAAGAAAACATCTTCCTAGTTAGGGAAAGCCGTCACACCTTCGTTTGTCATATTCTTCAGATAATTCTAGCTGTCTGCTGTAGAGGCATGTGCTGGATAAGTAGAGTATCTATGCACATAGAGAGCTTGCTTCTGACAGCTCACAGTCAAACCATCTTTCCTGTCTTTGATAATATCTGTAAGGAGTTCTGGATACTACAGTGATGAGTATTTTAGGTGTACTCATCAAAGAAGGAAAACAGATGACAGGATAATAAGGGTGAACAATACCTTCTTGGTGACATTCAGAATAATGTGCAGCTTGTCCTGTGCGATATTTCAGTGGGCATTGGGACCCAGAACCCTCCAAGATTTCCTGAGCTTTTGTTCAGTCTGTAGCCTAGCTTTGAGCCACAAAGGTGGTCAAATTCAATTATTATCATTGAATGTCCCTAAAGTATACAGGCTCACTTGAACCTGAAACTCACAGAGAAACTTGCAGATGCAAAACTTTGCGGAACTAATGGATGTAAAATGCCTGCACATCCTTTTGACTGAATTGAAGAATGGTTTTGTCTCTCAAATACAGCGCTGGAAGTCATGTTGCCACATTCTTTCCCGATTTTCTGTCTCTACTTCTTCTATAGCCTTGGGGAAGATGCTGGTTATCTCTATGCCTTTAGTTTCCTAAAATGTAAATTAAAATAATGGTTGCCCACATTATGATGGGGTCCTGACTCTTCATCCATTAATGTTTTCAAAGTACTTTGGGATCCTGCATAGAAAGCATTAGAGGATGCCACTGCAGTTGTTTATACGCAGGTGAGAATATGTTTTAGCTAAGGTGGGAGGTGTAGGTGGAATAAGGCCAGATGCAGATGAAATGACTCAGTCCTTTAGAACTGAAAAGTCATTAGTCTATCTGTCTGAGGATCTGATGTCAACTGGTGAATGTTTTGCCTGGGTTCTCATAAAGACCATCTCTCCCACGAAGAGAAGATTCAATGACCCACTCTAAAATGGTGTTCCCAGTAGGCTGAAGCACTCAGAAGCCCACGATGCCATCAAGACATCAGCGTGTCATGGGCAGGTGGCTGGATTTCATCAGTCTGTGCTGAGTTACGGGCATGCTCTCCATCACAGCATTTGAATCCTGCACACCAAAGAGCAGATGTAAGCAATGCAGGGATCTAACACAGAACAGCTTGGGTGACATCAGAGTGACTGTGTGCTTCTGATGGGAAATGGTAGTATCAGGGCAGAGCAGGTGTGAGTCATCTCCCAGGAGGGACAGGCAGAAAAAAGGAGATGGGGAGGGGAGGAGGAAAGCAAGAAACAGATTAGCTCATACAGATATATTCCCCTTGCCTGGCTTCCCCTCTCTTTGTGCATCCCCCTCTCCCTCCACAACATGCATACATAAGCATGGAGATTTGCCTGTTACGGCTCCATTCCAAAGCCCTGTCAGACAGATCATTTGCTGCTTTGTTTTCTTCCCTTGCCCATCTCTGCCCCAAATTCAAGATCATTTAATATGTGGCTAGATAAAACTTGAGCAGTTCTTCAATACGCATTTACTTTCTGCTGTGCATTAGTCCAGTTCAATACTTCCCGTGGCAGGGACTCAGATAAAAGCGGGATGGGGATCCAGACAGAGTTGGCTGCAGAACGATTGCTGTATTTCTTGTATGATCAGCTTTCACCGTATCCCCAGTGTGTTCCAAGTGCCTCACTGTAATGACTTAAATATAAAAGGTCACGATCAGGGCAGGAGGTGCTTTGAGTTTGTTAGCCGGGTAAGACAGATGAGCAGTATACGAGGTGAATGGGTGGGAGGGAGAATCTATGTGTTATCAACACGGGGAAAAGACACTCCGGCACAAAATGACTCGTGTTGCAAATGTTCCTCACCACCATTAAGCCCACAAAGAGCTAGATGTGCTCTCTCTAACAGGCAATGAAACACAGCTTCCAAATGAAAGCAGAGTCCCACTTGCTAGCCCTACAAATCCTTCTGAGGCTGTAGCACCAGCATTTAGGACAATGGAGTGAATAATCTCTCCAGAAAAGGAATGGTACTCCAAATATTTGTTAGATTAAAAAGCTAAAACAGCAGAAGAGTTCCTGGGAGGAACAGATTAATAACAAACAAGACAGCCACAGATCCCCACAGAGTCCCTGCTCTACCAAATGACCTCACTGCCGTGTAGTGTGCCAAATTCTGCCGGATTGTTACCAAATACAGAATCAATGTTCTTAAACTGCATTTAGAGATGATGACTGTGCACCTGGAGAACAATGGAGAAAAAGAAGCAGGGCGACACTTTTTCATTCAGGTCCCAAAAGGCCAGGGAGAGGAGATGAATATTTCTTCTAATGATGAGGAGAGACACAAGACGTTCTGTTAAAGACAATAATGGAAAAGTGCCTAACAGGAAAGAAAGGGGCACTACGGAGTAACCAGTAGCACAGAGTATTAATGAATATATAGAAGAGGTCAAACTCTAAACACATCGGAAAGCATTAGTCAGGGCAGATGCCTGTGCTATTGTATATACCTATCACAAAGCCCAAAGGTTTTTCTCCTGCTCTGTCTTGACAACATTTTTCTCATCTGTAATGCTAGCGGAAGATTTTATATTTAGGTGCGGGTTTGTGCGTATGTATGGCAGGGAGTAAGAGTTAATAAGTCAAATGAGAGCGCCTGAAGAAATTTGACCATTCTCCCGGGTCCTGAGAGAACCGCTTTTTTTCTGCAAGCATTGAATACATTCCTTTCACACCATCTTAAATGATGAGGTGAAGTAATTAAGGCAAAAATAAAGAGAAGCAAACCACCGAGAAGGTCTCGTAACGCCAAAGGTTTAGTGTTCAGTGACAGACCGGGATGACTCATATCTGTAAGCACTCTCAAATCCTCCTGCATGTTGACACTACCCCATTGTCCTGCTGTTCAGTGTCTGTGTTCCAGTTGTCACAGAAAATGAAAGGACAATAGCTATTGTTATGTTGCAGCTGTATATTGTGACTGATTCATAGTTTCCCTTTTGGGGAGGAACACAAGCTGGTCTGACATGTTCTCAGGCATTCGCAACACACATATGTAATTCTCACATATCTGAAGATGGTGAACATTAGACCCTGCTTGCCGCTAATAAACCATCATTAGCGAATAGCTGATATAAGTTGTTGTAGAAGTGGCATGAATGTTTCAAGGTGTAAGTGAGGCAAGGTTTTTAGGCTGGAAAATCTCTTTTATTAGACAAACTGACACATTTGGAGGGAAAAACCCACGACAGAAAAGCCTTTGGGAATCCAAGACCTTCTCCAGGCTGAATGCTTTCCAGCAAAACCTGAAAAAACAACTTTGTTGCCAAATGGAAAGTCTGTTTTTATAACAAGTTTGCATTTGTCGTAAAAAAAAAAAAAAAGAGCTTTTGTGGTTTTTCATTTAACTGAAGCCCCAATATTTCAAAACAAACATGACATCTGTCTGTCTGTCTTTCAACTGATATTTTTTTGTGGAGAAAACTATCCTTTCTAAATTAACTCCAGTCTGGCATAACACTGGAGAACATGCTCGCTCTCTCTCATTTACATAAATACATCTTTTATTAACTGTCAGTACGGGAACAATTCATCATGTAAGACATAAACAGCTGATAAGTAAACAAGTTGGATCCTTTACTGGCGTAAGTCAGCAGAACCATGTGAGTTCAGTGGGTCTTCATCAGTTTACATCACCTTGAGGTCTAACCCAGAGACCTGGGTAGGAACACAGGCCAAGTCCTGACTGATTCTCCATTTTGTTCTCCTCAGCTGTTGAATGACAGACAGCAGAAACTAAGGGGGAGTGAGCCCATAAACAGAGGCAGTGCCTGTGAGACTACGCATGCAGACAACCTTTTTCATTAAGCCGCTAGTAAACATGGATACAAATGAAAGATAGGTACGTGGGGCGAGAGACGCGTGGCCATAGACACCGCTCCTCTGACTTCCTCTCTTATTGTTCGTCGCTGTTTGCGCGGGTGGCAGCCACATGGCTGCCTTTCAATAATTCAGGATCCAGTTTGCACGCATGGCCTGTCCTGCTTGTCACATTTTCTCACCTGATCACAAGTTCATCTCTCTGTAAATGAAGTGAGGTTTGTAAGGAGCTGCAATATCTTTTATTAGCCTGGCCGGTATGCTTGGAGGGGGGCTGGGAGGGGAGGGAGGCAGGACAAGAAGAAGAGCTTGTGTGCCTGAAAGCTTTATCATTTTTTCTAACCGTATTAACTGCTCTAACAAAAGATATTACTTCTCCCAGCAGCTTGTCTTGCTGGCTGACTTAGACTGTCATGACTATCTCTTCTGTTATTGCAATGACTCTATATTAAGCTTTTGTGGACCAAGAGCTGCATTCCTACTAAGTGCACACCTCCATTGACATCTATGTGCCTTTTTATTTAGCTCCCACGAACAGTTTCACCACAGTTCATAAGGTTATGGGAATAAACAAGATTTCTTAACGTTTGAGTAAAGATGATTTACATAATTGCTTGTCACTTCAGGATTAGAACCACTGATTTGACCGTTTATACATGAAGATGTTAGCACCAGAACTGTTAAAACCAAAAATTAACTCAACGGTGAAATAACTCAGTCTGAGTCTCAGGCATGCTTTCCTCGTGTAATACGGAATACACCACTAATGGACACGGTTCTGTGCAGTCTGAAGTAGGAGAGCTTGCATTAGAAAGCTCAACAGCTGCATCACTTTTAATCCATTCCAAGACATTTTTGCGTAGAAAATATCATCCTTTGCTTCTTCATATGGTGCTCTGTAAATGAAAGTTTCAAAGACTGCACCTTCAGCAAACTCAAATTATTATCTTTGCAAAAGTTGCTGTAGAATTAGTATGGTATTGCATATAATGCATATAGAAGCTTCTGAAGAGTGATACAAAGTGCAATGTCACACACGCACGTAGGTACGAGCTATTACAGATCTTTTGAGGGTATGATCTCAGTTAGGGGTTGTAGAGTGCTGTGTAGAAGGCACAAGAAAATACAGAAACGAGCCAGAACAAAGATTAAGGATGTTACAAATATCACAGAGTCACCCTTGTTTAACATGACAAATGTCTCTTTCTTATGTCTGTCGCCTCCATCTTTTCTTCTCCTTTTCTCCCTCTCACCTGGTCTAGGTGGCTGCAGAAAGAAGCCTTCCTTTCCCCTCTTCTAAGCACCTCTTTCTCAGTCCTAAGCATTCACAAAACAGGAGACAGTCCCCACAGATCTCAGTCCTGAGAGTTTAAGCTAATCACATATTTTGAAATAACAAGGTTTGAGTTCATTTCACTTGTCTTTAGGGGGCAATTGCTTTGTGTTTCCAAGCTTTTATCTACAACCATGAAGGACAGATACCTTTTTCTTTTTAAGGAAAGCTGAGGGTCTCCTTTATTCTCTCAGTAGTTTAAGTAGTGTGAGGCAGCAGAGACAACTCTGATTTCTGGGGTCTTGGCTCCCACGCCTTGCTTTACTCACTATGCTGATATTCAGCAGAAGTTCAGATGCTGGTAACAATTGGTGTATCCGTCCCATTAGCAACTCTGAGAAATCACTTAGATTATCCTTTAGGTTTGTTATGGTTTATTCTTTTGTTCCAATCCCACCTTTTATTGTGTACAAACATTTATACATATATTTAATCTGTCTTGCCTTGGGTTATATTTCTGACTTGGTGCTTTCCATTTTGATTGAGGTGGTGACTAGATGGGCCTCATCTTCCTCTTGGTTCAAAGAACAATTCATTATTTGCTTGTGTCTGGGGAGTGAATGCCTCCGTATGATATGTTGGGAGACAGGGATAAATATCACTCCTGGCTGATTTATAGTCTTATTAAAGATTGTAGTAGGTGAAATAATCCCCTGTAGCTTCATAAGGGTCAGATCCCTTCCTCTCTTCCCCTCAGATTGGCTTTAGGGCATGCTTGTGACTTGGCTTATGTTCTGTCCAATCTTACAGCATTACTTAATTAGCCTTTATTGAAAGCCATTAGCATTGATCAACAGTGGGACACATTTTTACTGGGGGAGATGACCAAAGTGTGTTTACCCACCAAAAATTGCAAATTCAGTCAGTCCAAAGCTGACTGAAAATTTGCAAATGCAAGTTGAGTTGGTAATTTGTTGTTATTCTTGCTATTGTTGCTATTATTTTATAAAAGGTTTGATTGATATGCAAAGTTTTTGAGCTCTTAGTTGTCATCTGCAGTATGCAGAGGAAGGAAGAAACAGCGGTGACAGCTTGATTTCCCAGTTATGCATTCCTTCTTTGAGTTTTGCATTTTCTTTCCATATTGATCTTCTTGCCCTCCTCTTAAGGGTCTTCTTTGCACATTTTCCCACCCTGTGGTCCACCACCGGTTGCGTCCTTGACACTGTCAATGCATCCAGCCCTGTCCTCTTCCTCCTACTGCCCTCTTACCTTCACCCACTGTACCCTGTCTGCAGGAGACAACCTTCTGGACTCTGTCCCTCTCGTTCCATAAATCTCTTCTTGTCCTTTTTTTCCAGGCAGCTCTCAGCCCTCCCTGACTGAATGCCCTTTCTAAATTAATAATTGGAGAGCAAACAAAATGTGTACATAGCCAACAATGTGTTCAACTATTGTGGCTTGCTGATCCAAAGCGTGTGAAAATCAGTCTGGACCCCTCCCTTTCTGGTCAGGGTTTGGTGCTACATTCCTGACCCTTCCTATAAAGTGAACTTGTTTTTTTTTGCTTGTAATACGCTGCTGCAATCCATATAACAAATTAGATTATAATGCCCTCATGGGCAAGGACCTGTCTTTTTGATATGCCTGTGCATCGTTGATCTCATAGTACATATGCGTGTTTGCACATTCTCACCTCCTGCTTCTAGCACACCAGGATACAAGAATGAAATGAGAACAGACGTGGACAATATTTTTCTAATTATTAGCATGCAGATAAGCCCCTTTAATTAAAGAAATTATATATCCTGTAAAAAAGAAAGCTCCTCTGTCAGACTGCAGTCTTGTAATGGCTTTGTGTTTGTGCAATTAGGACCAAATCTTGAAGCCACTGAAGCCAATGGTGGCCCTTAATGGGATTAATTCTTCATTTGTGGGGTGATGGGCTGGATGATCTAAGAGGCCTTTTGCATCTTGCGCTTCTTCCATCTCTCTCAGGGTAAATGACACATAATGGAAGAGACAGCTGGTTTTGAATAAACTGCATTAAGTGTCCACATATAATTCCTAATGCAGGTTAAAAAACCCCACCCCTGTCTCTCTGCTGGCGTGCGTGCCCCTCTTGCAGAGCAGGTCTCTCCTGTGCTGCAGACACTGTATGAACTCGTCAATACCCTGCAGGTTTCTGGGGGGTATGTATCTCTGCGTTTCCCGAGATCCTCTGGGAAAACTCTGCAGCTAGCGCTAATCAAATTGAAGCGCTGTCAAGACTTCCTGCGAAGCTTCGAGGAATCATTTCTGAATATTAGAGGTACAGGAGAGGAGAGTAAAGGTTGGGGGAGGGAGGCAGGACAGTTTTAGAGCTTAAGTGGATTACATAGCTCCATAACCCAGTTATGGGTCCGTGGACTCGAGTGAGCTGTTTTTTCCCCTCCTCGGGCTGTCTGCCTGTCAGATAGTTCCCCTGACAGGCAGGCTTTATTAGCCTCCCCCAGCTGGCTCTCTCAGCGTCTCTTATTTTCCAGTGATCGCATCCCCTAGCAGCTCGTCTCAGCCCTTCTCGTATCTCTAAGCTCCCCGGGGTCCTTCCCTTAGCTGCACCAGCTGTCTGCACCCGTTGAAGTCTCCGCACTAGACCAGTCTACCAGCATTCACCAAGCCCGGGGGCAGGTCTCTGATCTCTGCCCATGCAAGGCCCAGGGAGCCAGCAAAAGGTTCATGGTTTAGCCCAGATCAAGGGACCTACATCTGAAAGGTAACCTGCTCTCTGACTCTCTTCTATTTTAAATAGCGAAGAGGGCTAGCTTAAAAATCGATGAGCACCTGAGCACCAGTGTTGGGTGGTATGAAGGAGCAGCAAGTGCCTAGCACATCTGGATGCACTAATATTTCCACACTTTGCAGAAAACTCGGGTGAGCATGAGTTAACCATGAGCCTGGTTGTTCAGTCTGAGCCCTGAAATTTCCCCTTAAGACTGAGGCGTGAGCCTGACATCTGCTGGGGACTGCACTGCTGCTACACAAAAAAGCCAGGCCATCCTTCTTCAGAGCTGCTTTGCCTGGAAGGGTGGTGGCAGGGAGGCTGCCGTCCCAGGGACTCTGCACGGGATACAGCCAGCCTGCCAGGAGACAACGTGGCCAAAGGACAGGGTGACTCAGCTGCAGCCTGGTGGGAGGTAAGGGCTGAAATCCCTTACGCTGGAGGGCTCCAGTTCCTCAGGAGCAGACCAGATGCAAGAAAGCAGCCAGCCGGCACATGAATCCAGGTTTACAATGTCGGTGTGGGTGTCCACAGCCATGTGAGAGACAGCGCTGCACATCTGCAATGGAGTATGCCTGACAGCAAGCTGATGTCTGCTTCCCCTCTTTTCTTTTGAGGTATCCACCATTACCACCACCACGTTTTGGCTTTGCTGACATAGCTGGTTACTTTAGACTTGCCTGAGTCTTATTCAGCCCTCTGGGCTTTACAGCCAGAAATGCTGCAGGTAGACTCACCTGCACAAGGAGGAAACAGGGTCACTGCTGGGTGCCCACCATCCGTGTGTCTCTGTGCCTCCCTTCTGTCCTCATCCACAGCCTCCTTCCCCCTTCCCTCCCTGCTGCTATGGTGTATCTGTATGGGACTTCTGTTGGGTCTTACAGGAAAAGATGGTTTCCAGGGCTGACTGTGAGTAAGAAAATCACTTAAGAGTGGCTCAAGGACATAAGGAGTGATGGAGAGCAGAAGCAAGTGACCCTTGGTCTGATTAAATACTGACCTGACGCCTTAAAACGGTGCTAGAGGGTGCTGTGCTGCTGCATCGGAGCAGCATAAAGGAGGGTGCTTGGCCACAGGTGGCAGGCAGCATCCCTGGGCTTTGCTTTGTCAGTGAAGGCATCGGGTCCCGGGCTCTGACCAGATGCAGGCAGCCGACCACAGGCTGCCATCCTGAGTCCTTGCCTCTTCCTAGCCCCAGGCAGGGCCCGGTGCTGCCCTGCGGTGCTGCACGGGTTGCCGCTTTGCCTCTCGACAGGGATCGCTGCCCTTCAGTAGGGATCTGGGAGCAGCAGATGCTGCACAGGCTGCCGATCGCACTCAACAAATCCCTGTGGTTGCTGGCCGGCCCCTGCCCAAAAGCAACATTATTCTCCTTAATCATCCTTTGAAGACAGCTAGAGAGGCGCACGCACAGCGCAGCCTCCACCCTGCAATGCCGAGTGTTTGCATAGCGTGATACGGCCGACCACAAGCGACCCCCAAGCCGGTGCCGGGGGACCGGCAGGTCCACCAGGCACAATGCAGCAGCCCCCTGGGCACATTGGCACGGGTCGCTAAAACGTGAGGGCTGTAGTGATGACGGGCTGTGCTGCTTCTGGGTCTGGAGACAGCTCATCCAGTATCAGTATAGTGACCTCCGGATCAGGATCTACTGGGTCTATTAAAAAGAGGGATCCTAAGCAGAGTGCAGGCAATATGGTAGCTTGGAATTTTGGTGATAGCAGGGTTATCAGCAGCGTCTTTGGGCTCTTTGTCCACATCGAAATAACTGGAAGCATTTTCCTAAAAGTAAACCTGGCCTTTGTGCTGCTTAGTCACCGATTGTATTTGTGGCTGGCAGAAATGAGCAGATAAAACATATATCTGAAAGCCTTGAGGAGAAGAAAGAAGTTGGCAGTTCTCATGGTTTTAGCAAGGATCTTATGACAGCGTGTGGCGTTTTTTTCATGAGGATTCATATTCTAGAGGAATGCGACTAGTCGAGGATCTCACGGGTTTTATTAATATTTTTAGAGTGAGTTTTTAGAGCTTTTGGCATGGAGGAACACTAAGAACTTGATGCCAGTTTAACCTAATGATTCAGAAACCATAAAGCAAATAATAATAAGCTAACACATCTATTTTTAAACTCATAATTTAAGCCACTGTCATGATTTTGATGGGGCCTGACATGTGATTTTCCAGCATTGGGACTGGTAATAAAGCTTTTGTGTACTGATTTAAATGGAAAATCCTTTTAAAATCTTCCAGCTTGCTTGCCTTAGTCGATACTTAACAAGGACTCAGCCACAGCAGCAGAAAATATCCACCAGTCAGGACATTTTCCTTGCCCCCCTCTCTCTCTCTTCCCACATGGAAAAAAACCTGACAAAGGTCATGATTCATCGCCGTCCCAGCGCCCGGTTAGTGAAACTGGTGCACGGGAATCCCTGTACGTGGGAGTCCTAGAGCTGCAGACAGGCTCCCAAGAGTCCAAACACAAGACAGGAGCATCCCTCTGTCAGAGGAGTTTCCCGTGGGGCTGAGCAGGGTCTGAAGAGAGAAGAGACCTGGGTCAGGTCTACACGGCCAGCTTGGGCTTCTGCTACTGTTATTCTGTGTCCCTATAAAGTTGTCCTGGGACCGAGCAGGGGGTGAAGGTAAGATGAGTTTCAGAGATGCGGAGAGGGCCAAGCCACGGCACAGAGCCCCTGTACAGCCTCCGTCAGTCCCTGCGTGGGCACATGAAATTGCTTGTCTAGTGGCTGTGTCCGTGGGGGAGTGGGAGAATGCCAGCTGGTCCCTGCGGTATTTCATTTCTTCTCAGGAGCTGAGCGAGGCAAACATTTACGGGAAGAAACAGCTGAAAGCAGGAAAGATGAAGTGCCGTTCCTACTGCCCTCAGCCCCCTGTGCCCTCGCACTCTGGATCCAGATACCGATCCTGCTGTGAGACAAACTCATTTTTACTCCTTTACCCAACGTTTTCCAGCTTGTCAAAAGGGTCTGGGATCAACTGAAGGAGCAGCAGGCTCTGAGCAAGCCAGATCCATCTCAGTGCTATTTTGAGGCACTTAGCTTTCTGGCCAGTGGGTATGCTGTTATTCCTCTAATACAAGAAAATAAACACATGAGGAATATATATGAAAAAAACAGGTGACTCATAAGTGAGAATAGCCTCATTCTGTCATTAGTGGAGGGTAATTTGCCACATATTTGTATCAATATTACAGACGTCTGCACGAAGCTTCACTGCCCCGTCACACGCTTTGGGCTGGGCATGCGGCCGCTGCTGCTTGCCGCAGGGGAGCAGGAGGGGGTCCGCAGTCAGGCGCTGCTTGGCCCTGATTTCTCCTTTTTGTCTGAAGACTGGAAGAGGGTGAATCCTGCTGCTTGGCCCTAAATCTGTCAGGAAGTGATTGAGACTTTGAGTAGAGCTTGGCCTTTTCTTCCTCCTATTAAAATGAAAGAAGATGGTGTTTTATAGGTGTGTTACAGCCGCATGTATGTGCTGATCTTTAAAGAATTATGTGAACAGCCTCTTGAGCTACTGCTGCACACAGAGCTGTCAGCAGAAAGATTACCTGAAATGAAATCTCAGAGAAAGAGTGACCTGTGAATGGCCTTGAATCAACTTAATAGGTACGTTCACTCTGAGAACTAATGATAACGCACCTAACTGTTTAATGAAAAAAAAGTCTTCCTTATCCAGAAAGCATCTCCCACCTCTGCCCGGCTGAAGGAAAGGTGGTTTGTGAAGAAATAATTTTTTCCAAGGTGACTTAGGAGCCTCAGATCCATTTTTAAAATCTGCTTACCCATTTACTTAGAAAAATCTCATCATAAGGCTTTTTGTTCTTGGCTTTTTGAGGCAGAGATTTTGGCAAGGGCCAGTTTAAATCAGAACTAAAACCAGGTATCTGCACATATCTGGAAAGCACCAGCTCTACTGCCAGTGGCGTGCACACCATCTATTAATGACAAAATGAATGAATTAATGTGAGGAAGCAGGATGGGGAAGGACTGCAAACTCCTATACCAAGCCTAGATCAAGCTCTGCCAGCGTGACTACAGAAACAAAAGGGATGGAGCAGTTCCCTGCTCACTCTCTGGCAGCAGGATGGCACTGCCACTGGGGGCAAGAGGAGGGCATTATTTTTTCATCAGGACTCTTCTCTACCTCTCCCCTTTTCATAAGAGAAAAAGAAACATACTTGTCACAAGCAAAAGTTTATGAAAAATCAGAAAATACAAAGAACCAGGAGCTAAACATCTTTTTGGAGACAGGAGAGCAGGGCAAGCTTTACCTTGGCGATTTTTTTCAGAAAAAATATCCCATTATTTCAGACAAAAGCAGTTGGCAACTTCCACCCAGCTTGGCTTGGCCCATGGTACTGAGGAAACAGGCAGAGAAATGGTGTGGAAGATGGAATCCCCTGGTGCCCTGGCTGCTGCCACTCCCACCTTGCTTCTTCCTAAAGCTTGTCTTGAGGAAAGCAGGCTGCAGTCTTTCAAGGACCTTAAAAACTTGCTTTGTATCCATTTTAGGTACCAACCGTGAGCGCAACTGTTCCCTGCTCATCCATTTTTGAAGTCCCAAGTGGAAGGGGAGTCATCCTGCTTGCAGGTGAGTGTTTGCTACCGGTATTTCCAAACCAGCGCTCTGATCCACAGCGGCTATGGCTTTGTCACAGCCCTGTTAATTTAGTTACCACAGTATAAAAATACCTCAAAAGACTAGCTCACTCAAATTGCAATAGCTCCAGGCAAGAGGGCTGCCAGCAGGGAGCCGCCTTACAACTCGGCTTGAAAGAGCTCAAAGGTAAAGACGGGTTTGGTAGTGACAAACCGGGAGCAACAAGCACCTCGCTCTGCCTCGTGTTTCCTGAAACCTAATGTTTCCACCAAAAAAAAAAAGAGCCTTTTTAGTGGAGCAGGTTTGTCTGGGCCTGTTAGCAGTCAATGGTGTGCTATAGCCACTGGCGGGGTGGTGCACCGAAACCCAGGGAGGTAGGATGGTGCAAGGAGGAGGAGGAGGAAGGAGGACAGTATCGCTGCTCTTTTCTGGTAACAGAAGAGGGAGATAATTGAATCTGCCGGAGTTGAGTGAGTCATGGTCAAAAAGCGACACCAGGGGTTCCAGGATCACAGAACCTGGTCCTGTAAAAAGCAGCATGCCTCCTGCTAGGTGGCACAGCCTGGGCTGTGCTTGTCCCCCTGGCTCAGGACGGGGTGAGAGATGACCTGGTGCAGTCCCAGTCGTTAAGGACCCACCATCACATCTGGCTCTGACACATCCAGATCAGATGGTTTCTCCTTTCCAGAGAGGTGGCAGTGGCTGAAGGACGCAGGCTGTTCTTCAGCAGGCTTTGCCAATAGGCGCCTGTCCTGTACATGGGCTGGAGAGATGCGGGAACAAGCAGGCACTCCTACCAGCCTGACGAGCTGGTAGGAGACCCCATACACTTGGGAAGCCCCTGTCATGCACAACTATGCCTCCTCTGCCCCGTAGGTGATTTGTTCCAATATCAGCACATTTTCCAACAAGCACGCGCTGATGTAAAGGTGTCATGTGGGTAGTTTGTGAGGAGGGTAGGGCAGAGACTGAGCGCTGAGAAAGAAAGGCAGGTAAGGCAAAGTCCCTGTGCCTAGAGGTGCTTAATGCCTTGCATGGGCTAAGAAACTTGAGATTCCCATGTATTTTCTGTTGCAGTTGTGTTGCCAGCATCTCAGATGGTCCTACAGCAGGAGAGTAGTAAGAGTAACTTTGGACATGGTAAGGAAGAGAACTGTAACACGGACGTCTCGAGGATGCTTTCTTTCCTCCCCTGCAGGCCAGAGTCTGTGCTCCCCGCACCTACCTTCCCGCTGGGAAATGTGGTGGTGCTAAAAGCTCTGTGTGCATTTCCAGAGTACCTCTATATGTTGCCTGCATGAGCCTGAACCGCCAGTCGGTGCAACAGTGACGCCCACCTTGCTGTGCAAAATGCAGAGCCATTCTCTACACCTACATGCGTGTCTGACTTCATGGCACGGCCGCACGGAGGAGGTCTGGTCTGCCGCGCCATCAACCAGCCACGCGCGGTCTCAGCGGTCCTTCTAAGTGCAGGACCCAGGGCACCTGCCTTCAGACGGAGCTGACATCGTGACCACAAAGACAGCTGTGCCGGGTCCCTCTCCACAGAGAGAGAGAGAGAAAGGAGCAATTTCAGACTCTGCAGTGAGTCTACGTCTAGTGCACATATTGGTAATAGCACCGTGCCGGCGTCTCGGTGTGATCTTCCTGTTGCTCATTTGCTGGCAAGTGTGAAATGCAAATGCCTCTGGGCTTCTGTCTCCTCTCAATATTCACAGGAGCATGAAGGCTCCTGTGCGGAGGGGAGGGTGAGAGCTGGCAGACAGCAGGGAGCTTTCTCTCCTCCTTTGTCTGGAGTTTATGGGTTAAAAAAATCTGCTTATTCGAGAGGCTTTACAGGGAGAGTCAGCTCACCGCAACCGCCCTGAACCCTGCCTCTGCCTCATCTTGGGGGCTGGCATGGGGTACGACACCCGGCTTGTTCGCGTTCGAGTGCAGAGGCCGTTGCACCAACGCTGTGGCTCCATCCAACCTGGCGATGCTGGGGCGGGGGGCGCGGGGTCTGCGAGGAGGTTCCCCGGGGTGAGTTTGGCCCGGAGGGCTCAGGGCAGTTGTCCCCGTCTGGGGCCCACCGGGCGATGGTTCCCACCCTGCCCCTTTCCCGTGGTGTGATGGTTCCAGTCCAAACCCCGTCAGCTCTCTGGAAATGGCAAGTGAGACACTTGTTGCCATGGTGATCCTTAATAGTTCTGACTCAGATGTAGCGTTGCTATGGCAACCGCATCCGCAGCCCTTGGGAGGCAGTGCCGGCACGATTTTTCTCTCGTAGCGGCAAAGGGCTCCGAAGCCCCATTTTGCTCATTCCTTGCTGCAGTGCAGTGACGAAGCTTTCGGGCTGTTTTATTATTCTCCTAATGAACGACGGTCCTCATCCTTCACCAGAGGATCCGTTACTCTACAGGGTAGAAGCGCTCTGGACCGCCTCACCACGGGCACATTGTCTGCACCGTAAGGCGATCCCAGCCTCTGCCTTTCAGTGGCTCACCAGGAAAGAAAATATATCGGTATATATTTATTTTTCAAAAGAAGCAGTAACATTTCTTCCTAGGTTGGAACAAGCTCCTTTCATCTCGGGAGCTCAAGGCCAGCTCCAGCTGCGGGGTGGGGGGTGGGGTTAGTTTTAAGATGAAGAGTGTCTGTGGCTGTGAAAGGAGAGACAAAGGGAGAGCGCATGTGAGAGAGTGGGTGTGCCCGTGAGAAAAAGAGCGGATCTGTGTGCAGAGAGTGTGTCCGTGGGCATGGCTACGAATGTGAATGGGAGAGCAACTGCCAGGAGAGGAGACGCCAAGCAGAGCGTGGGTGTGCCTGGTGTAAGAGGAGAGCGGGCAGGCTCACCGGCGGGCGCCGGCGCTTTTGTGTGCGAGAGCGCGCGTGCACAGGCACAGGGAGAACAGGTTCACGTCATGCAGATCTGCGTGAATGCGCTCTCACTCACATTCAGTCTGCTCTCCTGTCACCTTCGGCTAGTACAAAGACAGCCACCGATACACATAATGCCTGAAAGGTACTTCAGTCCCCATGGGGCGGATAAGCTTAGGGACGGGGGGCGTATGTTAAGTTTGCTGTTGTAAACTTAGCAGCAAAGTCTTTCGCAGCGCTAAATAATCCAGCCAAAATAATTTCGTGATATCCTTCTCAGGCCGAGGCAGGTGGGAATGAGGAGGCATGTGAATTCTCCATGTGGGCACCCTTGGACTTACATCTCAGCCAAACCCCCTGTCCTGAGAGACCTGGGCATGGTTCCGAAGGGAACCAGTCCGTGCTTTTCCTGAGTCAAATGTCTGACTGCTCAGTCAGGCAGGAGGAGTCACCAGAGAGATGCTTAAAGCTGCCCAGGCTTCCCAGGGGTTTCATAAACTTTCTCTGTGGGTTTTTCAGCTTCACAGAGAATCACACCAGCCTCTCTCCTGCCTGACATCCTGGTTCTTCTAGCCACCATCTTGCACTGGTAGGGCACGATGGGATGTCCTGGAGCAGACCTTCAGACAAACTGTGATGACTGGAAGGATGGAAAAAATGACAAAGTCACCATCAAGGTGGGAGATAATTTTACTGCTCGTAAGATCTTGGTGGAGCTGGGAAGGACGTAAAAGTGGCAGATGCAAAGAATAAAGGATGGTGCTAAAGAAATCAGCCACATTCTGCAATGGGAGAGGGTCCAGGGTGACTCCTGTATGTCTGGCTCAGATGATGTGAGGACAGAAGCCTTATTAGCAAGGGTAAGTTACACAAGTAGTGGAGAAGATTTTGGTGTGGAGCCTGATGAATATAAGCCAATCTTAAAGAGGTGTTGGCGGATAAAGACATGAGAATGAAGATTGTGGAGAGGTCCAGGATGGAGAAAGATATTTCAGAATCCCTGAAGTGGGGTCATGTGTGCACATGAAGGTCCCCTGCAGATTAAGTTAAAAGGGGAAAAAAGGGCATGAAGGGAATGAAGGTCTGAGCTGTGAGGGCTTCTCAGGAACTGCATGAACCTGCTGCGGTAGCAGCAAGGTTTCAGAGAGAGGAAGCCTGGGACTTGGGAAATAGCCAGTGCAGGGTTTCTGGATGAGCAGTTCATGAGGCTGGAAGGTGATGAAAGCCAGATGGAGGGGCTCCAAGAGTGAGTCTAAGGCTCTTCAGAGGTTAATACCACCTGTCCAGGGAGTTTAGGGAGGTAGGGAGGTGGGAAGGTAATTGAAGAGACTCAGTCAAAGGAAACTTTTAAACACGTACAATGACTTGCTTGGTATGCAGAGAGAAACTCATCCCTAGTGTAAGCCTAATGAAATCAGTAGCTTTGGCTTTAGCTCTGTCTGTTAATTCCACATGACGGAGGCAGAATGAGGGGAACTCTTTCTTTTTCACAAAGCAATGGTATCAAAAGTCTCCGAATTTTCTTTTACCCATCAAAAATTATAACCGAAAATATTAAAATGGTGTATTTTTCTCTTCCTTTCCCTGGCCCTTCTGCCTGCCTCCTTAGAGGAAACCCCTCTCTGCCCATCATCGGAGTGGTGCTTGTGACAGGCTACAGCTGCGCCTGCACAGGACCCATGCTGTCACGTATTGGCCTTTGTCACATATGACGGGCAGAGTAATACTCGTGCCCTGTCACTGCTACAGAGATGGGACCCTGTGTGGTAGCATGCCTTCACCTCGCAACCACCCCCAAGGAACAAACCAGGGCCGGACTGGGTTCTTCACCTCGCTGTGAAAGCACAGCTCCCTCCTTCCCTGTGCAACCTGCGCTGGTTCCTAAATGATTGTGGTCTATGTAGGCTATTTTGACTATGACACCTGCTGGCATCAAAGTGAGAGGAGGACCACACCAGGGGCAGCAAAGGCTACTGGAAGAGTCCCTTATTTAGTCCCCATAAGACTAAATGAAGCCTAGGACTAAATATTGCAACGTTATCATCTCTATTTTGGCATGATCAATTACAGAATTTGCTGGATGTGATTTCTTGCCTGAGACCTGTAATAAAAGATAAAAGTAGGGCTGAATTATTGGGGTTTTTACAGAAAATGAGGGGAACTGGAGAAGGCAACCCAATTAATTTATTGTTTATTTATCCAGCCAGAATCTAAACTGCTACCCCCTGCTGTGTTTGCTCACACCTAAACAAAGTGAGGAAGCCTCTGTAAGGACACTGATAGCAATAAATACTTTCCTTCTTTGTTTGTCTTTGGGACAGCTCAGTCTCTCGCACTGAGCAGCAATTTTATTAAACAAGAATTAGTGTAAAGCATGAAAAAAAGAGGTAATTATTGTTGAACCATTACTCAGGAATTCCAGCAATTACCAGGTGCATCAAGATTATTTCAAAGAGAAAATCATGCCTGTGCACGGAGAGGGTAAAAGGGAAGAATAGGCTGAAATACTGCAGCTGTCTTCCTTGTTGTTTCTTACCCGTAAAAGAAATAAGTTGTTGTATGGCTGTGCAGGTTCAGCCTGACCTGAGCTGCAGACCCTCTAGTAGGGTTTGAAATCATCAGCTAGGAAAAATGGCCCATGATGGTCGGAGTATGGGGGTGGGGGGCACATGTGTGCTGGGGTGGTGGAAGGGGAGAGGAAGGTTGTAGGGTGAGGAGGAATGGAGTGAGGGTGCAAAGAAGAAGAGAGGATGGTCTTGTGGTTTGGATGCTAAATAGGGTCTTGGGGCGATATCTGCTTGCTCTTGTTGAAGATTTTGTTTAACAGAACCCCTTTATTCACAATAAATCTCCCCTAGAGCAAATGAAAAACAAGCAGAAGCAGGCAGTCTGAAAACTTGATACCTCCTGTTCCACATATGTTTGGGCTTCCTCGCTTTGAGGAATCACACTATAGTGAGAGGTCAAAGCACAAGAGCCATGAAGGTTTTGTTATTTTTTTTCTTCCTGTGCTTCTTAAGCAGCGATGCCCATGAGATTAGTGTTTACCTTGATTTAATGTCTCATCAGAAGCATGACATCCTCAGCAGCCCTGCTGCGGCGCTACTAAACGAAGCATGCCCTGTTTCCTCAGCTGGGACTTAAACCTCTGCCCTTAGAGACCGGAGGGGTGGGGAAGAAGGATGGGGAGAGAGCGATAGATATTGACCCACCTAGCATGTACGCTAAATTAAATAACCAGGCTTTATTTTTTAACCTATTTAAAACAGTTACCGTTCTCTGCACAATTGATGTTTGTGTTTGCGGAGGTTACTGAGGTGGCAGCTGCCACAGCGTGAGCCTCCCCTGCTCTGTACCTTTCCCCTGACTCCCGCGCTGCGGGTGACCTTCATGTGTAAGGACAGGCACTGTCTTAAGGGAAGAGGGGAGAGAGAGAGAGAGAGAAAGCATTTTCTCTGCCAGTTAAGTGAATCCAGGCCTTCCCTTGGAAAAGCCTTTTTTTCCTCTCGCGGTGGGGAAACAGTTGCTCATGGGGGAGCTGAGCAGACAAAACCCTCCAAAGTCCCTTTGCTAAAGATGTCAAACTAAATTTTAATCGCATCCGCTCTTAAACCAGAACTAACCACGGTCTATGGGAGAGCGCCACTGATTTTAGCACTGCTTTACAGTAAGCAGCAATATGGCTCAGTGACTATCTAGCTTGATGACCAATTTTTCAGCGGATCCTACATTTTCCTTTTTCCTGTGCTCCTCAGCATATCTGCCCCATACTGAGTCCCTAAGAAATATCACTCATTATAAAAATCCTCCTTTGAGGGCCTGTTGTGACAACCCTTTGAACTCCTATGCTGGGAGAGCACAATGCACAGGACACAGAGTTACAGGCAGTTAAATTGCCTCATTAAGAGAATATTATTAGTCCTATTTGGTCTATTCCTATCAAGCACTTTTGAATACTTTATCTAAGCCAGTTTTATGTCACAGGATCCCCCCCTGTTTTCCCTGAGAGATTTTCCTTTACTCTCTCCTCTTCATGTCTGTGTCCTTACGAGGGCTGGATCCGGCTGTGATGTGGAGAGGGTGCAGCATCACAGCCGTTCCCTTCCCTTGCCACAGGGTACCCAAGAAGGGCTGTCTGGGGAGGGGACTCTTCTTTCTGCACCAGAACTTGTAGTATCTGCACATCCCGGAAAACATCTTTGCCCTTGCAGCTGAAATTGTTTGGTTTTAGGGTTTTTTTTAACTTTAAAATCCCACAAAGGTGCGTGTGTTCCCTGGGGTGTTTAGTTTGGTTTAGCACTGTACCTCCAGCTAAGAAACGTAGGATCTCCATAATTCTACTCCTTTGTCCTTTGCTACAGGGATTTACCCCACTGAGATGTTCAGGCTGTACATTGCCCCTCCTGGCTATTGCACATTTCTTTTTACAGAGTCCCAGCTCCGCAGACTTCCTAGGCACAGCGTGCTAACACTTAACTCATACTCTGACATCTCTCACTTCCTAGTCACCTTTGTTCAGAATTGCCCCTGTAGTTTCAAGAGTCTTTGCCATTACATGCCTGTCTTTTTCTGACCCTGGGCTCCTCCCTGGCCCTTACTCATCGCCTTCTGCAGCTGGCAGTGCCATACACGCACCTGCTGCTTCACCCCTTGGGGTGCCCTGTGCTGTCTCCTGCCTGATGGTCTGCCTTTTTACGTCACCTTAACCTGTAGGAGAGCAGCTTAGCCCAGACCAGGAATCTTGTGTGCTTCTGACCGCTTTCTAATCAGGAAGACCTTCATTTACAACCTCCCATGTTCCCTGCAGCGTGCCCTGCAGCGCTGCTTATCATCTCTCCGCTGTGGCCAGGCTCTACGCAGGCTGGCCCTCACCGAGGGGGCCGCCAGCTCGGCTGGTAGGAAAGGTGCCTCAGCTGTTGATGCCGGGGAAGGTGACGGGGGGTGTTTTACACATGAGAGAACACGGGGCTTTCATTTCCCCCTGGAGCTGTGTTTCTCACAGCACATTGAAATTGTACTGCCTGAATTCGGTTCTGCTGCTTCCCTCCAGCCAAAGAGCCGTGTTCGACCCCTGGTCAGCTTGAAAAACCATGCTTTTGTGCTGTGTGCTGAAACACATGCAGTAACCGATGGCCAGGATAAGAATCGGATCCTCAGCCAGGGTAAATTGCTTTGGCTTCAGTCAAGTCAGTAAAGCTAATGCATTTTCTTCCAGCTGAGATTCAGGGAGCATGGATTAACTATACCGTCTGGAGTCAGCCTTGATTACAAATCCAGGCATAATGAAGGATGTGGCTCCACTGACCCCGTTGTTCTGCAACGTCTCGAGCTTCGCCTCCGTGCGGCGGGGCTCGGTGGCTCCTGTCCCCTGCCTTCCTGCGGTGCGTAGGAGAACAACCCGGCTGCTCATTCACAACGGGGATGTGAGGGGAAAGCACTCTCTGTTCCCGTGCCGAGACGCACGGCAAGGCAGTCCGGGTCCACGGAGACTCTCTGATTGATGTGACGGGGAGGGAGTGACAAGCCTGCTGATGTGCTAACAGCATTTTACTCCAGCAGTTCTTGCCAAAAAAATAAAACACCTCTGACAAAAACTAAACTAGCTCACTCGCTCAGGGCATAAATGTCCAGGATCTAAGAGTTGCCGCCTGATGTGAGTTATGAAGCCCTGCCTTTCTCTGGGAAGATGAACGTGATATCTCTTGACACGTTAGGCTCAGGGTGCTCTGCGCTCTGGTGTAATGCAGCGTTGGCGTGGCCTGTCTCTGAAGGGCTGCCACCCCGTGATTTGTAATTCTTAACTGCAGGTCAGGAGATGAAGGGTATGCATGTGAGCCTGCATATATATAAATACAGCATGCAGTAGCAGGGATTGGGGTTTTCCTCAGGAAATCTTAATTTTCCTTGTCAGTCTTATTGAAAAAGCATTTTACTGGCCTGGTGGCAGGCTGTGAAAGCTGGAGGAAAGCTGGACCATTTACCCAGCTGTAGGAGGAGTATAAAGCATTTGATACCTAATTCCTTGTGATGTATACCACCCTTCTCCAGCACCAGCCCACACCATCAGGGCTTGTGATGTGAGGGGACAAGGTCTTCTCTTTCCGCACCTAGCTGCTGGACCGTGCAGTTTCCTGTCATCATCTTTTCCAGGTTCCTCTGACTTTTCTTTATCATTCCCATGATTAAACATATTTTCCTGAGTGGTGGGACAGTCTTCCCCCATCTTAGAGTCTTATCTTTCTTTTTCCCCCGTTACTGCTTGTGACGGCAAAGGTCTTTGGGCAGCTGGCTTATGAAGCACATCGAAGAATCTATGTGCTTTAAAAGCACAGCTTATATTTTGCCAGGCTGTTTTTAAGCCAAGGCACTACTTCCCTGCCCTGGTTGACAGTGTGATGGCGCAAGGGCAAAAGCAAGCTGTGGGAAAGCAAGAATACATAACGTTCTCCTTGCTGCTGAGGACTCTGTCACATGAGGGCTAAGTGACAAGAATATTTATTTTTCTCCTTCTCCGCGTGTCAGTGCAAAGTGGGACAACTGCCGCCGGAGAGACTGGCAGTAGCCTAGTTCAGAGTATCTCGGTCTGGTGACTAAGCCCTTCTCTTTGGGAGTGGAAACGGTGTGGGTTCAAGCTCCTCCTGCGCTGGGGGCTGACGCTACGTCTGTGCCATGAGGATGCTGTCACTGCCGGGGCAGGAGGGCGGCTGGCTGCTCCTGCTGTGACACTTCGGTGCCTCCAGGCTTTCCTTCCTGTCCTCTTTATGAGACGGGCTTACGAATAAAAACTGGAAGTGTCCCACTCCTCTCCCTACTGACACAGTCTCCCTCCCTGCCTTAGTCTCATTTCATGTGAAATTATTTGACAAATTCAGCTTGAATTTGCGGATCGTTTTGGCGTCCCAGAAAGTGCGGCTCACAGGAAATAATGATTCAGCAAAAAGAGAGAACAAAGATTCACCTGCCTCACTGCTGTCACATTTGCTTTACTCAGCTCCTGATGTATCAGGAGCAAATTCTTCTTGTCTGTGACAAGCTTAGACATAACACAAAAGCTGCCATCTGCCTTAGGATTCCACCAAAGTCAGAAGAGGGATTCTTGCTCACCTCATTGGGCTACGGATTAGTCTCCTTGCTGCCTGCTCCTCCTCCTCCTCTTCCTCCTCTTCCTCCATCAGTTGGGCTGAAGACATAGTAGAGGGGTCTTTCTGTTGATATATACATAATCTATACATTTTCTTCTTTGAAAACAGGCCCTAGAGAAAATGATCCAGTCCCAATTGCTTCAGTGACCTTTCCCTTGCTGTCCACTGACTACTTCTTGTGTCCAGTCTGGCTTCAAATGCTGCAAGCAGTGGGGCTTCCATCACTTTTTGTGGAAATTATTCCACTGCCTAATAAATCCCATTTTCTCCCATGTTACGCTGAAATGGTATTTTCATTAATTTCATGTCAATGCATTCGCTGATGACCATCTGCCTGCTGTCCTTTAATACTCTAAACTATTGCATTGTTTGTGTTTCCATCTTCGAGGCTTGTTTAAGCCTATAATCCTCTCCTGAAATTATCGCTTGATTAAATTATAGAGAATGACTTCTTAAAAATTTTTCTCTCTCTTACTTCTTAATCATTTTTGTTGTCCTTCGATGAATTTCTCTTTAATGCTGTCAATCTCTCCCTGGCTTTCAGCATCCAAAATACAATGCAGCGTTCAAAATACAATACAATGTTCTAGCTGTGCCAGAAAAATTGTATAAGGAAATAATTATTTCCCCAGATCAAGACATAAGTCCGCAAGCTCTGCCTTTTGTCCTACTTGGTCTCTGTACTTTGTCACCTCTTCCTCTTAAAGTATGAACTATTTGTCCCATTAGGAAGACTTGAAGGTCCCTATGTGTATTCTGCAAATGCCACAAAACACAGCCTGTGAGGGAAGACTGAAAGATTTGTGGTTTCTTCGGCTAAAGAAGAAAAGACTGGGTCTAGAGGGAAGCAGTAGGAAAACGTAAGTCTTTAAATATATAGGAAATTGCTATTAAGAGAAAGGGAAAAAACTAGTCTTCTTTTCCACTGAGGGTATGACAAGGAGTATTGAGCTTAAATTGAAGTAAAGGAGACTTAGGCAAAACACTTGGACAAGGTTTTAGGCTAAAGAAAGTGTATGTGAGGTCAGGAATAGATGGCCTAGGGAGACTGCAGGAACTGCCAGCACTGAGGTTTTCCAGAACAGGTAGGACAATCGTCTCTCAGGGAAAGTTTATACAAATACTGACCCTGCTCCGGGGCAGAGGATGGATTTGATGAGCTGTATTTTCTGTCGTCCTGAGGGCAGAAAATGAGTACAGATTGGTGACCTTTTCACAATGCTCCCTCCTTTTAAGTAGATGCTGTGTGTGTGTCTGTGAGTATATGTGGATGCTACGAGAGAGGCTGACAGATAACACCCAGAGAGTGTGGGTTTTGTCCCTTTTCCAACAAACAATTGCCTTATCCTGACCTTATTTTAACCTTAGGTTAATGGGGGAGAAGTGATAAGGGAGAATAATCTGAGCTCCACAGGCTAAGGTTTGTATCACTTGTTCAGCACATCTGATCATAACTCCTTCCTCAACTGCACCTGAAATTAGCCTTAGGATTATTCCAGAACAGTAGGTACTGGATCTGTTGGGCTGATCTTTAAATAGAGATGGAGGGAGATGCTCACTGCTCAGCTCTCAGCTCAGCTTACTTGGCCTCGGAGCTGACTGAAGCATTTGCACCATCCTTCTCGTTATTTACTGACGTGGGATGTGTCCTGCTCGCCCTGTCTTTTCCAACATGCCTCTCTGGTACACTCTCCCTCCTTGGCTCTGAGTGAACATCCTTTAGCGCAAATGAAGAGCATGTTGGAGCTGAAAGGAGACACAGGGCAAAGGGGGTTAGGCAGGGTGCCAAAGGGGGTTAAAAAAAGCAGGCGTCAATCCACAAGGACAGTCAAGATTGCAAAGAGCTAGACCAGCAATGAGGACCCAGATATCCTGCAGGGTATCCTGACTCTACCCTTTCATAATGTCCACACCTCTTGGGTGTGGATTTGATTCAGAGCTTAAGTGAACTCCTCAGTTTGGGATGAGTCTGGCCGGTTTAAGGGCTTTCTGCACCTACTGGGAGAGCTGTGCCCAGGGTGAGCCAGGGCCCTTTCTGTTTCCTCAGGAATGGCACGGAGAATGGTTGCTCACTGGTGTGAGAAGCAGGGGGCACTGAATTAAACTAGCAGCTGAAACAGAGCCATTACAAGGACATGGTTCTTCAAACATGTGGTTCAGGTGTGGAGATCTTTGCTGCAGATGTTGTAGATGCTATATGCTTGCTTACGTGGGCTTCAGAGGGGTCTGGACTAGTTTAGGGAAAGGGAACTACTGAGAGTTATAAAGATGTCATCAATGGCTCAGGAAATGCCAGCTGCAGTCTGCTGGAGGGTATTGTCAGGTTCTTCTGGATGTTCCAGATATACATTTTATATTTGGTCTCTTAAGAACAAGCACTCTCCAAGTAGTTTCTTCCAGTCACTGCTGGAAAAACTCCTGGCTAGATGGACCTTTGATGTAACCCAGGATAGCTGACCTTAAGTTCTTACATCAACCTGATCTGTAACTATTACATCAGAAATGCTGGCATGATCTGATGCTTAGCGTAAAAGTTGACACTGTTGGGTTTATCTGGGTGAAAGCTTCAATTGGGATTTCTAAACAGGGACTGCAAAAGTCTGCTCCCAATATAAAATCCCACACGTAAAATGCATTAAAATTCTCAGCCAGAACTCAGCTAATCTTTGGTGATTTTCATTGTTTCAGCTATTACAGGCAGCAGTTTATAAAAGGGGTCTTCACATGACATTGTAAATCCCATAGTGGGCTATTGCAAGAGAATGGGAAAAAAAATGTTAATTCATAGTAGTAAATTCAGGATCACACAACAAGCACATGTTTCCTTCTTGAGGCTGCCAGTTGTACATGTAGCTGCAAGTGACTCACTGTGAGCCATTTTGCACTGTGCATTGTTTCCTACCTTGGCTGAGAGTGTCGTTAAAGACCTTTGCCCTTGCTAGTGACAGTCAGGTGTGAACAGAACTGACAGAAGATTTGGGTTGGGCCTGACCCTCTTCTGAAGTGTGATCAGACAAAATCTAGCCAAAATATATCATTGTTCATATCTATAGGGCAGTTTAATCTGCTCTTGAACTCTAAAAAGTGCCTTAAGGCACTATGTGAAAATCTCTAGCTCTTAAAATTTGAGCCTGACGCTTGACAACTGACTCTTTGTTAACACATAAGGCAAATGCTCTGTAAATCCTGATGCTCCACATAAAGTCATGCAGCTGTAGAAAGCGGGCAGGACTTGTCTTCATAGGAGGAGTGTCTTCAGATTGGGCTTTGCCCTCTTTGGGAAGGGGCTTTTCATATGCAGCTTTGTTATCTCAGGTAAATAGCTATTGCCATGCTGTTTGTGAGAAGCTGAGAATCAAGCTGTCCCCTTCCTGATCTCCTCAGCTATCCCCCTTCAAGTCAAGGCTGGCAAAGGAGGTGAGCTAAACTGCTCCCACATAGCAGCTTTGCATCTGTTGGGTCCACGCTGTGCAACAATGCTGCAGACTGAGGCTTTTCTTTCTCTACCACTCATAGAATTTTCATTATTTGTTTCATTTTTATTTGCTATTATTTATCTTTTTCTTTGTATTTGATCTCCTGTATACTTTATAAATACACAAGTCAAAAGTTAGGTTAGGGCACAGACTTACGATGTGTGATCCTAAGGCACGCTCCTGCAGACAAAGCCATTTTGCTGTTAGTCTTGCATATAGCACTTCTGGGAACTGAAGGAGTATGCGCACGCTTCTTAGCTGATCTGATTGTTTGCTGTTCTGCAGGAACGGTGGATAGCTGTAATAACCTGCTTAGTGTGCTAGAAGATCAAGGATCTCTCAGGGTGATGGAGGTTTCCGGAGTGATTTTCTGTAGTGGCCAATGTCACAATATGGCTAAGGACATCTGATTACCAAATATATTTCCCTCGTTTGTGGTGTGACACTAGCTACCTTTAGGTTTTTTTGTAAAGAATGCATAAAATTCTCTGACATAATTGAGGTGGCTGACTGAAAGGGGCATCTGCATGTGCCTGTATCTGTTGTGCTCCAAAACCTTGTTCTCCCTGAACCCTACAGGCAACACAGGTTCCCAAGATAGTTCTCAAATTCACAAGTCAATGAGTTTGAAAATCAAAGATATGTGTACCAAGTTCAAGATCAAATTGAAATCTGAACATCTCAATAGGTATGTTCTCTTCATTTTCTCAGTATTTCTACTCCCCTGAAACAGTAAGACTTAGATAAAAAATTATTTTGTCCATTTGTAACAATTTCTGCAGAAGATCTCAATGGATTTTAAAAATATGAATGAAATCGCCCAGATTTCCTGTGACTTGTTGTGTATGTTTCATGGATGAGACACTTTGCCCTATATCCCACAGCAAGTCAATGGGCTGAGCAATGTCTAGCAATGCTGCATATCACTCTTCCACCTCTACAGCTATACATAACCTTTAGACAATGTTTTGGAACATCTCTATTTTTGTTCACTTTTCCTCAACACTAAATATGAGCATTTCCTCCAACTTTCTGGAGGGAAGACTCCATTACGAAGGGGATTTCTCAGAAGTGCACATGCCTCTATCAAACTTGGATAGGTTTCTGAATGCACAAATCTAAGCTGCTTTAAACCAGGCTGGGACCTGGGATCTGTTTTTCTGCTTAATATAAGCTTCTTTTAAAGAGCAGGAAAATAAAGCCTGGAAAAAGAGAAGCAGGAACATCTGATTCACAGCTTCTTTGGAGAATATGCACTTATTCAATTCCGTTCTTGTGCTTTCTTGCAACACCCCAGGAACCAGGCTGCTTTCATAAGCACTTTCTTATATCTCACCAGCACTCATGTCCCATCAGGTAGATAGTGAGTTTGATCTTCCTGACTGACGAGGAATGAGAGCTATTAGCAAAGGTGGAGAAGAAGCCTCCTTCAAATCATAAACTGGGCCACTGCCTCTTACCAGTATTTAGAAATCTTTTTTTGTCCCTGATTTCCTGGAATATCCTGCTGCAGTTTCCTGAACCCTACTGATCAAGATTTTTCATGGCAACATTTGCTGTGGGACAGAAAAGGAGATACATGGGAGGAGATAGGGGTGCAACTGGTAAATGATCTGAGTTTTCAGCTAAGGAAGAAAGGAGCAGGACTGATGCTTGCTGTAGAAATGAAGGGAACAATAGTGAAGAGTATAGTTTGAAAATTAGGAAAGTGTTCCTATGGGTGAGATCCCAGGGGCTGGAGAACAACCTTCCCAGGAAAGGTGTAGCAAAAGGCCCTGGGGCTTGTGTTTCACAGCAGGTGAGCAGTTCAGACACTAGAAGGACCTGTACCCAGTGGAAAGTGGGGAAGGAGGTGGGCACTGCTGTATGGCTTTTGCAGACTTTCCTTGCATAGCTGTATTATATTACCAGGAAACTCCAGACTGCAGAGGATAAGCAGTGACAGTGGCAAGATGAATTGACATGTCTGCTGGTACCTGCCTATGCAAAAATGACATCTATTAGGCGATTGAGCCAGTCTAGGAAAAATGCTGCTAAATCCTACTAGGTCCTGTGGGCACAACCACTGCTATGTGTTACTGAGATGCCTCCCAGAGTGCAAATTTAATGAGGAGAGCTCGTGCCTCTGAATGCCTTTGGATACTGATGCAGAACAAGTTATCCCAGATAAAAGGTATCCCAGGATAAGGTGTGATCTTTACAGCGTGACAGCACAGTACCTGCCCATGGACGTACTTTTACCCCATAGCCAAGTGAGGTAGTTTATTTGACAAAGTAAATGGAATAAGTGACTCCACATGCAACATGGAGAAAGAATGTACACGCCGGGCCATTACGCCAGAATTGCTGATGCTCTCCGCAGGGTCACACCATAGCTTGTTCTGGGCTAACTTCTCTGTGTGCTGGTATTCACAGATACCTGGGGTAGGACTGTTCAGTGTGGGTGATTAGAAGCATACGGAAAAGCTACAGAAATGGAGAAAAAAATAGTGCTCTTACAAACCATGAAGCCGTCTCTGAAGAGAGGGGACCAGGGAGTTACATGGGGACAGCGCTGAGTGAAACCACTGTTGTCTTGGAAACTCAAAGAGAAAAACTAGCATACAGAAGGATTTTATTTTTCAGAGGCAATCTACGCGCACACACACACACTCAATAGATAGATAGATAGATAGATAGATAGATAGATAGATAGATAGATATTCATGCTCCTCTGCTTCTTTGCTGATGACTTTCTCGCCCAAAGCCAGTCAATATAAGAATTCATTGTGTCTGATTTTAAAAGTGAGAATAGGAATGAACCCCTATACTTTCTCTTCAGTATAATGAGAACTGATCTTGTGTAGCAACTCAGAGAAACAGCTGTTACATATATGGATGAATTAAAGAACATATATGGATGAATGAAAGATAGAGATAAGTTAACAGCTTAGCTTTCTGATCCTCCCCAGAGCAGAAAAGGAAGGAGACCTATCTTGGATTATGAAGATGGAGAGCTGTGGGCATAGCTTAAAGGCTCCCTCATGCATCACACTGAAGTCTGAATCAGCCAGGAGGACTCACTTCCCTCAGGTAGCTGCGATCACAGGGACAATGGACATTAGTGATGGAGAATGCTTGTGACCATCGCTATCCCTACAGAGTGCTTCCTGGCCAGTGAAGCAATTTTCCCTGTGCAGGAGGTAGAATGGCAGGAGGGACCTGCAGAAGACTCTGGAGTCCTCTTTCAGCGCTTTGGGGGCACAGCCCTTGCCAGCAGGGACAAACTTGTTGCTGCCTGAGACCGGGGGTGGTGATAGTGTGCGTGTACCTGAGCATGCACAAAGTGAGGGACACCACTCAAATTCTTTAGCTGAAGGCAGCTTAAGCTCGGATACCTCCTGTCCTCCTCTTGCACAGCTGAAATGAGGTGCTATCAAGAAGAAGCAGTGGAGGATTTGGTCCCTCAGCTCAGGTTTATGAGTCTCTAAACCAGCCCACCAGAGACAGGCACTGGCAGTGTGAGGAGGAAGAGACATTGTCCAAGGGAGAAGGCTGCTATCTTTTCTGGTTCTGTGGCTTATTGAACAGGTAGAAAAAACATGCTGGACTCTCCCTTCTGAGGAAAAATATTTTTGCCCATTTTTCCCTGCCAGAATCTCAGGGAAATAGATTTGTAACTCCCTCTTGCCTTGTTGTGCACTGGTTTGGGAAGGCAGCCAGCAGCACAGATCCAGGCTCTGGCATATGCATGCACTCTAGCATGGGCAATGAACTCCTTTCAGATAGACCTTTTTCACTGCTTCCCGTGCCACCTCTCTTTGCATTTGGCAATACATTATCACAGCACCCATAACAACTAGCTCCTTTAATCACTAGCCTGTATTTACTAGCCCTGTTCCTAATATCCTGGAGCTCACTCCCCCATCCTTAATGTTCCCACCTCTCCCGATATCAGCAAGGAGCCATGCTGTGGTTTTAAGTCTGAATTAAGTCTTTTGGTACCCTGCACTGCCCTCTGTGGGGGTCTGTATCAGCCTTGGTCTGTTAGGTCCTGGAAACTCATGGTCTACAGTGATGGTCCACTGCAGCTCCAGTGCTTGGCATGCCACTCAGCTGTGATCTCCTATGTGGATCCACAGGAACCTCTTTTTAGAGGTCTTTCTCAAACTGCAGTCCTTTCATGGCTAGCTGGTTGAAACAACTTCCAGTGTTACATTCTGCTCTCCATGCTCCAGGTTGTGGTTTGTTTTCCCGAGTGGTCTGGACCTGGCGTGGGCAGTGTGAGATCAGGAAGCCTGCTATGGGAAGGGAATATGCAGCCCACCTGGAGTCTAACCTACCCTCACAAAATAATGCAGTGGAGACAATACAGTTGATAGTAAGAGCACACACATTGGTGTCATGAGTACTACAGTTTTTGTGGCTAAGCCTTCTCTGGCGCTTCCCACCAGGAGATGTGAACGGAGGCTGCCCCACTATTAAGTTAGAACAGCGGCATCCAGCTCCCCCTAAACCACTGCTGATATCTTTCTGACAGTCTCCTTATCTTGGGAGAAAGGCGCTGATAAAAGCCACATTAAAGCAGTCTGTCATCAAACAGAACTATCTTGCCACTGTAAGTCAAAGCTACTGATTTACTTGTGGTGGTTTATGAAGGAGCATCAGCTGCCACAGACATGACCTCAATACGGAGTGTCTGTAATAACACGTGGGGCACGGTTAGTCCCTTTCAGGAAAGGATGCCTAAATACGTGTTCTGTGCCTCATGTGGGGGAAACCAAGGTGTTGTTGCCCTAAGGCACCCCATCAGTTAGGTAGCAGGGTTGACTCTCCAGACCACTGTTCCTTTGCTCTAGCTGCTGCCTCTTGAACAGCTTAAGGAGCAGCCCTTCAATGCTCGCTGCAGTGTTGAGTATGTGTAAATTAAGCAACAAATTTCATAGCTTACCTAACACTGCACTTGGGCCACACTCTCTTCCAGTGTAAAACTGAGACAGAGCCATCGGCCCCGGGGTACTAAGTTGACTTATGCTGCCGAGTGTCTGGCCTGTGCCTTCTGCCGGATTCATGTTAGCAAGCGGATCCTGCAAGCTCTGCCCTGGGAAGAGGGAGCTGCAGGGCAAGGGCAGAGGAAAACCCCCAAGAGAAAACCAGAAGAAAGCAGAGCTGGGGGTCGACACGTGATTTCTGCTGTGCGATGGGGTTACTGAGTTTCCCATGATATCCTCCCTCGGGGTTGCTGGGTACTTCTGGTGAGGTGCGTCAGAGTATTATTTCATACCCTGTGCTCTACCATGGATCGGCAAAGTGCTCAGCCCGGGCACTCTTGTGTAAGACAGTGTACTTGTCTGAGAATCATTTCTTATATGACCTCCCTTCCGGGTGGACTAGCGGAAGGAGGGGCTCTCGCTCTGACGAAGACAAATCCCAACTCTGCTCATCTTCACGGAGCGCCCCTGGGGACTGCAGCTGGTCAGGGTTCCTGGAAACCTGCTTTGCATCCCGCTTTGCACGTGACGGTTAGAGCCTATGTTCCAGATGCGACCTTTCTGTAGGTGACAAAAGAAGGTCTCCTTTGTAAATCTAATGGCATCCATTATCCAGCCTGCATATTTCCAGAGTTCAGAGACGGATCTTTGTGCATCAAGAAACAAAGAGCTATGCTTTCTTCCTGTATATGCTTTTTTCTGTTTTGTACCTTTTTATCCCCGACTATTTTATATCAAGGGCTATTCATCATAAAGACTAGAAAATGAATCCTCACAGGAGATGGGGAAATGTCTTGGCATCAACAGTTTAGTAATGGGTTAGACAGCCTTTTCATGTGGAGTTTGCCAATATGAATCCAGCCCACACCAGCAGGGACTGCAAATTTCTATCATGTGCTGACTGGCTGTCAGCCGATAGGAAATGAACTTAGTCCCAGTCCAGTTCCTACTCGATCAGTGAACGTCAGAAATACCACCACTGCTGGAAACTCTCTCCCTCTTTCGCTGGCAAGCCTGGCAGAGAGGCTAGAAAGCGAACAAGCTGCAAGCTACTCTCTCATCTCTGGGGATAATATCTGAGACATATTAGCATCAGGAGCTGTAAGAAAAAAGCTTACTCAAGCATTGCTAGTACTCAACCTGTTCTGTGTTGAGGCTTGTTGCTGTTAATTTGAAACTTTTCACCAACCTCATATTTAACAGAAGCATAAAGAGATTCTCAGGAAGAAAGAGAAAAATTGCAGGTGGTGTCTCGACTGGAAAGGCACTAAATGGGTAGTCTAGGCAGAGTTTTAACAGGTGAATGCGCTTTCACACAAGAGCTTGAAGATGTCCCAAATGCAACAGTTTTGCATTCTGAAGCTGTGCCAGCGAGAGGCAGAACTGCTCAGATGTCACAGCCAGGCCTGCTCGGGAATTTTTCAGCTGCATTGATTTTATTGAAAAAATGCCAGCTTACTAAAAACCGAAATTTCTCAGTAGTTCTGATTAAAATTCGGTTAGGAAGGATTTTTCCAGATTAATGATTGAATTCCTACCCAGTGTGATTTTCTGTCTCGCCCTAAATGGAAGCCACTAGCCAAATGCCATCTGGTGCTAGACACAACTTCATATCAAAGAAATGCACACAAGGAGCTGCAGCGGAAAAGGAGAAAAGAGCCAGATGAGAGTGTTGACACTGTGCCACCCCACTGGTACAAAGACAGTTTGCTTTTCTCTTCACACTGGCACTGTCGCAATGGCCCTAAGAAACACAAGCTCATCTTTCATCTGCATTTTCTCACCACATCCCAGCCTACAGGAACGGGTATGGAAGATCCCTCCAAAGTTTCTTTCCGCATTGTTTTAACTCTTGGGTTGGAAACTCTTCAAAACAAGACAGAATAAAACTTGTCTCCATGTAAGCACACAGCATGTGTGCAAGTGAGCGCGTGTGCGTGCATGACTGTGCAAAAGTGCATGTGCACCACAGGCCACTGAGGTTCTGCTCTGAACACTCTGAGCAGAGGATGCTTTCACCTGTGGTTTTGATACCTCTCAGGGCTTTTTTTTCCCAAAGAATTTCTCATTGGATTCATCGCTTTGACAACTGGAAATGACAGGAGAGGTGATATTTGGAGGTCATTTGCCACCCGTTTGAGATTGCATTTATGTAGCATAATGCTTCAGAGTGCCAGGAAGCATTGCTGCGTCAATCCTATGGCTGAGGGAGCCGAGGCACAAAGTCTTGTCCACTGCCATCAGAGATAGTAGCAGAACCAGGACCAGGATTCAGATCTTCTGGTACCTCGTTCCCTGCGCTAACTGCTCAAATGCTGCTTACTCATTGTGCTTACATTGCCGCTTTCATTGCCGCTTTCACATCCTTGTTGATCTGAGCTCTCCCTTTAGCTATGCCTTTCAAGTCATAGAAGCTGTAATGAATATGTATCAACATTTCAAAGCCATAGATCCTGTGGTGGAGAAACAGAAAGGGGACGGGAGAGACAGACACACATACAACCTAATTCATTCTGAAACGTCTGTAATTCATCCAAGAGCATTATCAATAATTACTAGAAGAAAGCAATAACTCACATCAGGAAAAATCAGTGCTTTGGCAAAAAGCTGGCAGCAGGCCTTACAGATATCTTGCACGTGCAAAACATTTCTTGAGCATGCTAATCAGCGGGGGGGTGGGAGGGAAGGAGACCTTGCTGTCTGATCACAGCTCCGGTGGCTTCGCCACGGAACCCTGCTGTTCTGTCAGCGCTGTGCCTGCGTCAGGCGCTCTGTAGCCTCCTGCAGACAAACTCGGTGGGTGCGTGCTAGATCTCGTCCCTGGCAGGAGGTACGGGTTTTCAGAGGAGCTTTATGGGAGCTGGATGCATTGTTTTCTTAAGCCTCTCTTGAAAGATCAAGCCTGGATGCTCATTGAGTATCCTCTCGGGGTGTCACCACTGTCTCCTCTCAGCTGCGGGCATAGCTGTCCTATGCTCATGGCAGGGCAATGGGCATCTCCGATAATCTCTGTTACACCATGTTTAAGATCATTCCTCTCAAAGCTGTGACTAGGAGATAAGTGGTGGCCTGGGACACAGCAGTGGAAATGGATCCAGAACTGCATCCAGTTTGCAGTGTCCAGCAGCTACCTCCCACCTGCAGACCAGAACCCCCACCATAGACAAAACCATGGTAGGCGAGACAGATGGGGGAAAGGGAGAGGGGCACTCGGAGAAGGGAGGCTGCTTGTGTTAAAACTTGAGTATTTTTTTCACCTGAAGTCACTCCTGGCTGCCCAGTTTCTGGACATGAAGCTACCAGAGCTGTGGCATTCAGATCCATTCCCATCTGTCCCATTTTCACAGGCTGCCAAAACCTGCTTTGAACGTATGGTCCTGGCAGGACTGGAGATGGGGTGTGGGGATGCTGTGTCGTTTTGCAGACCTTTGCGTTAGTTCGTGGAGGATGAATGATCCTCCTGCTCCTTCCCCTCACGATACCATAACCCATGTGATGCACCCCTGACTTTGGGACAGGGGCAGCTGGGGGCTGTGACCTCTGCTGCTGCCACACGCTGCCAGTCAGGCTGCTTTCCTGATTGCTTTTCCCTGGGCTTACCAGCACCATGGGAGCAGAGACGCTGGCACAAGTGCTGCGGGGCAGCCCTGCTGTCCTGTCAGACCTCAGGCAGAAACACAGCTGGGGCCACCAACGTCCTAAACCCAATGGTTAGATCTGCTGGGGCTCATCGGTCTGAGACTTTGCCTCCTCCACAGTTAAAGCTGACCGAAATCTCGTCGCAGCACAGACAGTCACAGCATTCGGGTCACCTCCGGTACAGTCCTCTGTGCTGGGCTACAAGTGAGGAACATTTGGCAGTTTCAGGTAATATAACGGCAGCTGCTGGCTCTGTGGTGTGTGTCTCATGAAATTGCCAAACACCTGTACTCTCCAGTTGGCATCTAGTTAATTAACTGATAAAATTCAAGAGATTAGCTTTCTGCACAAAGACTTATACGCTTTAAATCCTGCAGGTGCACCTGGCACTTTTAATAGATATGGAGAAGGTATGGAGAAGACCCTTTGGTCTGGAGCCACCTGCCCCAGTGGCCTGAGAGGGCAAGGGCAGCCCATGGTCCATAGATGGACAAACAGCTTTCAAAGGATGCTTAGAGAAGTTGGGATTCTTTTTCTCTGGATGCTGCTGTTGAAGTCTGTTAGAAGACAGACTTCTTATACATTTGGCACAATTTCATATCCTTATATACACCTCAGTGGCTTGATAGACACATTTTATTTGATCTCCCAAACCAAATGTTTGTAGGGGCCCTTGCTGTTTCCCATGTAATGTCTGATGCTCTGTGTCATAAATGGGCCATGTTGCACTGGCCTATAACTTGGGAGTCCGTATGCTATACACTCTTTGTCTTAAGCTTTAGGGCATCAAAACAGGGGCATTTCCTCATTGACAAAGTGACCTTAGAGTAAATACACTCATATAGTTCAGATAAAAACGTTCTTCAGTCAGAAAATGGGAGTTTACCATAGTAAGGATTTTCAGCAGCAGACGACTTCATTGTTCTCTCAAAAAAAAGCAGAAAAGGCTGGGTCAAGTCCACCTCCCTCCAGCCCACAACTTTAATTTCATCATCTTTTTTCTATGTGTCTCCCTGCACAGGAGCAGTATCTCATGGGAAACACAAATCATAGAATCATAGAATATCTCAAGTTGGAAGGCACCCATAAGGGTCATCAAGTCCAACTCACTGCTCCTTGCAGGACTACCTAAAACTAAACCATATGACTAAGAGCATCGTCCAGATGCTCCTTGAACTCTGACAGGCTTGATGCTGTGACAACTTTCCTGGGGAACCTGTTCCAGTGACCGACCACCATCTTAGTGAAGAACCTTTTCCTAATGTGCCATCTGACATTAGGACGCAGCTTCATCCCATTTCCTCGTGTCCTGTGGCTGATCTCCAGAGAGAGGGGATCAGCGCCTCCCTCTCCGCTGCCCCCATTGAGGTGATTGTAGACTGCGAGGAGGTCGCCCCTCAGCCGTCTCTTCTCCAAGCTGAACAAGCCAAGTGACCTCAGCCGCTCCTCTTAAGTCTTGCCCTCGAGACCTTTCACCATCTTGGTCACTTCCTCTGGACACACTTTAATAGTTTGATGTCCTTCTTAAACTGAGCCGCCCAAAACCGCACACAGTACTCGAAGTGGGGCTGCACCAGTGCCATGTAGAGTGGGACAATCACCTCCCTCGACCGGCTAGCTGTGCTGTGTTTGATGCACCCCAGGACACGGTTGGCCCATTTGGGTGCCAGGGCACACTTTTGACTCATATTCAACTGGCCATCAACCCAAACCCCCAGACCTCTTTCCACAGGGCTGCTCTCCAGCCTCTCATCCCCCAATTTGTACCCATGCCCATCTCCTTCTCACTCCTTTCTCCCCCCTATCATTTGGACACTGTGTGCTGTGCTCTCCTTGCACCTCAGGAGATGAAAACACCTCCTGAAATATCCACGTTTCCTATGGAGCACAGAATCAGGGTGTATTCTGCCTCTGTTAGGTTTGGGTTTTTTTTCCGCCTTTAAATCAGGTTTAGTTTAGCACTTCAGCACTCGATCAGCTCGTGCCACAGCCTGATGTTTTTTGACGAGAGCACCTAGCCCCGTGATGTCATTGCTGTGCTCGGTGACAGCAGATGACATCACACTGGGGGCAAGCCTGTCTCCTAGGACAGGGCACTGAAAGTGCCCAGTCCTTTGCAGAGAGCAGCTGCTTGGACAGACTGGACATGAAGCTCTGCCCGGATGCGCTGGACAGGAAAATGGAAATCGAGGGTTTGTTGTTCCAGCCCTCCCTGAAGTTGTGACTCCAATACCACAATAAAGGCAGTGAAATGCTGCGTGGAAATTGGTTAGATTTAGTGCTCTCTAACTTTGTTATTACAGCACAGTCAGAAAGCCAGGCCAGAGCTGTGTTTTGTAAGCCTAGTGACTAATGATCTGAGCTGTGCATTAGCTAGTAAATGAATACTCAGCTGCTATATCACAATACCGTCATTCCTGAATCCATTCCACGCAGTAGTATATGTAAAGTTATAATACTGTCTGCAAAATCAGTGGGTGTTGTTGCTATTTTTTCCCTTAAGCATATGATGGACAAACAGCTTCTCCTCTGTACATTTAAACCACTTTCATCATTTCTATTCGTCTGTCCAGAATAAATTATATAGGGAAAGATGTGTAGGTGATGAAATTGCCCTCCATTTTTATCTGTTTTTTTTTTTAACTGACAAAGGAGGGACAACAGACGAGGTGTGTGTTGACACAGAGGTGGGTGGAAAACATAAATAACTTGTGTCTCCAGAACCAAACCCTAAAAGCCAGCTTGACTGTTTGGGGAGTAGGGCTCGGGACAGTCTTCGTGATAAGATATTGGTGTTCTTGCCTTCTTAAAGCTTTCTATCTAGCTTTGCAAACTTTCAGCTATTTTTTCTGGGTTTCTTAAAAAACAAAAACAACCTAAGATCCCATTTCACAGGGATTAGAGTTTCCATGGAGAGCTGTAGCCCTTGGCGCCTGTGGTAGGTTGCGGTGTGGCTGTAATGACAGCCCTAGCCCAGTCCCGCCAGTCCTGAGATGTTGGTTCACGCACAAACGCACACACGTAGGAACACACACATGTATAAACACTTTGTCTTTAATGAGGCTTTAATTTTATGCATGCGGGAAGCGCCAGATAACAACCCTGGAAGCAGAAGTCGATTGATCACAGATCTGGCATGGGATTTGCGGTGGCACGAACAAGGCGCTTGGTGCCCTCGCCAGTCTGCCTGTGACGTCCCCACAGCTCGGTTTGTCATCTGCTTCTTCAGGAAAATGACCTTTGAGGACCAACAGCGCCAGTGGTTTTTCTGATGTGGAAGTTGACCACTGAAACTAGAAAACCACCCTCTTCAAACTTCCTGGTGTTTCTTTCTCTGGCCCTTCTGCGTCCTACTCTCCAAGGCCTCTGGCCAAAATCAGCCCGGAGCCGAAGGGTCAGCAGCTAAACAAAATTACAAGGCTTTCAGAGAGCCTGACTTGCTGGGCAAAGGGCCTGGCTCAAAGAAGGAGTGGAGCAAGTGGAGTGGAGACCAAGGGGCAGGGACCTCGCAGGCAGCTGGGCGGGCGCGAGGGGGAGAGGAGGGGAAGGGGAGGCTGAGATCAGATCAGCAGGAAGGAGGGGGAGGTGGAGACCCAGGGATGGGGGTGGAGAGGGGCTAATGCAGGAGCTGGGTGCGGGGGCTGAGGCGTCAGAAGGATGCCGCAGGAGGGGATCTGCCCTCGCTCTTCTGAAACCCTGGTTTGCCACACGCGTGAATTAGAAGGGGCAAAGGGTTCAGAGAGAAGCACCTCCAAGTATTACCTGGGCAACCTTCACGAGGCTTTGTAGCACATACGTGCTAAAATACCGCTTCCGATTATGTGCTCACCTATGATTTTATGCACAGGCACACCTTGCTGCCTGCGCAGCTCCAGGCAGCTGCCCTCTCTCAGAAAGGCTTTCAAGCCTCACTGGCGGCAAGCACTCCGCGTGGGTCAGCGGCTGGCTTCTGCCACAACAACAGTCCCTGCTCACTCGAGAAGGGCGCTTGAGTGAGAGGAAGGCTTCCCTGCGTTATTTTGCCAGCTCTATAGCTCTAGCATGTTTTAAGGCTAAGAAAAATACTCGAAGTTTGGACATCAATTTCTGTCCTTTTCACACGCGCTGACTGCACTCTCTGGAGGGAGCCCGCGTGAGCAGCCGGGGGCTCAGGACCTCTGCTGGGCTGGGGCAGCTGCGGGGGTTAAAGGGAGCGGGGTGCAGCCTCCTTCAAGGCAGGGTGTCCAAAAACAGAACATAGAAACATGCTTGGGGGAGAGAAGAAAAACATGATTTTACCCAGCCTAAGCTGAATTGGAAATTTGTGGGACCAAGTGATTGAACCCATAAATAACAAACTAGTGACCAAAATAGGTAGACTGGGCTACGCTATGCTATGCTATTCATTCCTTCTTTTCTCTTCACGGGATTTTCACAGCTACACCATTACTTAATTTATTAATTCTAGAAGATACACATATTATCCGCCTAACACCTGTAGTCCGCTGTTCTCCTGCTGTCTTGGCTCCCTGCATACAGGCATACCTAATTCCCGGTAGGAGGCAATGGGGACTCTGATAGAAGGGACTAAAGCCAGCTCGAGGTTTATTTTGATGCGCTCGGTGTGTATCAGGGGGCATTATTTGCAGCACAACAGTAGCGTGTAACTCTTGCAATGTGGATAGGCACATGTGCTTGGCAGCTGGAACAGCAGGAAAATTAAGACTTGATCTGTTTCCGTTTAAGGCAAACGGGATTTTAGTGACTGACTTCAGATGGAGCAGGATTGGAACCCGAGAGCAGAGTCAGTCCGGCAGTTTGTTGTTTGCCTACTGATCTCATGCCAATATTGTCCGTGCTGGTGCAGGGGAGCGCAGAAGCCCAGTCAGAAGCAGGGGGGGGAATAATTAGCAGCGCTTATTAAAAGCTACGGCGATTATTCGTTACAGCTGCTGTCGGCCACCCTGCTTCAACAGCATGAGCTCTGGAGTCGGGGGCAGGGGGAGGGGGGAGGAGAAGTAAATGGGGGCCTCCTTCACTCTGGTGTTCCAGTGGCCGTCTCTTTTCCAGAAGACGGATGTTGCGCTCTAAGTACCTCTCCAGAGAGCTAATGGCCGACATGGCATTATTACCAGCCTGCGATGAGCTCCATTTTTTTTTTTATGATAGTAATTTGTTACACTGGTTTGCCACATGCCCGCTGCTTCCTTGTTAATCCAATAATCTATATGAGAAAAGCAATTTGACATTCCTCCTTCCCATCTGCCACCCATCACCCAATCTATATCTTAACTATCAGTGATTTATTAATGGTGTCTGCATTAAGCACATCTCCGCTTCGTTGGCGCCCTCGATTCCCTCCCTCCTAGAAACACTCTCTGGATACATTTAGAGAGCAGAGTCAGTATGGAGATGAAAAGCAACAATAAAAGCAACCAAGTCAGGGGATTTTGGGTGCTTTGGTCAAATAATCCACGTGCTCCCAGGTGAGGGAGTCCAACAGCCTGAAGCCCACTCAGCTGACACTCAAGTGCATGCTCAGCCCCCCTGCTCCTTGCAAAACACGACGCACTAGACAATGCAGGGCTTTACAAGTTTATGCCTATAATCCCTTTGCCAGCATCAGTTTGCCACCAGTGTGGGTTGGTGTTCAGCGGCTGTTAGAAGGGGCTTTTGATGGGGCTTATTCCAGTGGTCGTTGGGTAATGACTCAACAAGGTAAAACTACCAGATCTGTGATCTGCGGGAATAATGAAGTACAGCATCCAGTACCATGGTTTCCTTGAAGTCTGGAAAGAGTGGGTTTATTAGCCTTTCTGTCAGTGGCAGAATGAACAGCGCAGCCTTTATGTGATCACCTATTTTCACGACACTTGTAAGAATACTGTACCTTCAATACCTTCAGCAAAGTTGGTTTGAAATCAGCCAATGAGCTCAAAAGCTATTGGAGGTGAAGGGCATCCGAGAGACTAACGTACACACACACACGGACACACGCACTCCTGTGTGCTTACAAAGGCCTTGTTTCCTTAGAAACCAAGCTAAAAATCTACTGGCAATATTTCAGCCTGCTTGCCAGTATCAGTAAGGAGCTCAGGGACTACTTGAGTCCTGTGAAATGAAATTCTCTTTTCCTTTCTAAGGAATTCTCTGCTTGAAATTAGATTTGGGAAGCACTGATTCTCGCACAGCTTGACGCTCGCACTGCTCCACCTGCATGGGTTGCAGGACTGGCATTCCCGGTCATTCACCTTTCATTCTCAAAATTCAGTCGGTGTCCTTGCATACGCTGGCTGGGCACTGCAAACAGGTTTCATTGATTCAATTACTCCCCACACAGCAATTGCGTACGCACTTAGAATACAGCTCAGCATCTTGCTGTATTTCCGTGTATGCGAAAACACCGCTTAATGACTTTTAACTCACGTGGGAAAAACAAAAAACATTTGAGTTTACATCAAAGTTCGTCAAGCACATCTTTTCTGCCACACTCCTGGAGATTTAAAGATGCAGAGTGCAGAAACCAGATCTTGAGGATTATGTAATTTAACACGATCAGATTTGGTCACGTTAAACTCCCTGTTATATAGAAAGTTCATACTGCAGGTTGGATACAACACATTTAGAAAGCACGGGGTGTGGACAACATGGCAGATGATACCTTTATTTCTTTTTTGCCAACAGCTTTTTTTTAAAGGGCCTTCATTTATTCAGAAAAACCTAGCAGAACCTTTTCTGTAATTATTACTATTTTTAAGTTCTAGAAAAAAGTCATTAAAGAACAAAGTGCCGTGAGGAGAGCCAGACTCCCAGGGAACAGTGACAATGTGGAAATGAAAGAGTTATAACCCAAACTGAAATGGATTTCATCGCTTTTTGAAGCCCAGTGCAAAGAATGGGCAAACAGCATCCACTTGCTCTAGATGTGCAGGGGCAGAGGATGACCTGTGCCGGGCAGGGGGAACGCACTGTTGGTGCTGCCAAGTTGCCTTCCAAGATAGCTGGCACTACCTGGACTGCTCCCACCCAGCTTTTTTCCTGGCACAGGAGGGGTAACTGGAGAAAGTTTAGATTCACCGGGGGCTGTGGTGACTGACTTGGAGGTCCCACAAAGCAGTTCCCACCTAGCTTTGCAGTCTTGCTCCATTGAGCAGTGATGAGTTTACTTCTTCTGAATTTTTGCCTCTTGGCTGGTGAGCTGTGCTTGAGATGCTGCTTTTCCCACTGCTCGGCTCCCCAGCCATTTTCAGTGCCTCAAGATGCCAGTCTTAATATTGTTGAAGGCTCCCAAGGTGATTTTTTTTTTGCTGTTCCCTTTCCCTAAGGCTGAGATTTTCATTGGAGTTTTAGAACATCAGTTAACCCACATGTATCAAATGTCAGTATCATTTGGACTAATAACTCTTTCAGGCATAATGAAAAATCTTGGGATAAACAGACTGGGAAGAACTCAGGTATAGACTCATTGTTAGGAAGTGGGTGATCTGGTTTGGTTTTTTTCTTTTTTTTTTTTTTTAAACTTTTCCACTGTTCGATGTGTCAGTGTAGTGTCAGGAGACCCTGATGAACTTTAGGGTTTTAGTGTAGCACTGTGCAGTCACTGTACTGGACCTCAAAAGTGCCATCACTGATCAAAGAGCTTAGCATGTAATTCAGAATGAGGCTAAACCAAATGTTTTTGGTAAATAAACTATTTCTTGATAATCATGAAGTCAGCCATGGCCATGCAATAATTACAACTAAATCTGCTGAATAGCGAAAAAGGGGGTTGGTTTTGGTTTTGGTTTGGTTTGTGGCTTTTTTAAAGGAGTAAGAAGCTAACTTCCTAAAGTGGAGGATGACGAGGAAGGGCCCCTGTTAACCCAGCTGTCTGCTCCAGGCATTCACTCACACCGATGGAGACACAGACTCTACCCTGCCTCTGCCTCATCGGCTTGAAATTATATTTCTACCCCAGATTTTCTGGGGTGAACCTCTTTTATTCCCTCCTGCTGGAGCTGTTCCACTTTCTATAACATATTTAAATCCTTTTTATATGGGGTTTATAAAGAGGTTTGTTTACATGCATTGCATGTGTAGTATGGAGCAGAGCAATGGGAAGATTGACCTTAACTTACATAAGAACCTCCTATAGCAGAGGAGGTAGATCTAAAATGGGGAAACCTGAATATTTCACAGTCCCATCAGATGGAGAAAGCTGCCCCTCTGTGCTTTGTCGTTTTTAACACTGCACTGCTGAATAAAGCAATGTCTGCCTCTACTCTTTTATTCCCATCGTTTGTTTCTGTTAAACTTCCTGAAAATGGAAAGGGAACATTTCCTTTTGAATTGAATGAGATGTTTTCTTTGAGCCAAAATAAGGAAAAAAAAAAGTTTGTTTGTTTGTTTGTTTGTTCATTGATTTGGTAAGGAAAGTCCCCTATGCGTTTGAATTTTGGCGCAGATCAGAACTACTACAATGTTTTGTCTTTTTCTTTTTCACGTTCATCTGTCAGACAGCAACAATAGTTCTCTACACAGGCCTGCTGGAAATGACATGCAACAGCTCAGGGTACCAAATGACTGGATAAGGGAGGGTGCGACTGCATGATAGGACAGTTTTGGCTATTCAGGCCTGGTGTGTGCATGGCAGAGTGATGCCACTTCAGCTGAAGAGAGTAAGGCTGAGGTGTGTGGAAACAAAGTGTACGAGCAAATCCACTCCTCTCCCTCCACCTCACCAGAGTCATTGGTTGTAGTCCTTGTCACACTCCCTTCTGGAAACAGAGAGAGAACTTGTCCTGGTTTCGGATAGAGTTAATTTTCTTCCTAGTAGCTGATATAGTGCTGTGTTTTGGATTTAGTATGAGAAGAACGTTGATAACACACTGATGATTTAGTTGTTGCTAAGTAGTGCTTACACTAGTCAGGGACTTTTCAGCTTCTCATGCCCTAGTGACTGAAAAGGCTGGAGATGCACAAGAAGCTGGGAGGGGGCACAGCCAGGACAGCTGACCCAAACGAGCCAAAGGCATATTCCATACCATATGACATCATGCTCAGTACATAAAGTAGGGGAAAGCTGGCCAGGAGGCTGCTGCTCAGGGACTGGCTGGGCATTAGTCGGCAGGTGGTGAGCAATTGCATCATGCATCACTTGCTTTGTATATTCTATATTCTATTATTATTATTATTATTATTATTATTATTATTATTATTATTATAATATTTTATTTCAATTATTAAACTGTTCTTATCTCAATGCATAAGTTTTCTCACTTTTATTCATCTGATTCTCTCCCCCATCCCACTGGGGAGGGGGTGAGCAAGCAGCTGTGTGGTGCTCAGTTGCCGGCTGGGGTTAAACCAGGACAGAACTGCATGATGCCGGCTTCTCCAGCTGACTTCCTCCACATGAGAAGAACAAACCCTCAGAAAAAAACCCACAGGAATAATCCTGGCAACAATTTTCATAAAGAGTCCTATAGGCAAAAATGGGAACCACATCTTTGGTGTATGATCCTCCAAAACTGTAAGAAGAATCTGTATATTTGCTCTGGGCATTCCCTTAGGCTGCTGTGTCTTAATGGCACAATGTTAAAGCAAGCTAATGCTAGAAGAAGAACGGAGAATAGGGAGCGCAGGCAGGAAACTCAGGTGAAGCTAGATCCTGATTTCATGTATCCCCTCCTACTCCAGATAACACGAGTTTGCTTGACTGGTAACTGTTACAAGTTGGGGCTTTTGATGAGAAAAAGGCTGAGGTACTTAATGCCTTCTTTGTCTCAGTCTTTAATAGTCAGAGCAGTTATCCTCAGGGTACTCAGCCCCCTGAGCTGGAAGACAGGGATGGCGAGCAGAATAAAAGCCGCATAGTCCAAGAGGAAGCAGTTAAAGACCTGCTATGCCACCTGGATGCTCACAAGTCTATGGGGCTGGATGGGATCCACCCGAGGGTACTGAGGGAGCTGGCGGAGGAGCTTGCCAAGCCACTCTCCTTCATTTACCAGCAGTCCTGGTTAACTGGGGAGGTCCCGGACGACTGGAGGCTTGCCATTGTGACGCCCATCTACAAGAAGGGCCAGAAGGAGGATCCGGGGAACTACAGGCCGGTCAGCCTGACCTCGGTGCCAGGGAAGATTATGGAGCGGTTCATCTTGAGGGCACTCACAAGGCATGTGTGGGACAACCGGGGGATCAGGCCCAGCCAGCACGGGTTCATGGAAGGCAGGTCCTGCTTGGCCAACCTGATCTCCTTCTATGACCAGGTGGCCCACCTAGTGGATGAGGGAAAGGCTGTGGATGTGGTCTGCCTGGACTTCAGTAAAGCCTTTGACACTGTCTCCCACAGCATTCTCCTAGAGAAACTGGCGGCTCACGGCCTAGACAGGTGCACTCTTCGCTGGGTAAAAAACTGGCTGGACGGCCGGGCCCAGAGAGTTGTGGTGAACGGAGTTAAATCCAGTTGGCGGCCGGTCACGAGCGGTGTTCCCCAGGGCTCACTTTTGGGGCTGGTCTTGTTTAATATCTTTATCAACGATCTGGACGAGGGGATTGAGTGCTCCCTCAGTAAGTTTGCAGATGACACCAAGCTGGGCGGGAGTGTTGATCTGCTGGAGGGTAGGAAGGCTCTGCAGAGGGACCTGGACAGGCTGGATCGATGGGCCGAGGCCAACTGTATGAGGTTCAACAAGGCCAAGTGCCGGGTCCTGCACTTCGGCCACAACAACCCCAGGCAACGCTACAGGCTTGGGGAAGAGTGGCTGGAAAGCTGCCCGGTAGAAAAAGACCTGGGGGTGCTGGTCGACAGCCGGCTGAACATGAGCCGGCAGTGTGCCCAGGTGGCCAAGAAGGCCAATGGCATCCTGGCCTGTGTCAGAAATAGTGTGGCCAGCAGGAGCAGGGAGGTGATCGTGCCCCTGTACTCGGCACTGGTGAGGCCGCACCTCGAATCCTGTGTTCAGTTTTGGGCCCCTCACTACAAGAAGGGCATGGAGGTGCTGGAGGGTGTCCAGAGAAGGGCAACGGAGCTGGTGAAGGGTCTGGAGGACAAGTCTTGTGAGGAGCGGCTGAGGGAACTGGGACTGTTTAGCCTGGAGAAGAGGAGGCTGAGGGGAGACCTCATCGCGCTCTACAACTACCTGAAGGGAGGTTGTAGCGAGGTGGCGGTTGGTCTCTTCTCCCGAGTAACAAGCAATAGGATGAGAGGAAATGGCCTCAAGTTGCACCAAGGGAGGTTTAGATTGGACATTAGGAGAAATTTCTTTACTGAAAGAGTGGTCAGGCCTTGGAACAGGGAAGTGGTGGAGCCACCATCCCTGGAAGTATTTAAAAGACGTGTAGATGAGGTGCTTAGGGACATGGTTTAGTGGGCATGGTGGTGTTGGGTTGAAGGTTGGACTGGATGATTTTAGAGGTCTTTTCCAACCTTAATGATTCTATGATTCTATGGTAAACCAGTGTTTTGGGACCTGGGGTTTCCCAAGATTTTCCCTCTCACAGAATAGCTCTTTAGCAAATATTCCACAGGAATTATTTCAATCTTTACATCATTATCTATATCTACAGCCTTACGTTAGGAAAAAATTAAAAGTCAGCATTTTGTATTGTAGGACTGTCTGGTGCTGAGTATTTAATGAGTTGCAGAGGGGACAGGTGATGGATTATTTGTTCTTGCTGCTGTGTATAGAAGACCTCATTTGGCAGTACCATAGGAAGAAAGATTTCATTAATGGCTGCAGAAAACACAAGTGAAAGCTGAGAATTACTTGGGGTGGGGGAAAAGAACAGAAGGAAGGAGGTTAATCTCATATTTGTAGCTTTGTAGATCTCTGCAATTACCTTCTCACATACAAAGTTATTTCCCCCTAATAATCTGCTTGTGGTGTGTTTTTTCTCCCAAGGAATATTAAGCGTGTGTAAAATTCCCACAATCAAATGTGAAATAGCAGTGCTGGAAAGATAATGGTTTGACAACATCCAAGCTGCCCCAGGCTGCCATTGCCTTGCATATTACTCCATAAGGTGTCTGAAACTTTTTTCAGCGGAAGATTCAGTGGAAGATGTAATTATAATTATATAATTAATCTTTTCCTTTGTACTTTCTTAAAAAAATAAAAGAAATAATAGAAAAATCTCGAAAAGGTATTTTTCCTGTTTGTACTGAAATAATTTTTGTGTTTGATGAAAGCTCTTTTTTTTTCAGTGAGTCTTTAGGGAAAAAAAACCCTAGCAATTCATATTTTTGTAAAAATGTTTCCAGAGAAAAAAATAATAGCTTCTGACTAGCTTTAGTTATCATGTATTTTTTTATTAAAATCTCCATCTCTTTGCATTCCTGCTGCTTATTTGACAGTCTCTGCTTGTCTTTCCTGTACTCGCTCGTCATCATTTCACAATCTTGCTTTGTACTCTACGCTTCCTATTTTTAATTGGAATTTTCTTCTTTCCAATTCCTTCACCTTTTCTGTATCACAACTCTTAGGTCGTAGATGATCCTAATAATATCTGAGTTGGAGCTGAACTTTAGACCCACGGTATATCTGAGTTGTTTTGAGCTAGCTAAAAATTATTAGAAAGAAAAAAGGTAGACATGAGACACTGTTGAATATTTTTACCTGATTTGTATAAGCAGAAAGGAGATACAACAGCTTCAGCTAAAACAGAGCTCACATTTCTCTTCTCTAATAAGGACTAGAGTTTGTTATATGGGAGAATATATCTATTTTTAATATATTTATATATATTTGTATGTTTATAATGAGCATTTTGCATTCCACTTCTTCTCTTGCCCAGAAATGTGTCAGCAAAACAACTTGAAAGACGACAGAATCGGAGAATAAAGGAGGTGGGAAAGGACCTCTGGAAGTCTCTAGTCCCACCTCCTGCTCCAAGCAGGACCAGTCAGATCAGGTTGCTCAGGACCTCATCCAGGCGAGCTATGAGTATCTCTGTGGGCAGAGATTCCACCGCCTCTCTTTGTGCACCTGCAGCAATCTGTGGGGACAAAGCAGAAGACAGCTTGGTTTGCAAATGTGGTCTGGAGAGGAGGATTGAAGCTGCATTGGGCAAAGGTTTGGCCTCCATTTTGTTGTGTTGTTCTCATACCCTCTCCATCCCTCAGCTTGAAGCAAATCAGAGCAGCAGTTTCTTTTCACTGCGTAAGTGTCATTCAGGTTTAAATTAAATAGATGGAGCTCACATGATCCCATGCAACAGTTTTCAGAAAGAAAGGAGAAGAAGAAATACTCTCGTTGAACCTGTCAGATGGACTATAAGGGTCTATGAGACCTCACACTCTGCCTTCACACTAGAAAGTGGCATATGGCAAGGGAAAAATAGTGGGGAAAATGAGCTTTGGGCCTTTTCCTGCTTTTGTGGGCTGGGAAGAATGGCAGCACCCAGGAAGGGTGGATGGTTGGGATGCTGCTGGCATCAGACAACCATGGCCCTTTCACCTTGTGAGTGCAAGCCCTTGTGCTGTTTTCCATTCGGGTGGCCACATGAAAATAAGGTCAGACTGATATCATGCATTGGTGCTCGTACAGAGCTCTGTAGCTCCACAGGTTCTCAGGGGATGGATGTGCTTATGCCCAAAATGCAGTGTGTTTTGCTGCGTGGGACAGAAGACAGTGAGGCCAGAGGTCTCACCCTGCAGGTGGGCCCAGCACTTGTGGGCACCTACAGCGACCTCCATCAAGCTATAGGACCTCCATTCGGGATCAAGGCCCAGCTGAGACAGCTTTACCGTATGGACATCTGTGACTTCTACTTTACATCCAACTGAAATAACCTCAGCATACTATGGAAAAAAAATGGCCTTGTCAAAGTTCAGTAACAGAGGAGAGATTTAACAGCCTGGCCACATTCTTCTCTTCTGATACGGTTTATATCTACTCTTTAGATGAGGAGTAATAACCAAATTATATATGTTGAAAATGATGAGGTCTAGAAGTGCATGAAACATGTGAAATGAAACCTGAAATGGAGTGAAATTTGACTAGTTTCAGCTGTCGGTACAAGCTTAAAACTCAGGTAGGGCTCATTAGGAAGTTCATCTGACCTTTCTGACTGAACCCAAGGCTGATTTTATGTCTGATCCACAGAGAACATCTTTTTTCTTTTTTTTTCTTTTTTTTCGCCAGATGAAATCTCACTGATTGTGACTGGAAGCTCCTAAGTTTGTTCAAAACCAAAATTCAAAGCAAGTTCAAAGTACAGGAAGCATGTAGCCACGAAAATGGAAATAGTTGAGTTTTGAATCCATGAGATCAGAGCAGCTGGAATTTGCACTTTGCTGAAGCTGCCTGAGCCAGAATGCTCTGAAAAGATGAGAGTTAAATCCTGATGAACAGAGAAGAATGGAGGAGGCCCTGGCTTTGGACTTGATCTTTGGCAAAGATGGCTGGCTTTCTTAAATGGTTTTGCAATACAGATGAATCCTATCCACTAAATATTTGGGTAGAGACTGCCATGAAATACACTAGAAATGGGTAAATCAGTGCATAGGAGAAGAAAAATAGCATCTTGCCTGGCTGGTCTTTAAGTAGAGGTATGGTAGGGGTAGGAGAGGTCTAGCTCCATGGAATGACTAGTTTGTTCAGGACTTGTCATCTCAGTAAAAGTCTAAGCAACACTGTTTGCAACCTGCTGTATGAAGCTTCCAGGCTCACACTATGGAGCAGTGAAGAAATCAAGAAATTGCCTTGCTAAGCTCTGAAGATAAAGGCCGAAAATGTGCACCATTGTTGCTAGTGGAAGTGAGTGAACCAGACAGGTATGTGTTTGGGTGCAAGACTGCTCCCATTTGGGGGAACTAAAAAAACAAGCAGCTGGAGAAGGACAAGTCTTATGATTCCTTTTCCCCCTCTTCTGAAAACGTTTTGTGTTTATACCTGCTCTAGGATAAAGTATTTAGCATAGAAGCTTCAGTGCTGCATTCTGCAGCTCCCTCTCTTATGCTGAAGTTCAGGATGAAGCTCCCTCTTTAGCTCCTAGGTATTCTCCTGGAATGGGCTGGTACTGGAAAACTGTACTGGAGCTGGGACATAATAGCATCAATAGGTCTGCTTTGTCCTGAGAAAGACTCATGGGAAAGAGTTGAATGCAATGCTGGCTGAAGACACACAGCACAAGGATCCTGGGCAGTAGCAAGTCCTGTCAGAAGAAAAAAAAAAAGAGAGGGGAATAAGGGGTGAGAAAGAAATGGACCTGGGGAAGATCCTGTTCTGAAGGCTGGAAAGATCCATCTGTATCATCTTGCCTGATGTCCTTCCCAACAGCAGGCATGGAGCCACAACCAGCAACCGTCCTGCCTGATCCAGACATACGCAGTTGAACAAAAGTGTATGATTTTAAAAGTCCTCATCATGTAGTTTAGCACAGGTGTGGTGCTGACAACCTGTAGGTCATCACGAATATGGGACAGGACTGTACTGCGAGCTAATGTGGCACACTGCATTAAATAACTGGGACTTCGTGTGACTAGCATCGTCTGAACTTCAGCAAGAAAGACAAATTGAAACTTTAAGGAAGAGAGCTTGTTTACTAATAATTTTGTACATTTTGGTGGTTAAATCAGGGTGTTTTCTCCACAAGCTTTTCAGGTCCTCTTCTGTCTGACTAGATTGCTCTCATCATCATAGTGCTAGCCACTCAGAAATTAGGCAGTGCTGCCTACAGCGATACCTCATGCTCTCGAGGGATTAGAGGCTAAGGGGTAAGTCACAGTGGTCTCCTAGCACGCTTCAGTATATATTTCCGGGTCTCTGCAAGTCTCTGCAGCCCGTTGCAACTCATACAAAAATCAACGCTCTCTCATGCTTTGATATAACACACTGGCTCTGTCTTTGGCTGTAACATGGAAGGTTGTGGGTGCTTTGAAGGTGGTAGAACAGAGGTCTGGACACGAGTGAAAAAAGTTGTTTTCAGTATCCCGGAAAAAGGTTTTCTGACTGTAAGCTGCTGCTCCTCCCAGTTTGAGTCATATATATGCCTGCTAAATGGTATGGGTGTCAGCCATCCAGTGCTTGCTTATTCTTCTGGTCCTGCTGGTAATTCAATCAGAGAAGTGCTCTTTCTCCTGCCCCGGGAGCAGAACGTTCACTCTGGAATGAAGAAGAATAATGTTGGCTCTTCTCCTGCTTGTATCCTGCCTCCATTTCTCTCCTGCTGCTTCTGAACCCTCTGACCCTTTCAAAGGCAGCTCAGCAGCCTGCTCCATCTTTTATTGAATTGAATTGCAAATCTGGGGAGGCCGCAGTGGGAGCAAGCCATCCATTTCAATTCTGTGTCCCTGTTGTCCCTCCCATGGGACCAGGGCAGACCCTGAGGAAAGGCAGTCAGCATTTGTTGATTGAGCCCCCTGATGAGATTAACTTCTTGTTTAGTAAGAAGTCAGTCATATGGTCCCAGCTGTGTTTGGTCCAGCCAAGGCTCAGTCACAAGACAGAACAAAATGTCTGGAGCTCTGCATAGACAATGTCTCACCCTTTCAGCAGTGTTACTGGAGAAGCAACCTTGCAAAGCTTGACTCGCCATCTCTGCCGCCCATTAGGAAAAATGAGGCAATAGCAGGCAGCCAACTTAGGTCAACCTACCTACCTACCGTATGACAAGAACACTTCTGACATGAGTACCCTTCAGCAAATTGCCTTTCTGCTGAGGAACCATGGAAGATGAATGACCAACGGGAGGAGCACCATGACCTGCAGCACACCCTGCAGGGAATTACAGTGCCCTGATCCTAAGGAAAGCAACACGGACCACAGCCCCAGGGTCTGTGTTCTTACTTAGAGTGACTAATTCTCCACCCAACTGCCAGAGGTGAGAGGTCAGAGGGAGAGGTCAGAGTGGGTCACAGATCAGTGGAGAGAATACAAATCAAAAAGAAACCCCTGGCCTTTCAGCTTGGTTTTTATTAGTAGTTGGATCTGTCTTTTTTTAGCTCCAGCCTTGCTTACCCTGTGGAGCAAACTGCTTTCCTCTGAGCACCTGCAGAAGAGCAGTTCAGAAGATGGCAGCCACACTCACAATGTTTATACTTGACATCCCTCTGTGGTGAGCCTGTGACAACAGCATTTCACTGCTGTGTCTCCCTGGAGCTGCTCCCACTCCCATTGACTTCAGTGACAAAGCTCCTAGCCTTTTTAAGCCATGCAAGACTTGCAATAAATTGCAACATGTCATTACAGCGGATAGCTCAGGCAAAGCTCTCCTCTGTGGTGTGCTGGGTGGCACGTCAGCTCTTGTGTGGTCTGCTCAGCACCCTGCATTCATCTTGTATGAGCCACCAATGCCCCCTTCAGCACAATGTGGTTATAGTGTTACTTGAGACCATTCCCTTTCACCATTACTGCCATCCCAAGGGTGCTTGTTACTGACTCTCAGGGACTAGGTGTGGAGAATACAGGGAAAAGGACTTAATTCCTCACTCTGTGTCTCAATCTCGGTGCGTATATGTGTGTCTATGTTTCTCTTTCTTTCAGTAATGATAGCAAATGAACCTGCAATCCTGTTTCAAAATTAGGAGTTGTTTGGAGATTTTCTATGTTTGGAAGGTCTTTCTCTCTCTAAAGCAGAATACTTTCAATCTTGGGTATTGAAACACAGCTTAGACAGGTGCACTCTTCGCTGGGTAAAAAACTGGCTGGACGGCCGAGCCCAGAGGGTTGTGGTGAACGGAGTTAAATCCAGTTGGCGACCGGTCACGAGCGGTGTTCCCCAGGGCTCAGTTTTGGGGCTAGTCTTGTTCAATATCTTTATCAACAATCTGGATGAGGGGATCGAGTGCTCCCTCAGTAAGTTTGCAGACGACACCAAGTTGGGCGGGAGTGCTGATCTGCTGGAGGGTAGGAAGGCTCTGCAGAGGGACCTGGACAGGCTGGATCGATGGGCCGAGGCCAACTGTATGAGGTTCAACAAGGCCAAGTGCCGGGTCCTGCACTTCGGCCACAACAACCCCAGGCAACGCTACAGGCTTGGGGAAGAGTGGCTGGAAAGCTGCCCAGAGGAAAAGGACCTGGGGGTGCTGGTTGACAGCCGGCTGAACATGAGCCGGCAGTGTGCCCAGGTGGCCAAGAAGGCCAATGGCATCCTGGCCTGTGTCAGAAATAGTGTGGCCAGCAGGAGCAGGGAGGTGATCGTGCCCCTGTACTCGGCACTGGTGAGGCCGCACCTCGAATCCTGTGTTCAGTTTTGGGCCCCTCACTACAAGAAGGACATGGAGGTGCTGGAGGGTGTCCAGAGAAGGGCAACGGAGCTGGTGAAGGGCCTGGAGCCCAAGTCTTGTGAGGAGCTGCTGAGGGAACTGGGACTGTTTAGTCTGGAGAAGAGGAGGCTGAGGGGAGACCTCATCGCGCTCTACAACTACCTGGAAGGAGGTTGTAGCGAGGTGGGTGTTGGTCTCTTCTCCCAAGTAACAAGCAATAGGATGAGAGGAAATGGCCTCAAGTTGCACCAAGGGAGGTTTAGATTGGACATTAGGAGAAATTTCTTACTGAAAGAGTGGTCAGGCCTTGGAACAGGGAAGTGGTTGAGTCACCATCCCTGGAAGTATTTAAAAGATGTGTAGATGAGGTGCTTAGGGACATGGTTTAGTGGGCATGGTGGTGTTGGGTTGACGGTTGGACTCGGTGATCTTAGACGTCTTTTCCAACCTTAATGATTCTATGATTCTATGATTCTAATACCCGCAGCCCCAATTGTAGCTGTCTTGAAAGCAATAGTTCAATTTTGCAGCAGATTTGGAGTCTTTAAAATTAGGTTTGATTCGAAAACAGAGAATCAAAAGGAGACTTCTGGCTATTTCTTGATAGAGAGTGCTTTTGTCTCCAGGTGACCAGTAGCTCAGTGGGACTGGCATGTCCTGATGGCATGGGAGTGCCAGGTAATGCAGAGTTTGACCCTAAGCCCACTCCTCCATATGGGTGGCTGCTCCCTTGTCACGGCACTCATGGCACGCTCTGGCTGGAAGCTGCAGGAAGGGAATGTGCTGCCTCTTTTTGCTTTTCTTGTTATTGGTTCTTTCTGAGGAGATGGTAGCTCTTTCTCCCCTTCCCTCCTTTCAGGTGTGTTTGATTTGGTGGGATTCATTGGTACTGTTTGGGGTTTTTCCAGTCCCTTAGGCAAAGATGTCTGGCCCTGGAGGACAAAATTGTCAGAGTGCTGCACATTCAGAGACTTTGATGGGGACCAGGAGTTGCAGGTTTGGCTTAGTAGGGGAATGTGTTCTAGCTGGGGAGAAGATAATTGGTTGTAAAAAACATATGGCACATCTCTGTGTGAACAAGGCAGTTGTTATGTTGACAAACTCAGCCTTGCTGACAAAATGGCTATGGACCATATTACTGTACAGGGTATTCTTTATCCTGTTGTACGTTTCCCTGTAGCTACTATTAGAAGTTATCATCTTTAATATCCCTCTTGTCTCACATCTGGTGAGAAATAGTAAGGTCAATAGTCCTACAAGGCATCAACGTCTCAGCAAGCCCACTCTTTTTTTGTCTTGACAACAGCCAATAAATCTCAGAAGGCTTCCTTGAAGTACAGGAGAGAGGAATCTGTTTATAGTCTGTATGTGGTTACTTAGAATATTCATAAAATCATAGAATCATAGAATAGTTTGGGTTGGAAGGAACCTTTAAAGGTCATCTAGTCCAAGCCCCCTGCCATGGGCAGGGACATCTTCAACTAGATCAGGTTGCTCAGAGCCCCGTCCAACCTGACCTTGAATGTTTCCAGGGATGGGGCATCTACCACCTCTCTGGGCAACCTGTGCCAGTGTTTCACCACTATTACCTGCTTTTGTTGTGGGAATAATCACTTCTAGTTGAGCTGGGAAAAAACCCAGACTGTGACCAGGAATGTGGTGGTTTCCATGGAAACAGATTAAGATGGGTTGTCTAGGGCCAAATCAGATCCCAGCAAGTTCCGAAGGTATCTATCTGGGGCGTTGCTGCCCACTACAGTCTGTGAGCACAGCACCATGGTTTCTGAGGCCCTTTGCTTAGCTGTGAAATAGAAGTTGACTCTGCAGCTTCTTAGGGCTTTACATTCAAAAGATGCTGCAGCACTGACTGACTCGGTCAATATTACTGGAAAAAATCCCAGTGGTGAATGCAGTGGTGAGGGTTGTGCTTTCATAGGGAGAACAGGGGAGAGCTAGTCCTTGAGTCATGGCAGCTCCTCTCTGTCCTCTCTTTATAGGTTGGTCATGACTCTCAGCATGGGAATGTGGGAAAAGGAGTTTGGGGATTATTTGGTCCCATATGCTTTGATACAGGGATTGGAAATTTAATCCTCTTACTGTGTGTAGGTTTTTGCATGAGTCTAAACAGAAACTTGAGATAGAGGCATCAGGTTGGGAAAGTCATTCTGTTTTCATTAGACATGTCTGTGCTTTGGACACCTGCAAATCGAAGTAGCTCCAATAATGGGCAGCCAGCAACAAATCATCTGTGTGTTTTTTTGAGGAGCAGTAACAGTAGGAATTGCTTATTTGGAGATATTTTAGCATGCCTGATGTAATCTGTCTTCTTTTCTGACTGTAGGTTGTTGAGATAAGTGATTCTCTGCATAGAAGAAAACTATTTTTTAAGAAGAAATCTGGTTCTAGTTTGACTACTTATCCAGTATCTAAGCGGCTATTTCTTTTCTGTACAGCTTCACACAGAAAAGGGTAACAAGACTGCTGCAGTCTCTGGCATAAGTCTTTTTTACTTGTGACTTCAATGAAAGTATGAGTTTTATAATCCCTTCCTAGACAGGCTGCTTTGGTTGTTGTCCAGAAAGTAACTCCAAACTATGTATTAGCAGCTTGAGTTATTTTTGAGCAACAACATCTTTTTTATATTAATAATTTATGTGCCTAAAAATTTCCCTGTCATTCTTCTCCTCAGAACTGGATTTCTTTTATTAGCTCCCTGTTGAGCAGATTATGTTTTGATTTGGGGAGAGATTATAGTTGTTCCTTGATGAGAGTTGAGACAGGAATTGTTGGGAACATCACTGCATCTCTTACCAGCAGTTGGATGCATTTGGCTGAGCTGATGCTGGATGACATTTTCACTCCAGTGTAAGACAGCACATGTGGTTGAGTGCTGGCGTCCGTCCTGCTGTGTGGTAGGACATAACGTAAAACTGACACCTCGGCACTGGTAATAAGATTGCCTTGTTCATTTTTATGTTTTCAGCATGGACAGTTGTAAATACTGAGGGAAGAGTACAAGGAAGAGAGCAAGTAGTGAGCAATCTTTTCTAAGCACACCTTCCCAACTCCCAACCATTAGCAGATAAGGAAATTCAAACGTCACAGATAGACTATAATGTTGCGTTGTCACCAGTGGTGAAACTGTCTATTCCCTTTCTGAATCCATTTCTACTCCTGACCTGAACAACTTCTTATAATAAGAAGATATAAATGTATTTAAACACCTTGTGAAAGAACTACTTTTATCTAACCCTGTCAATTCTGATGATTCTTTATTGGGTGAAACAACAACTAGTCGTTCCTTAAGTACCCCTGGCTTGTAAGTTTTGCTGATAGTCATGTTGGTTTATCTTTAATGACCTCAACCATAAGCTATTATTTAGGCTTTTGGTTGACACTGTGCTATTTTCATAGACTTCTTGATGGTCTCAGTTTAGTGGGGTCAGTATTTGGCTGCAAACTCACTCCTCAGTGAGTGTAAGCCTCCAGCTCTAGAGATCTTAACTGGAAGGATCTTCACGTGCTTGTTGCTATCAATGTATCTCTGCACCTGTCTTTTCCATTTGCTTTCCTTTTTGTGAGGAAGCGGGAGGCTGTCTCATTTCCCTTAAGAGCCAAGCATCCCTGCCAGACATCATTGCTCGTGATGGCTGTGGCACGCAGCTGCAATGGTGATGGAATCTCTCTGATTGACACCAGTGTGTCTCGTGGGACAGGCAGTCCACCTGAAGACCCCAGGAGGTAATGTGAAATAGGAGCATGTTTCATACTGTCATTCCCATAAGACATCATAATGGCACTTCAAACTCAACATTTTTATTTTATTGTCAACCAGACCATTTTGGTTCTGGGATAAAATAGTTTGGTTTACTATAATCGATAAGGAAAACTCAACTTGTTTCCTTGAAAATATTGGTTAAATTATTTTTCCATTTTTCTCATTTCATTCAGATTTTCTATTAAAACACCTGACAGCAAATTTCTGATGTTGCTAGGTTGAATCTCTAAGCAGGTGTTTCTACCTTCCCATAGCAATTTCTTGTATATTGAATCGAAACTTTTGGGCAACTTCAGTTATATTGGTTTTCCTCGCTCTCTTGCCCCACTGCCTCCTTGCCTGTCACAGCTGAAAGAAAAATACAGGCTAACAATTTCCAAAGCAGCCAAGTCCCCCGAGCCTAAGCGTTATTCAAAGCCAGAGTGATTAGTGCCAGCTTTAGGCACAGCTAAAGCAGGCAGTTGCCCGGGGCAGCAGACTGCTGGTGGCAGCAAAACAGCCACTGTTCCTCTGCCTACTCTCCTGTGTCAGAGCCACGGAGACTGAGCTGCCCGCTGTTGCCGAGCGTGTGGGCCAGTGGCTACGCCTGGGTGTGCACTGTCTCCCTGGGAGCAGTAATTGCTGCCCGTCCTCCTCCCACTCCCCTAGCATCATCGGGCACCGCTGAGGATGGCAGCAATCCCAGCTCCAGCTCTGCCCTCTGCTTGCCATCTCCAGGCGGTGAGCGCCCGTCCTTGTTGCTTCTCCATGAGGTGGCAAAATTGAACTTCATCTACACTGACAAAGGGCTTTGAGCTGGCTCTGCAGGAGGTTCAGCCATGTAAGGTCTGCCTTATTTTTATAAATGAGACTTAGGTTCTTTAGTCACTCCTATTTGGAAAACATTACTACAGAGAGAGTATTCCTACCACTGGATTTTTGATAACTACACATAAGTCATTTGAATGGTCGTAAGGCTTGATTTGTTTTACAACCATTCAAATGACTTTCTTGATACCTTCAGAGAACTTTATCTCTGCACTTTTCTTCCTCTTGGATCCATGTGTACATTTGTGTGTGTGTGGTTGATGGGAAGAATATATGTTTCACACATGCATTTGTGTGTGAGCATGACTTTGACCAAGTCTGTACTTATTTATTCATGTCTGATGAGGGTTTACATAGAAGGTTGAAAACATATATGCTGGGTATATATTCTGAAATGTATTGGGAAAGGCCTCTTTGTAGCTGAGTTTTGCTTAGTTCAGAGAAATGGGGTGCAGCCGACTCTGGCTCCTGCAGAACGCGTTGCCTGCTCCCACTGAATAGAGGAGCAGCTCCAATACCCGGCAGGGGCTGTAAGGCGTCACCCGCCAGATGAAGAGGGGCCCACTGTGGTTAAACTCTGCAGTACCTCTGGTGCATTTCCTGGGCTGGACATAATAAGGTGATAGCATACGAGGCAGCTATGGAGTCTTCTCCAGATGAAGAGTCTCCCTATTCCAAAAGACATTCGAGGTGGATGTTTCTAGCCAGAGTATTATTACTCGTGCCACCTGCGTGGTGAGCAGTGGCCGCAGTAGGGGTGTGTGCAAGTCACACAACACGAGCCCCGTTTGGTGCGGTGCCTGTAAATGACAAGTCATGTTGCAGTTCAGCGGCGGTGTTTCAGTGCTGCACAAGAGATGCCCCCACGCTTCTGTGCCGCGCTGGTGGGGAGCCACGGGTGTGGACATGGTGGGCAGAACGTGCATAGGGAGAGGCATGGGCCAGCTTTTTATTTGTGTTGCTTTGTGGGGTGGGCCATACGTTGTGTATGTGCTGACAGTGTGAGTGTGGACACAGCGCCTGCAAGGCACTAATCTGGGCAGTAAGAGGATAACATGCTCGGTGTCATTTGGGTGGCAGGCATTGTGCAGTGCGTTGGGCCTCAGCAAAGGACAGGAGCAAGTCAAATGGAAATGCTGTCGCTGTGAACACAGCACAAGGCAGAGCTGTATCTTTGCTTCAGTCCTCCGCGCTTCCCCTCATGGCTCTTTCCCTTTTATTGTTTTCAGGGCAGGGAGATCTTCACTTCATTTGCTGAGTGACCTCGCCATCCCCTGCCTGCAGCGCCGGAGAGAGATTAGTACAGATGAGAAAACACAGAAGAAACCTGCTGGAGCCAATATGGGAAAGTCTGTGACAGGAGGAGCGAGCAGCAAGGTGTCTGAGCATGGCCGGGTTGTCTCTAGGGGACACAGACACAGGATGGTTTCAGGCCCTGGCGCCACTGCTCCAGTGGGGAGTTGCAACCACTTTAATTAGGAGCTAGCTTTAGCATTTCCCCAGAGCAGCGGGAGAGGGGGAGACAAGAAGCCCCTGGAGAGGAGGGGGAAGGTGGAAACAAGGAGCAAAGAACACAAACTGGAATAGATTTTCTAAAGGAGGTATCCCTGTTACATCCACGGATATCCCGCAGCTGGAGATCTTCTAGAAGGGCATCGAGAAAAAACAGGAGTGGTTGCAATTAATGCAAAGCAAAGCTGGTGGGGAAAGATTTTCTTGTTCAAAATATCAAGAGTTCCCAAGTCTGTGGATCATCACGTGCTTAAAGCACGGTTGCCTTTAGGCTGTGAGGTCTGCTGTGGGCTACGTACGGATTACCTCACTTAGCATCTTCATTTGCAGTGCAGTTGCCTGAGAAATTGCTCAAGGGCCACCCTGAGCCAGTATCAGGCTGAGGTGGAAAGTAGGGCTGGGGGGTGGGGGAGCAGGCATATTATCAAAGCCTGCAATGAGAGACTGGCAGTGAGGACTAGGACCAAAATTTCTGAGGACAGAATTGATTCTAGGCTTGCAGGATACAACAGTAGGCGTGGAGAGGAGAAATTGGATCATGCTGGGTGAGCAGGCGAAGAGGGATCTCTGGCAGAATGGGCAGGATATGACTAGCCTTCTCCCTGCAGCCAAATCTTGACTTTCTATCACCGGACATAACTTGCATAGAAATGGCTATTCCCTGGGCCCTAGCCAATATATTAAGGGTTAATGCATTGTGTAGTGGCAATAAATTTTGCTTGTATGACAGAGGAGTGGGCCGGAAACGTTTGCTGAGGAGAAGCTGCTGTCAGCATTGTGCCTTTTATTAGTCTGTACATTCCTTCCTTCCCTCTAATGAAATGCCCATTGACATTTATGCTCTTGTCACCTGGTGAGAAAGCCATCGTCACCTCCACGCTGCCACTTCTCCCATCACAGCAGGTCCCATTCTAACACTTGAAAGTCATTGTCATCTTCTTTTTAAATGGACAAACCTTTCCTGGATGGATTTTCTTGCCCTTTGAGCCGGCAAAGATTACCTCGAGACAGCAGCAGAGTGGACCTCTACAGCACTGTTTTCTGTGAACTGCACCTGCACTCTTCTAGGGACACTCAAGGAGCTTGTGTTCATGGGTAGTGGCCATTTTGTTCCCTTACATGCTCTAGCCTGTTGTAAAGGATCCAAATACTACTTGCTCTCTAGTGACTGACTTTTACTCTCTCTCACTGCTGTCTTTTGCCTGCTTTTTCTTCCAGATAGCTCTTGATCCCGTTGGCTGTTTTCATGGGGAGTGCAGGTCTCAAAGACAAGCTTTGTACATTGACCAGGCAGATGAGAAAGACCATCTCAATGTCTCAACAAGGAAAGGACAGCAATGTGAGCTCAACCCTTATTAGCCATCAGAAACTCTACACTAGAGAGAGCCCTTGAAGGTATCCCAGATGCGGAAAAAGCGTCTCAGTTTCCATTCAGTTACAGGATTCAGATGGGTAGCAAAGTGTGCTTCAACAGTAGTGGTGTTTATGGAGCTACTTGCTTTATTCCAAAGTAATAGTTGTTTTACACTGAAGGTACATGGTTGCTCTGCGTGTACTGACAAACAGCTACACATTCATTTATAACGTGTCTTGGTCAGACATGCACTTATGGGTTTTTTTAAGACAAAATTGATCCATACCGCCTATCGTTGAAGAGGCAAATAATTAATCTTCGCTCAGTTGTCTTTGGTGTCTTTCATTCTCCTTTTTGTTTTGGTTTGGGGGGGGGCAGATTTTTGGCTTTTTCTTTTAGGATTTCTTGAACATTGTTAAACCCTTAGCAAAACTGGGCACCTACTTCCACAGCTGGGAGGGTGAGATCACAGAAAACTTTCATGGTCTCTCAGAGGAACTCCCAGGTTGCTGGTAGGAGTCTATGAGCAAAGGAGAAGGCTTAATGCCAGTACCATCCCCTCCTGCATGAGCAGCTCTAACCGTCAAATTTTTCACAACCATGGGGGAAGGTGTTTGATTCTTAGGTCCAAGTGTGCTGCCCAGGCAGCTGTTTCCCACCTCCTCAGAGGAGACATGGTGGGCTGGAAGGAAGGCTGGTTCTGGTCTTCAGGCTGCCAGCTGGACCCCTCTGGTATCGTGTTTACATCTAGACAAAGTACAACTCCTGTACTCTTCTGATGGTTTATTTCTGAGTATGAAAATGAACAGGAAGAAAAACTCCTAAGTCTGGAGGTGCACAGGTCTCCCTACTACACATGGGATCTGGACTAATAAAATCTTTACTCCTTCATATCACTCCTTGCATCAAAGGCGAGAATTTTCCTATGAATTTAAAGGCATGATATGCAAGAGAGTTGCTTCATCTTGTTTCAGTTAATAACATGCATATACTACACTTATGAAAACACAGCCTTTTATTGATTTAATCTTCTGGCAGATCAGTATTTATGTTGTGGCTAAAACTGTCTGCCAGAAAGGACTGTTCCTCATCTCCATCCTGAATCTGGCTTCAACAGTAACATATTCACTTACATCTTCCTTAGGCCAGTAAAGAGCAGAATCATTTAATCATTTTCTTTCCAGTAACTCAGGCCTTTTCTCCTCTCTGAACCTTTGTCTTATAATAGCTGAACTGTGCATGGGTCATCATTATTTTTCTGTCAGCCTTTTCTGGGTATAACACTGGCTCTATACCCTTTGACAACACCTTCTTTTCCTCCTTTTTCTTTCTTTTGTTATTCCATACCTAACTTTCTGGTCTAGACATAAAATCCTAGGAGACACGTGTTGTGGTTTATTTACTCTAAAGAATTTTTTCTTCCAGCTCTTTTGATAAATCCCATACAAGTAAATAAAAATTAATCCATAAAATGGTGGTTTAAAAATAATATAGTCAGAGTTTTCTGCAAGGTCAACAGCAGCAGAAACTTGTAAGATAGTACACTTAAAACAGGTTACCGTAAGACAATCCTTGAATCTTTGTTCCAGGGCTCTTTGAAGGACTTGAACAAAACTTGCTACTAGTCCATCTGACACTAGGTGACAAGGAGGCAGTGCACTGCTGAATTTCTTTGAAGAATAGTTGGAAGTTTCTCAGAAGGTAATGGACAGTTGCTGGCAGAGGCAACATTTTAAACCTCATCCTTACTGAAGTTCAAGGCATAATACCCATTGGCCAAAATTTTACCCAGGGTATAGAGGCAGGCCATAGGCAGAAAAACATACTCCCTACTACATCACTTCATAGAAGGTTTGTTTGGTTTTGTGTTTAGGTTTTTTTTTTTTAATAAGGTCTATATAGTCAAATAATAAAGACAGCGGTTTACATCTACAGGAGTAAGTAATGTCTTCGCTCACAAACTTACAGTTTTAGGGATAGAAGGGACTAATACACTATCATCTAATCCGACACATGCCAGAGACATTTATCCAGCTGTTTCAGTAATGAGCCCAGTAACTTGTGTGGTTAAAATAAAGTATCATCCAGTAAGGCATCTGATCTTGATTTGAGGATTTAAAAAATGTGCCAAAGCCAACACATTTTTGTACTTTGTTCCTATATTTGTTAAAAAAACAGGTCTTGTTTCTTGTTTGAATTTGTCTGCATCTAACAACGTTATGAGTTGTTGGCCTGTTTTTCTCTGCCATACTGAAGACCCCATAAGCACTGGGCACTTCTCTTAAGGTATTTACAAATGGTAAGTTAGACACCTCTTGGTCTCCTCTTTGATACGGTGAAGAGACTGAGCTATCGATACGTTAGTCTCCCCGCCTCTGAGATGTGAGAGCTGCCTTGTGTCATGTTCTCTTCTTAGTCCAGTGTTCATCCCACGGCTGTGTACAGAAACAACCGGGCAGCACAGAGTCCCTGTGCATTGCTGATGCCATCTTTAGTGTCTGTGCCTTCCCCAGCTGGGACTGGCCTTCTTGTTCTACCCGTAAGATGTGGTCTCTAGAGGTGTTTAATTTTGGCTTGTATTCACAGCTTTTTGGGGGGAATTCCTTCATATAACTGAGCCCAGCAGTCTCTGTATGTTCACATTTCCTTATGCGAACAATCTGCAACTTTTTCCGAGAGAAGGATTCTACATAGCAGCAGGTTCTGGAAAGCTCTTTCACCCAGCTATAGATTTGAAGAGATTTTATCTTTCTCTGGAAAAAAAACTTTGAAAACAGCTGTTGTCTCCATTTGAAAGAAAAGAGCATATATAAGCCATCTATGAAACTGCGTAAGTGGAGAAAGTTGAAATGACGTTTCCAGACATTAAGAAACAAATCAGACATTTGGACTGTGCTTGGTGTGAAGTTCTGTGAGGGATGAGGAGGTTGTTATTTTATTCAGACCTACTAATCAGCCCAAAAATACTGCCATCGGCTTATCCAGTGTAAGAGGACATTCCTGCAGTAGCCTTCCTCTGTATTGCAACTGAAGACTACTTGCGGCTGATCTTGGATTCTGGTCCATTTAGAGGACCTTTACATACCTTCATCTGTCCAAATCTCTGAAACATGCTCCAAGGCACCTCTTCTTTGCAAGTCCTATTGTGCAATCTCCTTCTTCACTCTGCGAGTCTCCTCATAGGAATTCCCGAACAAGTTTGTCTTCATTTTTACCAATAAGCGATGCTCTTTGTGATCCCCTGTGGACCTGTGAAGCTCAGGGTAAGTACCTGCTAGAGAAATACAGGCACCCCTGGAGCAAAGGACATTGGGAAGAGGGCCAAGCAACTCAGATGTGATGCATTTGTTATTATGGGGCTGTAGGAAAAGCCCTCTTTCCTTTACCCATCCCAGTTTTCTTTTTCATTAGCCTCCTGACACTAACCTCTGAATAACTTCTAAAGTAAACAGCCCATAAATATTGCACGAGTCTCCAATACTAAAAGCTGATAAAGTTTATAGCACTTATAAAATAAATAGAAGGAAATGCTTTTCAGTTTCCTATTTATAGGTCTCAAGAGGGATCTCAGGTATGATTTATCACTTCAATTTTAACTGTATTAGTCTCCCCCTATCACATACACACAACTCTTTGCCTTGGTCATTCTTTTTTTCTCACACACAGCTGCTTCCTCTTTTCCCCGTGGACGTGCTCACACCCACACAGTCATTTGCCCTCCACATCCTTTGCTAACAGGCAGGAGACTGCGTGCTCTTTTACAGAGTGTTGAGTGCCATCGGTTTTCACCAGAGTCAGCAGGCATTGAGGGTTCTCAGCATTTAGCAAGAGGCTCTCAACCACACATAATCCAAAGGAAAAACTACTTTTTTCAAGTCAATGTGGCATGAGGCCAAAGTAGGATTAAAAAAGAGGGAGGCAACATTTTGGATGTGGGTGGATCATTAAAGCACAGAGAGTATAGTTAACATAGGGTATGTTTCTTTTTAAGGCATTCCTATATGCTTTCTAAGTGTTAATGTTTCTAAATATGCAGTATTCATCCTCAATTGCTAGTGCATTGCACTTGAGCAGATAAATGGACTGTGGCTAATAATACCCTTTTTCTTGGAGCAAATAAACATCATTTTGTCTATTTTATAAAAGGGGAGGCACACTTAGGGCCACATATCATGCGTCTAAATTAGCATTTTATTTTGGCGCAAAGGTGCACTTCTGAAGTGAATCTCCTTGTTGTCCCCATTTAGTTTATTTTCCCATTTAAATGGAAACACTTGTTTCAGAAATATACCTGCTAACGCGCATTTAGCCCATGGAGCCAGACTACAGCTAGACCAACTTAAAGTCCCCAAAACGTGTAAATGTGGACATCAGATCCTCGGTGCCAGCCATTTTGCTTTAGAGCTCCATTCCTATTACGCCGCAGCATTTGCTAACGTGGCAAGCCACAGTACCACCACAGCTTTGGACACCACTGCATCCTAACTGCATTTTCCTGTCCTGGTTCTGTATTAAAAACCAACCAACCAAAAATGCCTTTCATGATTGTGATTGAAATAAATATATTTATGTTTGAAATTCCCACAGACTCTGCTTCCAGGGTTTTCCTCCCCAAGAGCTTCGATTGATACTAGAACATGAAGGATGGTGAAAGAGAGACTGCCAAAAACAGAAGCCCACTTGCTCCAAGGAAATAAGGGAATTAAAACTGCTGCTTCTGATACTGTTTATGTTAAGCTGCCTACCTCCTCATCACGGGACAGAAACTGCGGTTTAGATGATGTGAACCTGCTTGCTAGAAGGACCCACATTGGATGGGATAGATGAAGGAGAACGGACAATGGAAGAAAGGTTCAACAGAGGAGGAAAAGGAAATGGCAGCTGCAAACATCTGGGTGTGGGGAAAGGGGAATTCTTCAAAAGACACAGAAAAAACTGGTGCGGGGTGAAGAGGACTCTGCAGACACACAGAGTTTCTCCTCCCGTGTGTCAAGAAGTGGCATTTCCGTTTGGAATTTGTAAGGCCCTTCTTACAAGTTCTTCATATAACCTCTGATAACAGTCTCTGCACATGAAAGGCTACTGAGATAACTTAGTCTCACTGAATCATGCTCAACTGTTTTGGTTTCAGTGCCGAGGCTCTGCCTCGCTGATCCTCCCTGTTACGAAATATTGCCTTGTCAGCACTGCCATTCTCCAGGGCCTGTCCCCTTCCTTCTCCGGTCCCCATCACTCTGGCTAGTACTGTGCTGTTCTTGATGCATGAGCTCTCCCCTCAACCACATCTGATCAAACCATCACTCTTTTGTTATTCAGCCTATTAGGTAGCATGAATAAACCTTACATCATTTACTGCTTTATACCGCACTGACCGTGCTGTTGTCTCCTATTGACAGCAACTACAGTTGCACTTTTCTAACTGCTCAGGCCAAAGGCAACCAGTCAATTAATATCAACTCAATTCCTTTCCAGTTCAAAGCTTACTCAAACTCTGTGGTCCCAGAGAACTACTTCTGGACACAAAAAGTCATATTCTGGTTTAACTCATCTTCTATCTCATTTGACAAATGTGACCTGCTGGATAATACTGAGATACATTCATTACCTGCAGGAAATACTGAAAGTGTAAGAAGGCAACTGTAACTTCAGATGACTTACACTTCCACCATTTAAAACGCCTTGTTGTCATCCTGAGACCGCTAAGCATGGGGTTTGTTTCAGCTGAGTTTAGCCATCTAAAAATCGGGTAAATAAGCATGAATTCAGGTTCCCTCTATGATCAGTGGGGAGACACAAGTAGCTACATATGATGTTGCTTCCACCTGTTAGAGACACCTCTTAGGATGAGATGAATGCTGCCTAGGTTAGGAAGCTCGTTTGTCCATGTGGCCTGTATCATTAATGAAACGTGAGGGCTCCTTCAGAGGGGTGATTCAAAGCCATATTTTGCTGCTTGGATGCAGGGAGAGGCTAGAGAATGAATCGAGAAGGCCAGTCTGTAGTCACAGGTCTGGCATGCAGCTAGCTTTCTGTGCAAATGCTTCTCTTATTAAAAGATCCTACTGAGTATCAGAAGGGTAGTGCCCTTTGGTTGTCGTCCCGCATCTGGTGCATGAATTATTGAGGATTTTGACGGCAATAAGGGAATTCCTGAGCTTCTCACACAGTAGCTGCTGTGTGATTCTTCCTTCCCAACCTTGCTGACCATGGCTCACCTTCTGGTTTTGCCAGGCCCTTCTGCAGTGCATTTCTCCTACAGCAGCGAAGGGGTTAATGAAAAAGCCACCTAATACAGTCTGCCTAGGATTAACAACAGACTCAGATGTTGAACTGCCTGGCAGATACTGCAAGGCCAAGCGCAAATGAATATAGGAACAAAGCAGGAGATGTACCTGCTTGCTGAGGGCAATGAACAAGGCCTGGAGATGGTTGGGGGAAGCAGCCTGACAGACAGCCATCAAAAGCGAGGTGGATTTATTAGCCTGCCAAGAAGCGATAGCAGGAGGGCGATGTGGTGAAAGCAGTATGTAAAATGTAAATGTCAGTAAGAAACATGAGCTATGGAGCTCTGTGAATAGCCTCTAAAGACCAAGCCTGATGTGCCAAAGAGCCTTTATTTCCAGAGGTCAGTCCTCTTGCCTGTCACTGAGTAGGGAGGATGGAGTGAGCTTTCCAAGTCCAGAAAATGACACGGTTCCTACCCAGCCATTTTATTCTGTGCATTCTTTGTGTGACTCATGCCTCTTGATGACGGTATCTCTGGCCACAGAGAACTGCAAGCATTTCAGAAGAGCCCAGTCAAGATAACAACTCCTTTGGTCCTGCAGAGGAGATTGCTGAAGATCACAACAAACAGAATTTCCCATCCCGAAGCCTGACAATTTGGGAACAAGAGACCAAGTGGTAATGTAGGGCTTAAATCCTCCCTCGTTTCTCTCCTGGAAGAATGGACTTTTGCGAGCTCAGTAATCTTCCTTTATCCCCCTTAGTCCAAAAGCTGAAAGATACTTTCTTGCTCTGGCCTCAGAATAGATATGAACAGCAGGCCACTGAGCCCTGTACTTTCCTTACTGTGCCTCAGCACAAGACTGGTGGAGCTTCTCTGCAGGAAGAAATATCAGCGTGGAGACCGCTCCACGCTCCATTTAGCTGTAAGCCTCTCTCCACTGAGACTGCCAATGAGAGTGAATGCAACTAGCTCCAAAAGAGCTGTGGTTTTAGTGGTATGGGCACCTGTCCACTAGGAAGTGTGCTGAAACCTCCGACGCATTTCATAGGCTCCACCAGAGACCCATCAAACACTAATAACATTCAATCACTGCTAACCAAGGCTGATTTTGGACCAGATGCTTGGAAGTGAAATGCTACCTATCCTACCACCCACCCCTGCCATAAGTCAATTATACATTGTAGTATTTGAAACCAATAAAACAGAGCTTTTTATTATATGCCATGGCTTTCTTTGGAAGGTATTGCAACCACAGTTGAGTTTGGAAACTTCACACATAGCTTATTTTATTTTATTTAATGACTTTATATATATATATCTTGTTACCAACCCTTTTATCCACATGATGTTATTGTTTTTTTTTAAATTGCAAAGAATATTTTATTTCCTTCTATTTCTGTTCGGCAATGAACTATATAATCTTGTTCTTTATTTAGATGCATTTGTTCACTATTCAGACAGCATTAGCACTGCCCACAATTAGAATTCACTCTAATTCAAACGCCATCACTTACCACGCTCCAGTCCACACAATAGACAGTGCGGTGGCAGAGACATTGAAGCATCTTTTGAAAGAACCTAACGCCAGAGTCTGAACCGTGGTTTGGACCCATGCAGAGAGCTGTATCGACTCTAATGGTGTCTAGTCACTTTGGTGGGCAGTCAAATGCCACCAGATGCAAATGTAAGCCACATCTCTTACATATGAGCTATGGGCTAACAGTGATTCGTAGTGATTTGGCCTACTCCGAAGTTAGTTTTGTGTGAGGACAACCTGCTGCTGCGTTCAGCTGGCTTTGAAAAAGGCGCTTAGGTGAACAACGCAGATCTTGACTGGAGCTTAGGTAGCTCTGTATGGTGAATAACTGTATAACCCTGATGTTTCCCAGAGAGAGATCACCCCATTAACTCGAGGAAGAAGGAAAACTTTGAGCGAAAAGACAAAAACCTGTTGTTTTAGTGTCATCTGAATTTATAAGACGAGGGGCATCCACAATTTCAATGCTACAGTGGAAAAGGGTAACAGTCCCTAAGAGTGAGGGAAAGCAAAAATAAGAGTTGTATTTTTTATTACAAGAGGAAAGGGAAGGAGGGAGGGGTGATAATTAAATTAAGTACAAAGTATCATGTGAAAGCACACTAAATGAAAAGAGAGAGATCCTATCTCCCCCCCAGCCATGTTAAAAAAAAAATCAAGGGAAGCCGTTTAGCGATTTTAAGAAAACAGAGGCCTGAGAGGGACAGGGAATTGTTGCTCTGTGGCAAGATGGGAAACAATTCCCACCCCACACTCTTCGGTCCCTCCTTTCTCCTGACCCTCTCGCCTCCTCCTCCCTTCGCCTTCCCATTCGGCAGCCTCCGGCCTGCCATCGTTCAGCCGCTGCTCTCCTCTCATCCTCTGCTGTCTTTTTGACTTTAAGCAGTTCCCTAGCAACAGCTGTTTTCAGCTGAGAGGAAGAGCCGTGGACATTTTGCAGGCACAGCGGTGGGCAGGGCTCGGCCTCGGCTCACGGGTGATGGCTGACCCCGGGGCTCGGCGGGACACGGCGCAGCTCCAGGGCAGCAACTTCTGCACCGATCTCTGGTTACGGCCTGAGGCAGGGGGGCTGCACCTAACTCTTACGCTTCCCCCGTTCTTCGGGTTGGTTAACAAAAGGTTGCTCATTCTGCTTCACTGGAAACGCTTATTTCCGCTGACCAAACGCTGGGCCTCGCCCAACAGAAAAGCCTCTCAGACACCATCGGTGTGGCAATCCTACGGTAGGGGCATGGGTATTCAGACATGGCACAAGGGTCCCCATTCTTCTGGCTAAAAATAAAAGCTCTGATTTCTATGGGTCGGATGCTGTCCTGACCCCCTTGCTGTCCAGCCCACCTCACTGCTGGAGGCTGTTATCGCTGGAGCAGAACGGGGAAACGTGGGCTCACACCTCAACTGCTGCACTTCACAGCGGCACGTGTTAGCCGGAGCCATCGTGGGCTGCGTGCGGGGACAGCCAAGGACCCAGGCACGCAGCCCCTTCCACCTGCTCTGCTTCTGTGGCAGCGACGCTTTGGCTGAGGGCAGCAGCATCGCTGCAGTAGAGTCACCGGAGCTCAGCTAAAAGAGTGCTAACCTATCATTATTATTGATGTTGTTGTTACTATTATTATTGTTACTGTTATTATATTCCCTGTTTAATTCACCCCAAAGAAACCAAACCTCTGTTACTTTATATAGCAGTCATTCACTCACCACCCACAAACGTCTCCCATCATAAGCGCTGAAGTTACTCTGGAAAATATGATGCAAGTTTTTAAGCCATTTGGTAGGGCTTTTAAAAATTGGGCCCCAAGTCATCACACTGCAATAATTTAGTTAGTCTAGAATAGACTGGTACACTAGTTAGATTTATAAAGTGGGCACGTACTCACATAAACTTATAACGCCAAGTGATCAAAGCATCTGACAAGACCCCACAGTATAGTTATTCCAGTTTAAAAGAGAAGAAGAAAAAAGACAAGGTTTTCTCCATTATCCAACCAAACAAGTGGACAATGTTTTTTATTGGGTAGCCACTGGTGTTTGAATTCTGTGATAGTGCCTTGATCACAGGTTTTTTCCTCCTGTTTATTTCCAAGCTTCCTAACTATCGTGTTGAATAAAGGTGCAGAACTGTCTTGCATGGTGGAAATGATATGTCTGGACGTGTTGTGAATCTAACCTCACTCTCAGTCTTGCCTCTTTTCAGAGCGGTGTTTTGTCTGTGCGTTGCTCATCCCTGTACAGACTGGGGCTTGGCAGCCCTGCCAGCTGGTGTACCTTATGTATGAGACACATCAGTTACCCACTGTTTCACCCCACCTCCCGCCACCTGGCACAGTGTCTGCATCTCCTACCTTGCCTGTTCAGCGTTCCTAGCAGTGTCCCCCTCTGGCACCTTGCGTGTCTGCTAGTCAGCTGTGTCCAGGGTTGGGGGTCCCACAGCAGGAGGGAGGTCGCAGCCCTGCACAGCTGCTATGGAGTACGTGTCTTCTAAGGGGATCCCACACTCACACGTGCCCCATGAATGCAAGTTTTCGGGAGGAGCAGACCTTCCCCTGCCAATTCCCATGTGACTTGACATACTACAGTGACTTCAGACTGCTGTAAGGTAGAGAGTAGTATTAGGGTGAAGCCTGGTAAAGGATAACTAGGTGCCTTGGCTCTCTGTCCTGGTTCCAGCTGGGACAGGTTAACTTTCTTCCCAGTAGCTGGGGGGGGTGCTGTGTTTTGGGTTTGGTATGAGAGGAGCATTGAGGGCCCATTGATGCTTTGGTTGTTGCTGGGTGGTGCTTGCACAGGGGACTTCTTGGCCTCCCATGCTCTGCCAAGTGCTGGGGAAGCTGAGGGGGGAGCATAGCTGGCCAATGGGGTATTCTATACCATGTGACGTCATGCTCAGTATAAAAACTGGGGGGGAGGGGCCCTCTTGCAGTTCACGACACGTGGTTGGCAGATGGTAAGCAGTTGCATTGTGCATCGCCTGCTTTGTATATTCTGTTGTTGTTGTTATCATTGTTATTATTACTGTTCTACTTTGTTTTATTTCCATTATTAAACTGTTTTTATCTCAACCCACGATTTTTCCCACTTGTGCCCTCCCGATTCTTGCCCCCATCCTACCAGAGGGGGGTGGTAAGCAAGCGGCTGCGTGGTGTTTAGTTGCTGGCTGCAGTTAAACCACAACACTCTCCTAGCCTGAAAAGGCCCAATCCGTACCCTGGCTTTGCTCTCTTCTGCATAAACAGCAATCATCATTTGCACTTGTATCCCCTTCTCCTTCCTCTACCATTTCCAGTTTCCTAGCTCTGCCCCTGTGCCTCCATCCCTATGACAGCAGTCTCTGCTG